>NC_071982.1:2525182-2568099 GCF_026283585.1 Hylaeus volcanicus
ACATGACACAACTGAACATGTTATTATATTTAACGATTGCTTTCATACCTGTGGTCAGGTTTTAAATGATGTTACTTGAAATATTATGGTAAATATAAATTGTTCTTCAATAATATTTATTTGAAGCAATTGTGAAATTGTCGTTTAAAATTATGGTAAGTGTAATCGCAAGGTCCCATGACAGATCTGAACGCGATATTATATTTCGTCATTGTTTTCATACCTGTGGTCAGTTTATACATGATATTACTTGAAATATTATGTCAAATAAAATATTATTTTATTTTTTATTTATTTGGAGTAATTGTGAAATTGTTTTTTAAAATTATGACAGGTGAAGTGACAAGTAAAACATGACACAACTGAACATGTTATTATACATTAATGATATGTATTTAATGATTGCTTCCATACCTGTTGTCAGTTTTTACATGATATTACTTGAAATATTATGTCAAATCAAATATTATTTTATTTTTTATTTATTTGGAGTAATTGTGAAATTGTTTTTTGAAATTATGACAGATGAAGTGACAAGTAAAGCATGACACAACTGAACGCGTTATTATATTTGGTGATTGCTTTCATCCTATGGTCACTTTTGGAATGATGTTACTTGAAATATTATATCAAATAAAATATTATTTTATGTTACATTTATTTGGAGATTGACGAAGGTTTTAATTAATATAATTTATTAGAAAAACAATATCGCAAACTGCGATATAAAGGAAATAGAAATTTAATATATTATTCAATATAACTTAATATAAAGGAAATGAAAACTGTTTCATACTTTTAAGCAATTATATCTAGAACTGGTGAGTATTCATATAAATTAATTAGAAATTATTTCATACTTTTTAGTGCAGTTTTAATATTTTTTCGAAACGTAGGTAGGCAAGTTTTGCGAAAATAAGACCCCAAACCCAAGGAAGAAGAGCACTTTATAAGTAAACCGGGTGTAATATTTTTTATCGAGAAACCGACTTCAGAATCGTGTTTCTTAACCCCAGAAACCTGGAAAACCATATCTTGGGCAAGATCTAAAAATAGAAATTTTTTAGTCCAAATTGGGCAAGGCAACCCCCTTGAAATTTTCAGCTTTTGTAATTATATATTTTTTTACTTCAGAACCTCAAATAGGAATTCGATGAAATTTTTACCGAATCTTCACCTTCATAATAGGTACCCATAAAAAAATCGGTGACCCGCTAGAAAAATTGTAAGGGCCTCAAAAAAATTCCTAAGTGTTTTTGGGATTTGTGATCTTTGACTCGAATTTTGAGAGTGATAACGCCATCTGAGCGTTTTTAAGCATTAAACATCTTTTATTGGGCTTTAAAAGAGCTTTCCAACGCCGCGCGGATTAATTAAATCGGTTAAGAATTGAGGTAGTTATGGACGTTTAAAGTTGACAAGCCAATCTTGGGTCACGATTTTTGTCAATTTCCCCAGGGTTATTATAGGGAATAAAAAAATTGTATCCAATCATCACGAAACTCGGTATTTATAGGGTTTTTTGGGTGCTGAATCCGAATATGATCTTATTTTTGCTTTAAACAATTTTCCTGGGGTAGTTTCCAAACGTTATTAGTACCAAAAGCGGTTTTTTGACAATAACTTGAGAAATAATTTTCCTAGAATTTTTTAATTTTTAATTAATTTTTTAAGGAAAAAGTTGTTTCAAATCATCCCCTGAAGAATTGTATGGTTCCTAGCTAGAGAATATTTTAGATTATAATGTTTAGACCTGAGTCTAGACACTAATGTAATGGTTTCTCTATTCAAAATGTCTCTATACTGTCGTAACAAGATTTGTATCTTTGGTTGAATCTTGCCTCCCTTGTACACGACATATTTGCAAACAATTTAAGCGCTTTAACATTTTTCAGCAGTGGAAACAATTGAGCTTTTACAGCATTAATCTGCAAATCTACTGAAACACTTTCGTGTTTAAGCTGCGTGTACCGCTGTATTGGTGTGCAGAGAGAATTTATTTTGTATATATGCTCAATAAAACATCCTGTAAACATTTCCTAAATATATTTCTCTTAAAAGTGTTTTTAAAGTAGTTGTCCCATACTGCTCACATTTATTCGATTGTTTGACGACTTTCTAAATAAAATTTAGGCACTCTATGTATTTATTATTTTAAATACAATTAAATAATAAGTATAGAAAATAATAAAATGGTTAGAGGATGTGCGATTATGCAGGCATAATAGTTTAATTAACATTTAAGTTTAAACCTGCGATTCATGGACCCTAAAACGGTATCGCCATCTCGCGGTCAAAAGGTCGAACTAATTTTCAATATATATGTATATATATGACACTTTTTAACCCCTTAATATCTCATTTTCCTTATAATTAACTTCATAAAAAATTAAATAATGACTGTAGAAAATAGTAAAATGCTTAACGCATGTGTGATTACGCTAAAAAATAATTTTTTTAAATATTTAATTTAACATTTATTTTTGTACCAGTGGCGCCATCGGTGGTAAAACGCTCAAGTTTGTCGAGAAATAGTTTCAGTTTTTCACCGCTAGATGCCGTCACAACTTGAAAGTCTGGTGAAAAAGTTAAATGCTAAAAATCATTACTTAAACTCAATTTAATAATGACTCTAAATTCTACGATGGTTTTAGTATAGTTAAACTGTTATTATTTATTGTATTAAACAGGTTTTCATGAATAATAAATATGAAAAAAACTAGACACCGGTGGCGCCATCTCGCAGCGAGCTGTCCAAGTTTGTCGAGAAATAGTTCTACTTTCTCAATGCCAGATGGCGCCACCAAGGCCTAAATACCGACATTACAGTATATTTAAATAAATTGTTTTATTAAATTAAATAGTAACAATGTAACTATACTACTAGCATAACAGAGCTTTGAAGCATATTAAAATTAATCTAGGATAAGGTTTTTTAACTTTTAATTTTTTCTTTAAGTAGTGGCGTCATCCCGCAGTGAGAAGCAGGGACTATTTCTCGACAAACTTGGGCAGTTTGCTGCGAGATGGCGCCACCGCTACCTAGTTATTTTAATACTTAATATTCACGAAAACATCTTTAATACAATAAATAATGACAGTTTGACTATACCAAAACCATGGTAGAATTTAAAATCATTATTAAATTGAGTTTGAGTAACGTTTTTTGCATTTAACTTTTTCACCAGGCTTTCAAGTTATTGCGTCATCTAGCGGTGGAAAACTGGAACTATCTCACTACAAACTTGGGCGTTTGGCCACCGATGGCGCCACTGACACTGAAACACGCGGGAATATTCGAAGCGTTACATTACAAGAAATTGTAGATACATTGATCGGGAAGCATTAATCGATAGCAATACTTTTTTATTGTTTAAACTTTTTAAATACAACAGAGTACGACTAACGGATTTATCGTCTATCTACTTTTGTCTTTTAGTTCGTTTAGGCTAAACAAGATGCGTGGTATATTATGACAATCGTTCTCCTTTGAGTTTACTATAGTCGACGTTTTCTTGCAAAGTAAGGTGCATGTAAACGTACGATATATACGCGTACACGTACTTGTGTACTTCAGGCTCTCTCTGCATCGCTACACATGTTTATTTAATATAAATATTCATGTATCCCAACTTTGTGGCTATATATTTTTTGTTATTTATATAGGTATATGTATGCGCGCGAATGCATGTGCGCATGTATATACGTATATACATACACACATGCACGCAAGCACAGTCATATATGTATATATTTTTATAATACTTATGTATGTATATATTTGTATTTATTTCTGTACGACGTCGGTAGAACAATTATTTACATAACGCTGTAATAAGCTATAACTATGACTAGACGTATTGACGCTTTAGGATAGTTTCGGAAATCTTTCTAACAACGAGAAGAAATATTAAAGGAGGGAGTTCCGAGTCTCTATTCAGCAGGAATTAATCTCGTTCGTTTCCATTCTCCCAGCGCGTGCTTGTTTCCACACGTTCGTTGTACGTACAAATCGTACTCGTACTTTCTCGATCGTATCGTCGATTATTATTAAACGCGTGGTGTCTGCACGCGTACGTCACTCAATAACCAATATTTTTCGTTGATCGTTTACTTAATTCGAAACTAAATCTACTTTTACAAAGACGACGATCGATTTAATCCCGACCGTAATACGTTATTACATGATTCTCATCTATACGAATAGTATAAAATGCTAAGCGACTCTACGCTTCTTATCAAGATCCCTACTCGATTAGGAAATTGGATCGGGTAACGTTACGATTAAATGGTATTCAATCCCATTCATCCGTTAATTATTATATATCGTATTATGCTTTTGCTTATAGTTTTTCATCCTTGGTCTTTAATTCCTGCGGAACGAGTTTCGAGCGATCGTATCTTCGTGTTACTCGGGACCTGCTACATGGTTTATCGCGAAGGACTTCCGAAAATATTATCGGTTAATAAGGTCGTTAACGGAGAAAGCTACGACGGAGTTTCGGAACACTATGGAGAAATTACTGGAAATATCGAAGCTCCCGTCGCGTGAAAACGAACGGATTCCTTCAACCTCCGACTATATGTATAAGTAATCATAAACGCAGGATATAAGTATACTTCGGAGTTTCTCTCTTATTAATCGCAGGTACGCGGACGTATTGACTCAACGAATACAAAATGTAGGTACTACGCAGGAAGAAGGACACATCGTTAATACTTAACCGATTCGATAATCAAGCTAAATGTATAGTATACAGGGTGTCCCAGAACTCCTGTAAGAACCGGAACAACAATTTCTTTTGCAAAAATGTCGGTGGGAGCTTCAGTTTTGAATTATTAACGAAAAACCACCGATCAATCACAGCGCCCGAATAGCGCGCGCTCAGCTGGCCGTGCCAACCACCACATGGCCAGCCAATCATGGCTCGAGCCTATGCTCTCGCGGCTGAGCGCGCGCTAATCAGGCGCTGTGATTGGTCGACGGTTTTTCCTTAAGGGGGTATCCTGAATTAGGAGGTTTAAAAAAGCGGTTTTTTTCGTGAATTTTTTTTAGATTGAAAGAAATAATTAATTCTATCGAAGTTTTTATTCTATTTTCATACACATTTGAGTAGTCTGTACAAATTTTTTCAACAAGAAATATTCAAATTGAGACGAGTGCGACGTACATTTTTAGAGCCACTCACAATGAAAACCTCCTATCGGCGGGAAAGATGCAGGTCGTAATTTTGGATTGACACAAAAAAAACCAAAAGAAATTTTCATTTTCATACATTTTTCTTCTATGTGAACTAAAAATATTCATACAAAAAAAATTTTAAACAACTTTTTTATCAAATTAAAGTGATTTTTTTCACCCAAAGGACTCGTTCCTTTTTGGAAAATTGCAGTAATTTCACATTTCACCATTTTTGCGGGTTTTTCTTAAATCACATAGAAAAAAAATGTATGAAAATGAAAATTTCTTTTGGTTTTTTTGTGTCAAACCAAAATTACGACCTGCATCTTTCCCGCCGATAGGAGGTTTTAATTGTGAGGTGCTCTACAAATGTGCGTCACAGTCGACTCAATTTAAATATTTCTTGTTGAAAAAATTTGTACAGACTACTCAAATATGTATGAGAAGAGGATAAAAAGTTCGATAGAATTAATTATTTTTATTCATCCTAAAAAAATTCTCGAAAAACCGCTTTCTTCAGACCTCCTAATTCAGGATACCCCTTAATAATTCAAAAATGAAGTCTCCACCGACATTTTCGCAAAGGAAATTGTTGTTCAGAATCGCGTCAGCTACCCCCCATTTCCGGTTCTCGCACTAACTCTGCGACAACCTGTGTATGTGTGTGAACGTGTGTGGGTGTGTGGGTTGTACAACACGATATAAAATCTACGATTGCAACAGTCAACGATTCTTTTCATACCGGGGCAACATCGATCAAGGGACGCGTTACCTTCTACCTCGACTTTCTTTCTCGTTTCGTAACATAAAAGGTATTTCCCGATCGTTCACGGATCGGACGAAAAATTGCTGATTTTCGTCTCTCCATCGTTCGAAAATTGGTGAACGATAGGCAGGGGTACAGGACGGGAAACGTGGATTCGTTAAAACATAGGAGAAACTCCTCGATCGTGTATTGACTTTGATTTACGAGCTACGCGTATTAAGGACACCGAAGAATTGATCGCCGTTGCGCTAAGATACCTCAGCCTAAATCTATATCGTAATAATATCTTGTTATCGTTTAACGATAACGTTGTCCACCGGCTAATTACACCAATTTTCGAACGAGTCGTTGCGTCGACGATGGACGACTGACCGCACGAGGAAGTAGTTGAATCGAAATGAAAGAGAGAAAGGAACTCGATAGTTCGATGGAACGGATATCTCGTTTGTCGAAGACTTTTTTTTCTTTCGGAGAATCGCTTTCCAGCTCGCGATTCCCGGTGATCCCTTTTGAAAAATATTTTACGCACGCTCCGCGAAGCAATCGATGACGATTAACGGATGAGACGCGCTCGTATAATAATTACAAAACGAACTATTTTCGCAACTACTATCGCTCGGTTAGTAAGTCACTTTAAAATCGGCTATCGAGACTCCTCTTATATTAATTACCGTCGATGCGTTCGATCGTTCGATGTATTTATATATATATATCGAATACTTATTATATACATACATGGAGACACATTATTACTTCTGTCGATCGACCGACCGAATACTCTTTAACGTTAACACTATTGTAAGATCAGGTTTATCACAGGGTGAGCCAGCCGTTTGGCTCGGGTCGTACGCTTACGGAACACACGCCTCGAATTTACACAAAAAAAGAAAAAAACAAAATTAGGAAATTTGTATGCTCTTATAATCGATTCCTAACCCAGACCTAATATTGCTCGTTCGCCTCGAAGTATTACTTGTTACGTAAAAATGATATTTTCCTTTTTATTTTTTTTCTAAATACCGAGGGCCTCTAAACAGCTAAGCGACCCGAGCTTCTCCCGATGTCTGAGTAGCCCCGATTAAGATGATAATTGCATTAATTAAATTACCGTAGTACGTTCGTATATAGCTTGAATCGATTCGATCGATCGAGCACAGCACGTTTCGCCGTAACATCGATGTCGCTAAATATCAATCGGTATATCCGCCTGAAGCGCCAACAATAGTGAATAAAAGTAGCGAACGTTCGTTAATTGTACAAACCTAACAATAAGCTTTCGGATTGTTTACTTCCATATATACTTATATATATATGTGTATACACGACGGGACACGCGCGTGCACGATGCACACACGCGCACGCACGCACACACGTACACACACAAACGCGCACATACACACACACAACACACATACATACGCTAAAGATTACGCTAAAGCATCTGCGCGATCCTTGTGATCCCTTGAACGGATCGCATAAGTACCGACTATTATTTTACTCGGACGAACTGATGCGTAACTCGTAAGTACCTACTACGATATACGATATCCTCACTAACAATTTACGTAACTGCTTGCGCGTTGCGCGTCGCTATACTCCAGTGCTCGGAATTACTTGCACATTTCGGGTCGATTCCTGAGGCACCGTCTACTGTACCCCCACTACCGCTCCAGGCTCGACGACTGAGCCGCAGATCGCGCACGTGACGCTGTGTTTCAGGGGCGTTTTATGGCAGATACGTCTGAATCCATCCGCGTGATTAAAAATTTTCATTGCGCTGTCAGTATTTTTTATTCTCACAGATAATTAAAGTTATCGATATTATGCTTAGGTCTATAAACATCTTTTGTATATGGGGCATTCCACGTCAAATCCTGGTTCAAAAAATATCGAATTTAAAAAGAGAACCGCTCTTCTTTTGGTTTCATGCTCATAACTTTCTTAATAATGGTCGAAATTCGATTGTTTTCTTTTTCAAGATTTTCGTGTTTAGATGGCCTTTACAGAAGAATATACAAAAAAAATATTTAAAGTGTTTTTAATCTATATTTTTTAATTTTAAGTTTTCAATCGTGTTTTTAAAACTGTGTGTATCCTTCGATTTTCTTGAAGATTTTCTATTTTAAACTGCAATTATTATCTTTATCTATATATATAAGAATGAAGCCCTGACTGATAACAATCAACGTCCAGGCTAAACCCTTGAACCTAGAGACCTGAAATTTTACAAAGAGGGTTCCTTTATGATGTATACAAGGAATAAGAAAGGATATTACGAAATTCAACACCTAAGGTGGTCGAAAGGGATTGCACCGTTGGTATTCCACGCGGATGAAACCGCGGAATGCAACTAGTATCATATATTGTTGTTATTATATGTATATGTAAAAGATGTTTATAGACCTAAACATAATACCAATAACTTTAATTATCTGTAAAAATAAAAATTACTGACAGCGCAAAGAAAATTTGTAATCACGCGGATGGATCCAGACATATTTATCGTAGGACGCCCCTGAGACACAGCGTCACGTGCACAATCGGCGGCTCGTCCGTCGAGCCTGGAGCGGTAGTGGGGGTACAGTAGGCGGTGCCTCAGGAATCGGCCCGAAATGTGCAAGCAATACCGAGCACTGCGATTCTCCATGGTAGAATCCGCAAGGATACAAAGTCTAAAGCTGTTCGATAAACACCTTGTCTCCTTATCCTTTCTTTTCGTTATCTAATTTCTGTTTCGACAGAATACAAAATTGACGATTATCATCGATCGCTTAGACTCCGCATCCTTGCTGTTTATTCTCGTTATCAGGATCCAGAGATGGGCAAAATTTTCACCTGAATACAACGTTTCGAGTAACGAATAAAAAACGAACGAAATAAGTATAAGACGATCTTAATCGTCAGCTACCGTTCGAATGAAATTCTGCTCATCTCTTCTGGGATAGCTCGATCTTTCCTCGATTCTCTCACCGCGCGACACTATTCCTCGTCCAATCGAAACTTTACCCCGCCTTCGAATCCGTGCGGATCCCAAGGAAAGTGCAGCGTAACGTTGTAGATACTTTCATCGGATAAGGCTGCGTTAATTATTGTCTTTTTTTTTTTATCGCTCGTGCTCCTCGATAGATTTACCCCGCACCTCTTTCACCTTCTTCCATTTTCCAATTTCGCCGCCGACTTTTCTTTAATATATTCTTTTGTGCTCTCTTCGCTGGTCGATCCTTTCGAAAGGTAAGTATCCCTTTGCCTTCGATTACGCGGAATGCATACTTGCCCTTTCCTTCGATTAAATACTGCTACGATCCAACTGGACGACAATCGTTAGCTTCGTTCGCGATATAGTCTCTCTAATTGTCCCATCGGATTGTGAAAGGAAAAAGAAGGAACAGGGAGATGGAATAAAAAGTGCTCCGTAAGAAGCAACGCGCGAGCGAATGACGAGAGACGAATCAACTAGAAGCATAACCCTACGTCCTAATTGATCGTCGCGCGACGACAAAATCGCTCGTAGCTGAGTCGCGCGCCTAGAGTCGGGGCAAGGTGTAGGTTCTATTCGCGCTAACTTCTCGAGATGCTTTTGTCGCTTAATACAGTCCGTCAATCGGTCGAACAATCTATGTATATCGAACAGGTCGAACATTGCATTCAATCATGCGATGTATGATTAAATCTATAACACAACTTAGGCACACATATTTATCCGTGCAACACATGCACATTTACCCGAAACGACTTTATTCCGATAACGTTTTGTTTTGTTTTGTTGCGCAAACGAGCAACAAGATTCAAGCAGGTTTGAATTTTGTCTTGCCCATACAAATCGGCACGCTGTGTCGAGGTCATCGCCATTTTTTTTAACGGAATCACGGGATTTTTTTGCCATATTATGAAAACTGGCGTTAAGACGAATTCGTCGACCTGTAATACTTGGTCGTTTGTTTTAATATAAAGCCTCAAATTGGAGTTTGAATTCAGTAGATTTAACGCAGTCTGCCAATCGATCGAACAAGGATAGAAGAAGGAGAGAAGGACAAAAGAAGATGCTCTGACGGACTGTATTAAATGCAATCGACAAAAGCATTTTGAGAAGTTGGAACCTAGACGTTGCCTCCACTCTCACCGCGGCTCAGTTACGAGCGATTTCGTCGTCGCGCGACAGTCAATTAGGACGAGGTCTAAGAAGCCAGCTAGTTAAATCGATGTTCGTCGATCCCTGAGGATCATCTCGAGTTCGACGGAATACTGGCAAAGGCAATCAAATTTCTCGATGCGACGTAACTTTCTTCGTGAAAAGGCAAACATTCTCGCCTCGTTCAAATGAATAACGAGTTGAAAATGTTCGGAAGTACGAAAACGACAAGACCGTGAAAAATCAATTTGTATCGTGCTTTCGTCGAGCTGTTCGCGGAACTACGAACACATGATCGATAAGTAAATTCACGGATGACAAAATAATTTTATATACTTTCAGAGACAGATATGAGCCGTCCAAGGCTAGAAACTAAAATATCTCCGTTGCTTTTGTGTAACAAAACTTGAAGGAGAAAAATATTCGAAAAATATTTCGAAAAATACTGACCGATATTTCCAATCTAACTCGTTACAAAATTTTACGGCCATCGATGCTTTTTTTCAACGGGATGACACATTTTTGTTATCAGAGGTAAACGCGAGAATTAGGTCGAACGAGGTTCATGGTAGGCCTAAGTAAATGTTCACGTGTATTCGTTCGTTTCTCAGATTTTCGATTTAGGCCTGGTGTTGGACGAGCGTTTCTTCAGCTTCTAAACATTTTGTTGAATATAGGGTACATTTGTATTTATAATATAAAGTGCTGTTACTTAGTTTGTATGTTCCGGGAGAGGAGACTCGTGTATGCACGTGTTGGTTGCCCGTGAGCCATGGTGGCATGTGGTTTGACTGATCACTATCTATATAAATTTTGTATTAACTAAATATATTATATTACTTTTGAGAACGAAACGAGTGACTGTTTACTTGGCAATTCATCCGTGTTTAACATGGTAGAAGAGCGTGGTTGCGTAGTTCGTTCGTTAAATGGTAGATGCATGTGGATCGAGAATATTTAGAGATTAAGCACATGTTTGGTAAATGGAAAATGAATTTGAAAAATATAGTAAGAGCCAAGACATTAAGCTAAGCGAAGAAATCAGAAATTATTTAAGAAAAAGCTTTCTTAAGATATCAAATGAAACTTTGATTTTGAAAACTGAAATTTACAATAGAATTAGAATAAAAGAAATAGAAGAAATGGCTAGGCTAGCAAAAATCGATGATATAAGTATTCCAGTGTTTGATGGAATAAATCTTGCAAGTTGGAAATTTAGACTCATGAATATCCTGGAATATAAAGATTGCCAAAAACCTGCAAAAAGAGAAAAAATGTGATCTAAAGGCTAAAACAATATTAATTAGTGCCACGTCAGATAAGCAGTTAGAATACATTAGTGAATGTAAAACAACTTTTGAAATGATGTGAAAGTTAGAAAAAATGTATACATCCAAATCAACGTCCCTGCAAATAATAAACAGAGGAAAATTATAACATATACTCCCGGAACATACAAACTAGGTGGCAGCACTTGATATTATAAATACAAATGTACCCTACATCCAACACATTTGTTAAAAGGAACGGAGATATTTTAGATTTCAGCTTCAGCCATTTCACCCCGTTTATATTTTGTAAGAATATTGGTCAAGCTTTGATTTAGCCAACGAACGTCTGTGCATTCGACGATCGTGTCAAGCTTTAGCCTCCCCGCAGACTGCAGACTGTCGGTCGACAGTTTGATCAAGTTAAGGGAGGGCGCCAAGGCTAAAACTAGCTACCAGTAGTTATTGAGACAAAATTTTGAAACATTTATATAGTTTTTGACGCTGAATTCAATGGTGGAAACAAAAAAATGTTTAAACAATTTTTTTGGATTTAAATAAAAAAATTTTGAAAAAGAAGTAGGATCGAAAAATCCTATACGCTTGTTTATTCGTTATTTTTTAAGGAGTATTTAAACAAATTTTTAATCACGCGAATGGATCCAGACGTATCTATCCCCTGAGACACAGCGTCACGTGCGCGATCCGCGGCTCGGCCGTTGAGCCTGGAGCGGTAGTGGGGGTACAGTAGGCGGTGCCTTAAGCCGGCGACTGACTTGCAACAGAACGCTGTAACGTAACTGCTCGGCACGAATTTTACGGTTCGACACCAACGTTACATTACAAGGTCCTTTTTGGAATCACGAATGCTCGCTTCGAACTCTCGGCTGAATTCTCTCTCAATGCTTCCTACTCGGGTCAGTGAAAAGTAGACGATCAAAGAGGTTCGTCAAAAAACCGACAAACCAGTGAAGCTCGCTAGTCCGTCAAACTAAGCGAATGCTCGCGTTACATTACAATGTTCTGTTGCAAGTCAGTCGCCGGCTTTAGGAATCGACTCGAAACGTGCAATTCTGATCATTGGTGTGCCCATCGAACTGATTTATCGGCCGATACACCCTCATGCTGATTAAGAACCCGATCAAACTATTAGGAGATAGAGAGTCTGCAGTCTGCGGGGGCTCTTACTCGTTAACTCCGACAAACTATACACTAGGCTAGAGAAACGCATCGAACTGAACGCGTATTTGCACCACGATATTTGGAGCGGTGAAATCGATAAAGGCTACAATCTATGTATTATATATACACTCGCATAATTCTCATCGAAAAATACATAACGGCTGCTAGATCTACAAAAAAGTTGACACTTATCGCCATTGATTCATCCGCGCAACACTACCGTAAAACTTAAGTAGAGCGTAGACGAGACGGTAACAAATTTCAATGGAGTAACACGCAGCATAATTAACACTTTAACGACCGTTAGCCTATTAATAGGCTTTTAATTAGGACAGCCAATACTTTGTTATGTATTATTGACGTAACATTTAATGCTTCCATCATGATACGAATTGTAAAATATTATGTAGATATTAATCGAGAAACTATTCTAATGGATAAAATTAAGATTAAATAATATTAACGTTGTCGAAATAAAAAATATTATCATAATTCGTTCGTGTTATACAAGTTACTACAATTGTACCAAATAATCATACTGTACAAATAATGCCGTGTATTCATAATTTTTCAACAAATAAAGAAATCAAAATTATCGTCAGTATAAAAAATATTATTGAATTTAATTATATATCCAATCGCTACCGGTCGGTAAAGTGTTGAGATAACGAAAACTGCAAACATTGTACGATCAAGAGCATTAAAGCACGAATCCGTTACCGAAATTACATTAATCCCTTCGTGTCCACCTTATCTATTTTAATACACATCAGCTTTGACAATTTATATTGCTATCGCGATATCAACTATGTACCCCTCCCCTTTTATGGATTATTTCGTAATCGTCTGAAATAGGTGCTGGATTTAGCAGGTATTATATTATAATTGGTGCATTACTTTTAATTGTGTCCGGTGCAATTTTTTGACGATACATTACCTATACATTTTTAATCGCAATTTTTAAGATCTCGTTATATCTACTACGAAAACAGACTGATGTGCATTAAGAAGTGACTCAACATTCGCTTCATCTAGATCCAGGCGCAAAGCTGTTAACCATGCCTGTAAACGACTAAAGTCGCGTACAAAGGATCCCACTTACTTACACGACTTATAGATCGCGAAGCCAAAACGGTTTCGGACAGGAATTCGAAGAAAAGCACGATGAACCGGTTCGATCGATCGACCGATCGATCGGTCTATCTTTATCTTTATCTTTACCGACTCTAAACTGCTTACTATTTAACGACCGGTTGTCTTAATACTGATAAATGTATTGTCCGTTGAAGTGACTCGAAAAGCATGCAAACACGCTAACAGATAAATTCTCGCGATTAAATCCTACGGGCTTTCTTTCTCTCGGTGTTTCGTTTATTTTTTATTTTTTGCTTTTTTTCGGAAGAAGGCTCGACCGATATAATATATACAAACTAGGAGCAGAAGAAAACGGTAACATTTACAACAGCGCCGATACGACGTACGACTCTCTATCGCGACGGCAGCGTGTTAACGGAGGACGCGATTTTGCTGGAAGTGTAAACGCGACGTGGAAAAATCGCGTCGCTCGAGTCTTTGTTCGGGCAAGTTTTGAAAGATTCGAGCCCTTCTCTGTACGCTAAAGTCGTACGAGAATCACCACGAGAGACATAGACGTTTCATGCCGTACGTATAAGTATGCTCAATTCCGGGGCAAAGTGGAACACGTGCCCACTTCTCTGTCTCGTCCGCGCATGGCTTTTCTTCCCTCGTTTGTTCTCGCAATGGGAGGGTCGCTAGCGCCAGACGTCACCTTCGATAAAATTACTACGACACGGTGCGATTATACCAACGTAGCAACTTTATTAAAATCAACGTCAGCTACTGCTAACCCTCCCCTTGTTAGTTTCGATTCAAGTGAAAATTAGAAGAGGGGAAGGGAAAGGGGTTTGGGAGGAGCAGACGGCAAGAAGAAGAAGAAGAAGAAGAAGAAGTTGTAGTAGAAGAAGGACGATGCTCGAGCGTTGTTGAGGCGGAGTTCGCGAACGATTCTCCGTCGAGCTACATCTTACGCGATGCAACGCGAAAATTCGGTGTGCTTTGCTCGCACCGTCGACGATCGCTTTCGTTCGAACGAATAACGACCCTTGTTCCGTATCGCGTGCGATTAAAACGAGCTAAAGCATACCGGAGGGTTCATTTCGCCGAAGACGTTCAGCTCGTAGAGCGAAGCAAACACGATGAACACCAGGTACCAGAGCATCAATACCACTCCGTATCGTCGGTCCAGTTTCCAGCCGTTCAAGTGGGTCGCTAGTACCAGAAACACCACCGTCGACAGCAGAGACACCGTTGAATACGTTAAGCCTGCGCATCGTAATAACAAGAAAGAGAGAAAGAGACAGACAGAGAGTCAGACGAAAAACAAAGGGGAAGGAAAGAGTAAGAGTCTTGTTCAAACATGGACAAAATTCTTATCTTTCTGGTCGAATAAAAATTTCAAATTGTTATAGAACGAAATTTTTCGTATCTTTGGCATCGTCGCGCTTCGATTCGTTAACTCGCTGACTTTTGCTGGAATTACAGAGGATGCGAAGCGAAACGAAGGACGGTGCGGTCGAGGTGGAACGATACGCGCTGGCTCTTCGTCAACTTACCTCGACTGGTGACGTTCACGTGCGAACCGGGCTGTATCATAGCCGTTTGTATGAACCATGGAAGCCCAAGGCAAACTAGGATATCGAAAACGTTACTCCCGACGGCGTTGCTCACCGCCATGTCACCCAAGCCTTCCTTGATCACTGCCAACGAGGAGAGCGCGTCAGGTACGCTGACGCCAGCAGCGACGAAGGTCAAGCCCATCACCGTGTCGGGTATACCGAGAGTGCTGCCTGTTGAACCAACCGTCAACGTTGCAATTTATATTTTCATGTCTTTACTACGCGTATGCACGATACAAAAAATTGCAACACTACTGCGAAGCATAGCGATTAACTCACCTATAATCGTGATCATCCACACCATAATGTAACTGTAGAAACTAATCCACACCATCGACACGCAAAAGGTGAAAGGGTACCAGTTTCGATATTTCTCTTGCCGACAGTCAGGCATTGTAGCGCGACACATGAAATGAATCGGATATACGAGTCCCCAGGTAAACAAGGTCCATTTGCTGCCGTCGACAGGCTTTTCTAGCGGCGACACTTCATTGGGATCGGGCTCTTTCGCTTTGTAGTATTCGGGCTGTCTAGGAGGTGGCGGTTCGTTCGTTTCTGGAACAGGGCCTCCGCCTACTCCGCCTGTTATCAAGTAAACGTTGTTTATTACGTATGTTCCAGACCAAAAACATCCTCGACCCAAAAACTGTCATCGTCGATTACCTTCTTGAGTTTTAACTTGGTCGGTGACAGGCGAATTAGGGCCCGTGTAAGACAATCGATCCTCCTGCAACGATCTGTAGCTGACGAGAGCGCTTTCTTCCGCTGGTTCGTCGTCTTTCGGTAAGAAAGGTATGTTGTAGGATTTTGCCCAACGTTCCAGTCTAGCGTTAAAAGCTAACGCGACGCAGTACACGCCGTACATGATTAACATAAACAGAGACTCCATCCTGAAAGCAAATGTCATCTCTCGTAAAAAGAGTCGAGTCCGTGGTTATTAGGGTAAACTAACCATCTTACCAAGATATCGATTCGTTGTAAATTGTACCGAGCATCACGAGTATCGACACTGCATAGAAAAAGCAATCCCGACAGAGAGGCCACCAGTTCAATTTGGACACCGTCGAGGTGCAAAGACCGCAAATTGATATCACAAACATTATATTGAATACCGCGCTACCGATCACGCCACTCACCTGTAATCGTAATAGTGCAAGTTACAATCACCAAGTAATAAGTTAAACTTTATTCTCTTCATGCACGAGCGCACGCTTATTGTTCAAAGTTTACCAATCTGAACGGTACAGTAAACACTGGATAAGTGCAAAAAAATCGGGACCCAGCGCCAGCTTTAGCAATATTGGCGCTCCGGGCAAGATTACCGTGGCGGAGGGTAAATTTTTTAAGAAAAGATGACAAGGTAATAATATAAAACGATGAATGTGTAGTCAGATTGTAAAAATGGTTAAACAATGAAAGAATATCGGTATATTCGCATACTAGGGGCATCGGAACTGCGGCGCTTGCACTTATCCAGTCTTTACTGTGTTTAGTAATTTAAACGGTAATTTAGTACTCGTATCGCATAGGTGAATCGCGTTTGCTTACTCCGATATCATCTTTTGCGAAGAAAACACCGATGACAACAGTCGCCAACTCTGGTGCTGAAGAACCGGCAGCCATAAACGTTGCCCCAGCGACATCCGGCGACAGTCGTAGTTCTACGTACGAAAAGGAACGTTTCATGTTTCTTTGTTGACTAATCGTACACCAGATATAGTATATCAAAGGAATCTCACCTTCGCAAATCCTGTCCAAACTAGAGACAAAGTAATCGTCGCAGACAATTGCTAGGCCCAGGAACGTATAAACAGCGACCAAAATGTGTATGATGAGTCCGCCATGTTTTCTAGCATTTGGTCCCATTATAGGCCTTGGAAACTGTTCGATGGCCGGTGGTGAACAATTCTCTCTCCGCGGTCTCCAGGTTGCGCGCTCGTACGTGTACCTCACTGTCGTTATCGTTGGGACCTATGTATCAGAAATGCGTTTTCCATGCGCAAGCCAACTTTTTAATAAGTATTTTTATTAATTTATTTCAAGCTCGCTACATTTTTTATCTTATTCAGGCATTTTATCTTATTTAAGACAATGCTCGGAATTACTTGTACATTTCGGACAGATTCCTGAGGCACCGCCTACTGTACCCCCACTACCGCGTCATGTGCGCGATCCGCGGCTCGGCTGTCGAGCCTAGAGCGGTAGTGGGGGTACAGTAGGCGGTGCCTCAAGAATCTGCCCGAAATGTACAAGTAATTCCAAGCACTGATTCAAGGATAAAGAAGAATCTGTCGCGTCTCACCGTTGTGGTTCTTGGGGCACTCTTCGTGACAACGGTAACCACTTCTTTTTGGGGGACGTTCCCTTTCCCCGGTGACTCCTCCTTGGATTGATCGCGTACTTTCGTCGGCTTTTCGTCCGGTGACTTTTGTTCCTTTTTGTTCTCCCCCTCGTTGGCGCTCGTCGATTCATTTTTCTCAGTCTTCTTTCGCACGGGGGTAACCGTTTTCAGTTCCACCTTCGGTTCCTCGACTTCCGCATCCGTCGATAACGTGGCAGATTCTAAGGTACTCTCTACGGTCCAGCTTTCCTCGGTGCTCGTCTCTTCCGTTGGCAGTTTCGCGGACATAACGTACTGAACGAGTATGTAGACAAGGAGAAAACCAAACCGCAGAGGCCATCTTTTACGCCGCGAGTTACTCAATTGGACCCTCATCATTCTCGACTAAAACAAATTCGAGTAGCATAAATTAGTATTGCGAGAAACGCGTTTCGTTACGACTACAACTCTGCGACTACTTGTTAAAGTTCTTCCACGCATTACCACGCGCTGCGAACAGTTTCACCTGCTTTACATACTTTTATCGACGAGACAAATAATTTCGTCGCAGTTGCGCAAGTTTCGTTAATATTTATTAATGAAGGCATTCGGTGCCTGTACGTTGTGTACGTGTTGCGTTTCAATGCCAAACGGTTTTGTATGGAGTATAATATAAGAATAATCGAAATGTTTTCGTTTGGACGTACACTCATCGTCGAAATGATAGCCCAGGTGTGCTATCTTTAGTTTCTCAATGACGCGTGTAACATTTTTCGTCTGTAACGTGTAATATCGAAACATTACGAGCTCGGAATATGCGGTTCGCTGGAAATAAGTCAATGTCGTAGATGTTTGTATACAAATGATAGCACTCTGTTAATATGTTTGCTGGGCAACTTGCGGCGTATACGCGAACGGAAAACAGTATCAACACGTACAAGAATCAATGCAATTGTACACCAATGGGATAGGTTAAGTCAAAATTAATTCAGTCAAATTAAGTCAAAAGCTGCACTGGGTGTAGAATGTACACCGATCAATTTCCCAAAAAACTTTTGTGTGAAATTGTAGTTTATTCGCTTCTTTTTTTATAATCAATGATATTTTACATATTCTCGGAAGTCTCTAAGATAGATATAGTTCAAACAACATGTACTAGTTAATACAATATGTAAAATTAACAAAAAAATGCGAAAAGTGGATAAAAGTATAGAAGCAAGAAGTATCTATACGATTCTTATGACGAACCATTTACAGTAGAATTTGTAACGTAAACACATTAGTTTATTGCTCCGTACGAATTAGAAAACATCATATTTCCAGCAAAGTACTTTTGAACAGTTGTGCGAATATTTATTGGTTCAACATTTCTATCGATTAATTGTTTATTTTCTTGTTAATTTCGCAACTTACATAAATAGTTATTTTTTTTTTGTAATCTAGAGATTTCCGAGAATATGTAGAATGTCATTGTTTATAAAAAATAAGTTAATAAATTACAATTTTACACAGTTTTTTTGGAAATTGATTGGTGTACGAATACTTTCTACACCCATTGTATATAAATCGATCCAAACCGTACAACAGAAATAATAGAAAATAAAGGTTATTGTTAGTTAACATTTATATTGATTATTATTTTCTTATCGTACACGTGCTATCATTACAATAGTTTTTGTTGCGCACTGAACCTTAGACTCTAAACCCTACTTTACATTATTTTCAACGAACCGTATATTCTGAGCTCATAATGTTTCGATATTACACGTCACAAACATAAAACTTTACATTACTTATTGATAACACACTTCTGCTATCTTTTTGACGAGGAGTGTACTAACTCGTGTCGAGCATAATAAACATGTATACACATACGCGTATCGCGTACACGCACGTCCAACGTCACACATTAGAATATATTTATACAAATACAAATTTTCACAAATAAATCGCTTATACGTTGCTTTTATTCATTTCGTACGCGTCTTCTTACGTGCATGGTATCTTCTTACAGCACGGTTGTATTAAACGTTCTTTCGACCTAGTACGGAAAAACTTGGCGACGTACTTGAACGCTATCGAAGAAACTAAAGAAAAAACGAAGACAAGTACAATATCGTTTGTTGCAATTAGTGCGTGGGGGAGTAAAAGCGTGTGACAATCAAGGTGGCAGCGAAAGTGACCTAGTTCGGCATATTTCTAGCGATCGTTAAACGATACGAATCAACGTACCGGAACTCGCAGACCGGCTTACCTCTTTCGCGGAAGCGTTGCGAATCGTTCGCCAATAGATTCGATGTCACGCACCCTTATCACGCCTATTGACGTACTTACATACCTAGGCGATGCTCGAACGATAACCAAAACCAACCAACTAGCTGGCGAACGATCCGCGGACGTCTTTGCAATTTACATCCGATCACGGATGTTCGGATAGCCATCGAAGAAACGGGCCGTCTCGATCGCAACCGTTCAACGACACGACCGGATACTTTCAAGTCAAGCAACGATGACAAATTTTATCATCGCGTCACACTCGAATTATTGATTTGCACAATAGCTGCGGGTCACCACGATGCGTTCTCGGCGTGTTCACGCGACATGTAAGCGTCAATTTTCTTGGTTACGTGAGTGTGCTTCCCAAACCACCCTCGAGTTAACGCGGAGTCTGCTTTCGCTCTAACTCACCGTCGACATCACGGCCATTCTTGAGCCGCCGATATTTCAACTCGGCAAAATCCTCAGTCGTTCGTGCCACGCTCTCGCATCCCTTGTTTCTCGCCGCTCTCTTCTTCCTCTCGCCCTCACCCGTTCAGTTTCTTCTTCCTTCCTATCTTGGATCTTCGCTCCGATCAGGATGTACTCCTCGGATGTGTACCGCGCGCGATAGTCTTAGTTTCAACGATCCCTACCGGTGTACAGTGTATACTCTTCTCCTACAAACCGATACAGCTTTTATCGTTCGCTACTGGACTACGAGCGTCGTTCTGTCGTTCGCCACCCTTACGTGCTGCTCGCGAATGAAGCTTCTCCTAGCCTCTTCGTGCCACCCTCTGTCCGCCCCCGCCTTCTCACCCGTCTCTGTACGCCACACCACCCTCGAATCTATCACGTGAACACGCGTGCGCGTCGCAATTACAACGTCGCGGAAACGATACGTAAACTTTGCTAATCTCGGAAAGAAACGCACAAGTACGCGACATGCCTCGGATGGCTGTCATCGATAACAGAGAAGAATCCCTCTAAGAGTTACATTTGCCAGTTTAAATGATACCACGCAGATGTAGTAGATCGCTGTGCTACAGGTAGCGTGAATATACACATACGTGTACACAGAACATAGTTTCTTTTTGACATAGCATGTTTACTACAAATATATGTACAGTACATTAACCTTGGAATAGTATACTACTTCGTAAATCCATCGACGCTTTCCGAAGTTTTCGTAAATACGTATATTTCAATATTTGCTTTAAATATTTAACGTTATAACGTTTATATCTTTATTATAATAAGAAGCACATCGTTCCAGCAGAATTTACATAAGTATTTATAAATATTCTGCAACTTGTACAAAGTTCAAACTTGTGGAACATACACCGATTAACATATTAATGTATTAACTAGGATTTTGGTGAAACTTAACGGAATAACTGCTACTGTCTGGATCTTTTTGCAACTGAAAATTATTTGTAGAAAGCCCGAAAGGTTTTAGCACCATATTTCCTAAATCCTTAAGCTTTCCAAACATTTCTTCCTTTAATTTCTCGTTCCTTTCATGAATTAACGGAGGTAATCTCTAAAAATTATTAAAAATTAATATAACGGTATCGCGAATATTTCGTAGAGGTGGAACCAATATTTGTATATTTACCCGAACCGCGTAATTTGCTTCTGTATGACTAGAATCGTACGTAAGAACCTTCTTGAAATCTTCCAAAGCTTCGTCTAGCTTATCCGTTTCTTCGTACAACTGTGCTCTCCTAACGAGTGCTTTCAAATAACTGGGATTTAATTCTATGGCTTTTGTACAATCGGATATCGCGGATTCTTTATCCTACGGACAAGTACCATACGAGTATAATGTAAACGATATAATCCTTATAAAACTAACATTTTTATTAAAAATTATGAGTCAAAGGTATTACCAAAGATTTTGACTTTGCCGCAGCTCTATTTGCGTATAAAATAGATCTTTCTTTACTGTAACCTAACGGACAAATTTGTATCCCCTGTGTGTAAATTGATATTGCCTGTATATATTCTCCATTTTTAAAAAGATTGTTACCCTCGTTTTTTAATTTCTCCGCTTCGTCTCTGAATGTCTGGAAAAAGTGAAACATTAGCGGCATGTAGGTTATAATTTATATAATGCAACAAATAAATATCTAACAAACTTCTTTTTCACTTTCAGAGAGTGTAAGTTCTCTGTCTTTTAATAATTCTTCATCCACGAAATCTCTTGGAAAATCCGTCGTGTGCGTATCTTGTATTTTACATTTAGTATCATTGTCGCTATTCTCTCCCACTTGTTCGCAAAAATCGTCCGGCAAGTTGCTCCGTTTTACATTCGATTTCGCATTGTTGTCATTCGATAGAGAGGTTTCATCTGCACTTCTACAAGAACTTTCTAGATCTCTCGTGAGCTCCTCTATGATCTCTTCGTTGGTTTTTAAACCAACTTTAGATGTACTGTCCATCGCAGTGTTTCTCACTTCGATGATTTTACACTTTTTCTCGATATACGCGATCAGCCAAATAATGAGGTTAACCGTGGTAACGCATACTCGTTATATTAAACCATATCAAACAATCGAGCAAATTTATTTGTCAACTATGACGATGTAATTGCAGTTTACGTTGACATTTACCTGTGATTCGTACACTTGGCATCAGAGTGCGTCTTCTACTTTCATCTTCGACCATACATACATGGACTGCTCAAGCTATAGTGTAGTCCGTGACCAACATCTCCCATGCCGAAATTACGAGTAAGCAGTTGTGCGCAAGCGCTACAGTCAATGGGCGATAGCAGTGGGAAAAGGCGCGAATTGAAATTTTGAACGGTTGTCGAACTACTCTTCGACCATTGGTCGAAGCTGCAGTCAGCCTGTCATCGAGATGGAATTTTTGCTATAGTTCTCGAATTCAACGCATGCGCATTAGCGTCATGTCTCACTTTTGGTATGAAGATGTTGGTTACGCTCTGCTCAGTGTATAAAGAGTAGGCTTGAGCAGTCCATGTATATATGGCAGAGATGGGCAAAACTCTAGACTTCGAATAAATCTGAAGTTTGCCGATATGTTTGTCTCGTTTCCTCTTTTGAACATTTTCCAAAGAAGGAAACGAGACAAACACATCGGCAAACTTCAGATTTATTCGAAGTCTAGGGTTTTGCCCATCATTGATATATGGTCGAAGACTTCTATCCTAAGAAGGGCTATGGGTTATACCGCTCACTAAGCCGCTCTGTGAGCGGCTGATTTAGAACTAGTGGCGCCATCGGTGGCGAAACGTCCAAGTTTGTAGTGAAAATAGTTCCTACTGTTTCTGTAAGATGGCACAACCGATATCTTTTAGTCAGTTATTCTTTATTTTCCATAAATACATAATTAATACGACTCGTTACTTCATAATACTATAATGTATTAGTTAATATGTAAAATTTGTCATTTTAATGAATAAATAATAATTATCGACCGTTTAGTTAGTGGCGCCATCGGTGGCGAAACGCCCAAGTTTGTAGTGAAAATAGTACCCACTGTTGCCACTAGACGGCGCCACTAACTCAAAAGGATCGATATTTATTGCTGCATTTATAATAATAATGCTTAAATAATATTTTGAAATAATATATTGTAGCGTTATAACGCAAATAATCGTATTAATTATGTATTTATGAAGAATAAAGAATAATTAATTAAAATGTCTTGGTAGCGTTATCTAGCGAAAATAGCGGGAACTATTTTCACTACAAACTTGAACGTTTTCCCACCGATGGCGCTACTGGTACTATAACCGTTTCAGTATAATTTATATAGCTTTTGGATGCTGCCAATCAACTGCATTTTCTTGAAATTCAAAATAATCAAAATACATTTACATTTACATTTGTTAGTCACTAAGAAATTTACTTTTGTAAACTATAATCTTTATCGCGTTATAAGTATTGCATTGTTTACATCGTGTATCGAAAATTTGTAAAGATAGAAATTTGTATACAACTCATTTTTGTGATATTATTTGTATCATTCCATGGTGCACTACACGAAAAAATATTCACTTGAATAGCATTTGCTAAGTATCAATACTAACAAAAACATTTTGTGTATCGGTGATGTAAGATTTGATGTATGTACATAGCTTTTAAACACTTTGGTATTCCACAGTGAACAGTTGTTATGTATTAAAAAAGCATTTGTTACTTGTCGTCGATAGCACCATTATTACAAATGATACAAATTCGGTGTCTAACTAACCTCTGTTCCATTTAGAGTAATGTCATCTGTGTCCACTGATGACTATGTCTACTAAATTTTGTTATAAGATATTGAACACAGTCGTGCAATCTGCTTGTCTGATACATTGTATTAACGAATATGTAGGAAATATTGTAGTGGTAAGAAATTCACACGATATCTATAGATTACTTTAACACTTTTGGAAAATGACAAACCAAAAGTTTGTATAAGATTTACTTGAATTATTCTAATTGGATGAGTGTTATTCATTTTATTGGTTCTTTTACATAGTGTGCTGGTCCGTCCATGGAACCAACATTGTACAGTAACGATGTATTAATCACAGAGCGTGTATCTGTGAGACTACAAAAATTGAAAAAAGGTGACATAATTATCTCTAAGTGTCCCTCTAATCCAAAACAACACATATGCAAGAGGGTTGTAGGGTTACCAGGAGATAAAGTACGACATGGAGTCATAGTATGTAGAATTAATCTTAAAAGTTAAAAGTAGCACATGCTATTCTGTTAAAAAGATGAAACATAATTAGCGTTTTCTAACTTTGGACATAAAACTATTGCAATTATATGAACCAAGAATATAATATTTTAGGTTCCAAACGGACACGTTTGGTTGGAAGGTGATAATAGGAATAACTCTACCGATTCTCGTGTGTATGGACCTGTTCCACAGGGTTTATTACAAGGACGTGCATTGTGCAAAGTATTACCATTAAGAGATATTACTTATTTAGCTTAGTAAATATATTATTTATATCATTTATAATTTTATTTACAATTAACCTGGTCAGATATATTATTTTTGTGATGCCCATAGGTAAAGTATGATAATAAAAATCTGTTTCAAGATATAAGACTTCTAAAATATTTAAACATTTGTTCTTCCCTATAAAACTTTTACAATATGTTATTTTGCATGTGCCAAACTTAAATCATGATTCACGATCGTTGGAATTAAGAATTACGAAATGACTATGTTCTATAAATATACACGTTTGATTACTTATGTTTCTATTGTATGTGAAAAAAATGATTATCGTAATGTTTACAACTTTTCGATTGCAAATATTTGTTTACTTATTATTTCTATGATTACACGTATGACTAAGAAATACATCCCGTGAAGGTAATTTGTTTGTAGCCGCGGTATAAACAACGACAATAACATGTTTACATGCACAAATGTAGACACATAGGTAACACAATTTGTATTCTTTTCAAAGCATTGAACCACGGGACTGTTAAATTCGTATATACCTAGCAACGATCTTCGTTGGTCCGATAGCATCGTATGATTTTGTTTACAAACTAAGCCCTCCTAAATGCGTTGGAAGCTCTCGTTTATATAAGTAGAATCCAACGCTGTGAACTCAGTTTAAAATCAGTGCGGTAACAAATAACCTACTTACTATATTCGACTGTTTAAAGAATTACAAGACGGTTATAATTAACATTGAACGAAGAAAATTATGTTCGCATTGTCGAAATATTTCGTCTAAAATCGTTTCTATGCTAAAAATTTAGTGTACGTATACATTTTAAAACGCGTAGGAAGCTTTATTCAATTATCTACATATTACCTGATAACGGATATTCAATACGCTAAAAGTATCAGTGTTCAAAATCTTATTCCACTTTTCCTCGTATCGAAAAACTAAAGGGCTGAAGGAATGACACGGAGTACAAACATAAGACATTATCGAAGATTTATCCTTCTTATAAGGTACGTTAGATTTTATAGTTGTTATTGTGTTTCTAATAAAGAATAAGCAGTTAATTTTGTTTAATACGCGTAATTTCGTATACTTAGCTACAATACAAATGTACAAATATTTTGATTTTATTGATATTTCGATTAATACGTTGCCTATGGAAGAATGAAAAATGATGCAATTTTCTTTTACTACAATGTCTATTATTCATTCACATCGCATTTTACAGTATACTCACACATTTTAACAAACTGATGATTTAAATTTACATTCTCGTCATCGCTCGTCATTGCTCCCCTCCTTGTACCAAATTGTTGCACACGTACGTGTACATATGTATAATATGTATACATTTGTACCTAAAATCTAAATGTGCATAAATGTGTATAGACAGAAATTAGACTCATATCCAAAGTAATAATAGTCAGAACGTCGTGCGTGGTGAAAAATCGTTGTTAAATTAAGGAATTTTTAAAACGTTTCGCGACGTTTCGCGCATCAGCTGATTTTGACAGGTTCGCGTTACGAACAATAACTTTCTTGAGTCTGTATTTATATTAAACATACTAATGTAACAATTTTAAATTAGAAACTCGCGATTTGTCAAGAAATACATTATTACGATAACGAACACATTTGCATAGGTAATATTTTTCAATTACAGACAATTGACAAATAGTGCGGCAGATAAAAACAGTGGTGAAAACATTAATAAAAATAAATTGTTTGGCCAATTAAATGTTTTATGGAAAACAAAAATGTCGATGCAGAATTATTCAAAACTTGTAGCACAACTAAAAGATTACTTACACAAATCTGGTTATGATAGAAATCTACAAGTTGTTCTATCCAAAGATTGGATAGACTTTTTCCAAAAATTAACATACACGCAAATTAATGTTTTCAAGAAGTTATCGCCTATCGAGTTTACAAAGAGTACAAGCAATAGTAAATTATCACATGTGGATAAATGTGACACAAATACGCAAGTGAAAAGTAACAAAAGTTTGTTAGAGACTCATCAGGGAGAGACATTTAGGGAACAAAAGGCACATCAGGTTTGTTAAATATGAATGATACGAAAGAATGTTATAGGCAAGAATCTGATTTTTCGTTTTTTTTTTATCATTTTTACAGCCAATTTATGATGCAACTGTAAGCGAACCAAAAGTGCAAATCAAAGAACAGTCTAGTCTATCGCAAATACTTGGTAGTTTAATTGTTAAATTAACCAGTAAAAGTAGTACAGCTACCTTAGTCATTCCACCAAAATGGAAAGTAAATATTCATAAAGATATACCAAAGCACAGTATTCAATCACGAACACGCCATGTTTTAAATAGTATTACAACTGCTGAATCGAGTACCTCAAGGTGGAGGAGAATTGAAGATTTATTGACTCACATAGATCAATATCCGGAAGCTAGGCATTATGCGATTAAAGAGGGTGCAATTAGAATATTGCTCAAAATAAAACGGAAAACTAAAAATGAAGAAATAAATGGTACAAAGTAGTTCACAAATATTAGATTTTTTAGTAAATATTAATAACGCTAATGCATAAATGTTTGCAGCATCCATAAGAGAAGCACTAGCAGTATTGGGTTATGTTGATCCATTGCCTGGCAGAGGAATCAGAATTCTTTCTATCGATGGAGGTGGTGTACGTGGAGTATTAGTTGTAGAAATGTTGAAAAAGCTCGAAGAACTGACAGGGAAAAAAACACATGAAATGTTTGATTATATATGCGGTGTGAGCACAGGAGCTATTCTTGCTGCTACTTTAGGTATCTAAGCGTTATAGTTTTTCCTTAATTATTCATTAAATGCTTTCTTAATTAATAATTGCTCCATTCCAATTTAACAAAATTAAAACATCTAACAATGTCTATAAGTGTGTAATCATAGTTTTGTGTTCAGTTATTCCGAAAGATTCTAACACAGGTAAGAATTATCTATATTTCTATAGCATATTTAATTTCTTATTTAGAACCCCTAGTTTCACATGCTTAACAAAACTAAATTTCATTACAGTGCTTAATAGAATCCCTATATAATTTTAAGTTAGGTTTCAGTAATTAATGCTAAAATTAAAACTCTTGTATAAGAATGAAAGCAAATGTTATTGATCGAGTATAAATTTCTGTATAACCAAAATTTTTGTAGGTGGACATAAACGGAAATCGTTACATGAAATATCAGAATTGTATAGGGAATTGAGTACTAAAGTGTTCACTCAAAGTGCTATAAAAGGCACAAGCAACTTAGTATGGAGTCATGCATACTATGATACACCGCTCTGGGAAAAACTATTGCAAGAACATTTGGGTGATAGGGTTCTCATAAAAACTGCTCGCGATTTAAACGCTCCAAAGGTATTTAAATAATTATATTTCTTTTGAAAAACTTAACCAAACATAGCAGGGTTGTTTTTCAATATAAATTTTCGTTCAGTTTTCAGCCATATCTGCTGTAGTAAATCATGCACGTGTGATGGCTTATGTGTTTCGAAATTATACTTTGCCTCACAGAGTAGAAAGTCAATATATAGGATCTCATAAGCATAAACTGTGGGAAGCTGTAAGAGCATCGGCAGCAGCTCCTAGTTATTTTGAAGAATTTAAACATGGTGAATGTCTTCATCAAGATGGAGGTATGGTTAAACAGATTTAAAAAATGATAATTGATTTGAAACAAGAGAAATTGAATAAACGTTAAATTGATTGATCTACTAAATCGTACAGGTATACTAGTAAATAATCCATGTGCAGTTGCATTACACGAAGCTAAGCAGTTATGGCCAAATAATCCAATTCAGTGTGTAATTTCGTTTGGAACTGGACGAACACCGAATCGAATTTGTGAAAACAACGAATCGACAGAATTAGCGATTTCTAGTTGGAAAGAAAAATTTTATAAAATTTTGGACAGTGCAACAGATACGGAAGGTAACTCTTCTCTGAAAGACTTCTGAACACATTTAAATGTTTTGCACCGAAAGTCTATTTAAATAACGATTGTTTTATTACGCAGCTGTACATACAATGCTGAATGACTTACTACCTGAACATGTTTATTTCCGCTTTAATCCGTATTTAACGGAAATGTTGTCTATGGTAGAGATACGACCAGAAAAGATCACTCAATTGGAACAAGACGCAAAAATGTATATACGTAGAAATGAAGAGAAATTCCAGAAAGCTGCTAAAGTTTTGTTAGAGAGGAGACAAATCCAGCAAAAAGTTATGGACTGGATTGTGTTACAGAAAGAAATATCAGGTCTATGAATCTATATCTTGCATAGATTTGCATGCATTTCATAACTTATGCAAAAGGACATTAAAAGTTATGAAAGCACTAAGTACAAATCACATATAGCCTATAGTGTTTTTCTTTCTTAATAATAAATTATTTTAATATTTTTATTTTATGTTACACTTTCATAATGAAAGATTGTAAAAAGTTTTATATATAATTATATGTCTATAATGTGCTTTTACACATATATGTAAACAATCATTTTTTTAAACAATCTTAAACAATTCTCTAATGTAATTGTAATTTATTAGATACAATTTTCATATAAATAATTAGTTTGATAAGTAAATAAGTGAATTTCTTACTGTGATTTATGTATGCATACTAACATACATATATATATATATATATACCATATACTTATATATATGTATACGTATGTACTTATGTATGTTATATGTGTGACATAAGATGCGGACACGTTATTTTGATATCACAGTAGATACAAAGGTGAGTTTTTTGTTACGTGATGACATATAAAGTATTATTAGTCAATAAAAACTTGTGTTATTTATATTACTGTGATCATTATAATATCAAAATGTTTTTGACCAGTACACTTACTACAGGTATACGTTAACTGTGATTATTGTTCTTAAATAGATAAAATGTTGAATTATTGTACGTTTACAAAAGTCAAAGTAATTTATATTTCACAACTGAATGTACTATTACGTTTAAATCTTAAGCTATTTTCTATTTTATATATAGCTATACACATTTGTGAATAGATTAGTACAAAGAAAATTTTAAATAAGATAAGAAATTTGTATTCGTATAAACTGTCTTCACAGTAGTTAAATTTAATTTATGTAGCATTTTAACAAATATTGCAATGTTGTAAAATAGATGCTTAATTACAGATTTTATATTTTAGTGTTGTCGGAAAAACTTTATGTAAGAAATATATGACCAAAAATATTCAGTATCACTGTATATGTCCAAATTTATATTTGTAAAAATATTTGACCTCAAATAATGAATGTGTTTTAAAATAAATCTATAAAAGAGGAAATATAACTGGTACTACTATTTGTAATCACTGTAATTGTATTCTGATCATCCTCAAGATTCCTATCATCCAAGAAGTTGAAAGAAAATTTCCTGAAGAGTAGAATCGAGTGATTTCGAAAACCCAATTTTGTAGTGGTTATAGTTTCCAATATTGTCGCTAGATGACGCTAATAACTAAAGCACCCGATTTTTATCACTCCATTTATAATAATAATTTGTAAACAATTTATTGAAATTAAAAATAGTAGTATTATAAAGAAAAGAATCACGTTAATTATGTATTTATGAAAAATATAGAATAATTGATTTTTCAAAATAAATCACGCCATCTAGCAGCAATAGCAGGAAATATTTTCGCTACGAACTTGGGCATTTTCCCATCGATGGCGCTACTAGCGAAAGAGTCAATAATTATTGCTGCATTAAATAACTATTCATAAATATGATAAATTTGACATATTAACTAATATATCGGAGTGTTATAATGCAAAGAATCGTGTTAATAATGCATTTATGAAAAAAAAAAATAATTAATGAAAATGTATCAGTATTGCCATCGTACAGAAATTGTGGGAACTATTTTTACGACAAACTTGAGTGTTATTCCATCAGTGGCGCCACGAGTACTATATCAGCCGCTCACAGAACGGCTTAGTGAGCGGTATAAAAATCACTGATATTCCTTTGGACTTCCGTTTCTGAATGCGTTTATGTGCGTTACGTAGCTTTGTAAGTGTGAATTTTATTTTTATATATCTCTGTAATCTGAACGGTATTGAATACAATATTATTAATAAATAGTTTCTGTGGCTTAAACAATACATTTTGTAACAATTTCTTGCATTAGTTTTTTTAGTAATCCGTTAAATAATAAAATTCCATTTCGAGAGGCATATAACCTCAAATATTTTTGTTTAAAACGTATCTTATTGTAACTAATTGAAATAATTACTCTTTCAGATTTAATAATACGAGAAAATGGCGAAGTCTAAAAATCACACCAATCATAATCAGAGTGAGTATAACAAGAAATACTTTTTTCTAACAAAATATAATTACGTATTTTTCTGTTGATTAGATCGTAAAGCCCACCGTAATGGTATCAAAAAGCCTAAACGTTACAGGCATGAATCTACACTTGGTGTAAGTCATTTATTCGTTTAATAGTAGTTGAATAATTAAATTGATAAATTTTTTAGTATAAGCAATGTATTATTAATTACTTATCGTAACTTTTTTTTAGATGGATTTGAAATTTCTAAGGAATCAACGTTTTGCAAAGAAGCATAATCCGAAATCAACAAAACAACAAAAGAGGGCAGCAAAGCTCTCACGTAAAGCTGTTCGTGACGCTGAGAAATAATATGTTTATGTATTAATAACTTTATTATAATAAAAATTGAAAAACAATTTTGTGTTACATGGATACTGACCTGCAGTGTAATCCTGTTATTTCTGTTTACAACTTCAACATTGCAATTATTTATCGTAAAGTAATAGTAAATAGAACAAGATTGTAGGAGTATTTTATCTTTAAAATTGTAATAAAACGTTTCATAAAAAAAATTATCTCTACACATATTTATAGTTCCGTATGTAAATTTGCTCTAGATTGATTGTAAATGTGACATTGCTTTTACATAAATGCATGATAATCGACGCTGACCTTTCTTGTCAACTAAGTTACGTATTAAAGAAAATTACAAATTAATAGTTTAGATTTCATAACTCTCGAACTAGATGTAAAGTGTTTACTCGTTCGTCAGACACGGCCAACTAAATAACCGATTTTCAAGTAACCCAATTTCAACATGGCGGCCGATGAAGTTAAAGAAACAAATTCATCAAAACCTCGAATAATTTTATTAATTAGTGGTAAAAGAAAATCTGGCAAGGATTTTATTACAGACATATTACAAGAGAAGTAAGTTCTGAATTATATCAATGGTAGTGATAATAAAGAACTTTTGATCTAATGATGTATCTACTTGTCAGAATTGGTCCTGACAATAGTGCCATTATAAAACTGTCAGGACCAATCAAATTTCATTGGGCTAAATCTTTGGACCTTGATATTGATCAGTTACTAGGAGATGGAAAATACAAAGAAACTTATCGCCTTGAAATGGCTAAATGGGGAGAAAGTATAAGAAAGAATGATTATGGTTACTTCTGTCGTGCAGCTATAGACATGTATCATGGTAAAAAAATTACTTCTTTATTTTAAAATGTTTATTCCTTGTTTCATGGTAAACAGTTTGTTAGCAGTATTCATTATTTATTTCTACTTAATCATTTTACAATGACATCTTCCTTTATTCATACCTAACTTACATTTTACCAATGATAAATATAATTTTTTTGAAGCATACAGCAAACCAATATGGATAGTAAGTGATGTACGAAGAAAAACTGACATACAATGGTTTGTAGAAAATTTTGAAGGCATATGCAAAACAATTCATATCGTATCAGATGATTTAATTAGAGAGAAACGTGGTTGGACTTTTATGCCAGGTAAGTATTAAGCTCAAAGCCAAATTACATACATACTAGTTTAATTATTTTCAATATTGAAGTATTATAATAATATAATAATATATTTAATCTAGGTATCGATGATTCTGAAAGTGAATGCGATTTGGATGATGTCAAATCATGGGACTTGGAAGTAATTAATAATGATGACAATGTAGAGTATATATTGCAACAGATATTAAAACTAATTAATTAGCAAAGAATAAAGTGTGTTAAACTTGATAAATTTATAATAAATGAATTGGTGATAATTATTTAATAAAACTTATACTTGTTGATATGTCCGTTTACGTCCGTCTTTCGAATTGTTCCGAATCGTCGGAATTTCCACCATTTTCTTTCGTATTATGCCAATCGTGACCACTAAACAGAGACATTTGTTAGTATTTTTGGAAGTATGCGATATTTTATCGACTAATAGTCGCGGAACAAACAGTTTTTCGTATCTGTGCTGATCTATAATGTTATTTAGTTAGTAAATAATAATTGACGTTAGATGGCGTGATCCATACGAGAAAGGAAATTGAATGACGCAAATTGAGATCAGAAAACATATCAATCTATGTAGAATAGTTGATGTTTACTTTGTCTCTACGAACTTCGGTCGTAAAAGAATTCTCGTTTTGAAATGTAAAGTGGTAATAGAAAATATCTAAATAATTTTATTAACTTTTGAAATGGTGGATCACTCACTACCTTCCGATATTCTTGACGATTTGAGCAGGTTAGCTTTCGAAGATAATACTTAAAAATTACATAGTATGAAATATTTATATTCATTACATCTGTATGACCTCTGTTTGAAATAATGCAACTTTTTGACAATGTTTGGTTTTAATTGGAATCATATTTTCAGTCGATTTATTATTAATGTGCCAGAAGAAGAAAGGAAAGATTTAGTTCGAATATGTTTTCAAATCGAACTAGCTCACTGGTTTTACTTAGATTTTTACTGTACCGACGAAAACCCAAAGCTTAGACAATGTAGTATGAGAGAATTTGCCACGCACATCTTTTTCCATGTACCATTTTTAAAACCACACGTTGCTAAAATAGATAGTATCCTTGAACAGTGGCGAGAATACAAACAAAATGTTCCAACATTTGGGGCAATTGTATTAAACGAAGATTTAACTAAAGTGTTGCTTGTCCAAAGTTATTGGGCAAAAAGTAGTTGGAGTTTCCCCAAAGGCAAAGTTAACGAAGACGAAGATCCTTCTCATTGCGCTGTTCGAGAGGTTTTAGAAGAAACTGGTTTTGATATTTCAAACCTGATAAATGAAAATGAATATATCGAATCGGTGATAAATGAACAATTAGTGAGATTATACATAATATGTGGTGTTCAAAAAGATACAAAATTTCAACCGAAAACAAGAAAAGAAATAAAAAATGTAGAATGGTTTTCTGTAGCCGATTTACCTAACAACAAAAAAGATATGACTCCAAAAGTAAAAATAGGAGTTGGTCCGAATGCATTTTTTATGGTTATTCCTTTTGTAAGGTAAAACATAATTATACTAGCTCGATACAATTTTCTATATGCAATGTTTGAAACTTAATTTATTTTAACTAAACTTTTGTACCAATTTCTGAATAGGAGAATGAGACGTTGGATACAAGAAAAACATTACTGGGAAAAAAATGTAAAAATAGTAAAAAGACATAGACACAGATCTCTTGGTGATGTTGAAACTGTTTCGAAAGGTAAACGTCAACAACCGCTACTACTTCCTCATTCTGTTCAGGTAATTAAGTTTAATCTATTATTAATCTTATATGTTACTTGAAAATGACCTTAATGTGTTTTTATTTAATTACTTTTAGAATGATATTCCAAGTTTTAAAGACATAAAAAATATTCGACAATCTAATACTTCACCAGCGCGAAGTCGTCGTGGTGTATATGATAATAAAAATGCTATATCAAAAGCAGCAATCAAACGTAACCTATTCGGTGAACAAAATGAAGATGAAACTTCAGCTGTTTTAGCCAAACAATTAATGGACAGTCCACAAGGTCAACAATCTTGTGTATTTTTAATGGATCCAGCTATCCAATCTGTGAAATGCAATCAGTTTAGTTACAAAGCGCAAGATTTTACCAAAAGAATAAAAGGTTTGCTTTCTAAGTATAAAGTTTTCTTTTGTATATATACAATTTAAATTATTTTATATTTAATATATAAAATAATTTGTTCTTTTCAGATCAATCGCCTCAACTTCAGAAATCTCAGAATACACAGTTTTTAGAGGGAAATATAAAAGCTTTGTTATTTGGCAAAGCGGCAAGTAAACTACCAACGAATTTAAACAACATGTCTTCCCCATTCGGTGCTATCGAACGTAGTACACGTTTCCGTTCAAAAAATTATCTTGGAACACAAAAATACTCTACAAATTTTTGTTCAGTGATTTGGACACACTTTAAGTTTGACAAACAAGCAATACTTAATTGTTTATAAATTTTTTTAAAAACTGCAATTGTCGTGTATTTTTTTTTTTTTTTTTAGGAAGAAGAGTCAAGTTCTGCAATCCATGCTTGTAATTATGTTAAATTTGTATGATATTCATACACTTTTACGAACAATCACGTATAAAAATATAGAATTAAATGTAACTTTAATCATTTGCGATCTCAAGAATTTGCTCTTAAATTGTATTTTGTTTTTGAATGATCTTATCGTGTACAATAATATAATAATAAGGTGAATACATTACTAATTCGTAATGTTTCTTAAATATTTAACGTTTTTCTTTTATCATACACCCACGATAATTTAACTAAAAACTTGCAACGAAATGATTCGTTGATGCGATGATTAAATAAAATTTAAAGTATGACGTACAGACGATGATGACGCTACAATTTGTTTACAGGCATGGAAAAAGTTATAAAAGTTTACACATTGTACATAATTCTGTTTTACAAGTACTTATTTTTATGTAACAAATAAATCTTGCACATGTTTCATTCTAATTAACAGACTAACTACATAGGAATAACAAATTAGCGACCAATAATTAATCATATTGTTTTACACATAGAATGTGAAAATTAATTTCACTGCCTCAGCATAGACACGTACATCGCATATGTATCGTGAGATAGAAATTTGTCACATTTCAGTAAAAGTACTACTCCTATTCGTATGAAAATAAATTCCGCATAAAACAGTTGTCAAAAAGTTATATGTACACAATTATGGAAAAGAAATAATTTAATACATTTTATTACTTGAAGTAAACGAGAAAGATGAAGAGAATTAACATAAAAACAGTAATAAAATACAGTATCTTTTTAAAAAGTACAGTGCCAGCACCATGCACACTTTTGATAATCTCATTATTTAATGCAAAAACTATTTTACTTTCTTCGAGAAGTTTATTCTTTGTATCTTCATCCAACATTTCTGCAATCTTGTTCATTGTATCGCGCATATTTTGTTTAAGTTCATAGATACTGTTACTTTCAAAGTCTGTAATACTATTACCACTCATCTCGGTTTCTTTAAACGGTAAAACTTTCTGCATAAGTAATCTTTTTTTACGTAAAATGATTCCTCCGCTAAGAAGACCCATATATAGATGATAAATGTACGCTGTCAGTAATGTAGGATCAGTATCTTCTATTTCCCTTAAACGCATCAGATATTTGATGACACTGTCCCTGGAGTTTGAAACGATGTTAAATATATACTTTAGATGATAAGACATGCAGACAAGACTATACCTAGGACTGTAGTTTTTCATCCATCCTTTTCCTAAATAAAAATCAAGGTCACGTTCGAAAGCTTCCGTACGTTGAAGTTTTTCGAGTGGAAATAATCCTATTTTGGTACTGCTCAATCTAAACATAGCACCCTCCAAATACCGAAAAATTTCATAAAATACCAACAGGCCATCGGCCCATACAGAATCATCGAGAAATCCTGTTTAAAGTAGACGATATTTGGCAATACGATAAAATAGCATTCTCAAATCCTTACAGTTATCTACCGTTACTTTCTTATATAAAGACCCTATCGTACAAAGTCATTGTATTATCGAATACACTATTCATAGAGAAGTAAAAAGTAACATTAAAATACTACAATAATACGTAATGCTAAGTGACACAAACAGTGAAAAACATTAAAATATCTCGCTTAAAACGCGCTGTTTATCTTACCAAATGCTAATTTCGCATTCACCAGAGCATCACTGATCGTATGAACCCTTTTAGTTGCTTTCCGCATCTTCTCACAAAATGTATCTTCATTTTTATCCGACATTTTGACAAGATTTACGTATTTTTCGAGGTGGTACTACGAAATTGAGAAACAATTATGCTGTCATTCTTTTTTATTAAATATCTACGCATTCAGAATGTTTCACCGATCGCAAATGCCAAGTTGTTGGTATCACCATTTTACGTTTGACATCTAAAAACTAAAACACCATTATGCCATACTTGTGCGTTGATCGAGAGAGAATAGCATTCTCCACAAAATGCTTTGTTTGTTGTTTAGTTTGAAAGCAGACGCGAGATGACACTGTATTCGTATAATGAAGAAAACACCTCTTACAATCAGTACGATACGTTAATTATAGTTAATTACAGTAAAGGTTCGAAGGTTCGAACAACGGTAGTTAAAAACAGTTGAACCGATCTGAAATTTTCTTCTTACTAAATGATATTACTCTGTTAATGTAAAATTTCGAATTGAATAAGTAGAAATGACAGTACGGTAGAGTACTTTAACTCTACGTATACTCAATTTACATATTTTAGTAAAATTTATATTTCTTTGTGTAATAAGGACGTAACGCCATCCGTGGTAAAATGCCTAAGCTTGTAGAGAAATAGTATATTCTCTTCGTCGCTAGATGGCGAAACTAGTTTACTTAAAACCAAGTAAGGAAAAATAAGGGTTGATAAGTGTTTTTTCGCATAAGAATAATAATGATCATGTCTGCAAATACTAAAAATTTTGTTTGCATTTAGGAAGATTATCTTCAGTGTTATACGTCGCCTTACAGACCATTACCGATGCTGGGCACTGGTGAACGCTATCGATAGCCTTTTTACGATTTTGTTTCTTTAACTTTGCTTTAAGACTGAAAATCTTTTTATTTTCGAACAGCCAGAGTCGGTTTCTCGCCCCAAAAAACGTTTTGAAAACGATTCTGAAATTGAATTGTAGGTAGGCAAGTTTTGCGAAAATAAAGCCCCAAACCCAAGGAAGAAGAGAGTTTTGTAAGTGAATAACGCGATAAAATTTTTTTATCCAGAAACCGACTTTACAATCGTATTTCTCATCCCAAAAAACATTGAAAACCATATTATGGGCGAGATCTAAAAATAGAAATTTTTTGGTCGAAAATCGGCAACCCCTTGAAATTTTCAGCTTTTGCAACTATTTATTTTTTTACTCCAGAACCTTAAATAGGAATTCGATGAAATTTTTACCGAATGTCCATCTTCATAATAGATACTTATAAAAAAATCGGTGACCCGTTGAAACAATTGTAAGGGCCTCAAAAAAATTCGTAAGTGTTTTTTAGGTTTGTGATCTTTGACACGAATTCTGAGGGTGATAAAGCCGTCTCAGCGTTTTTTAGCATCGAACATCTTTTATTGGGCTTTAAAAGAGCTTTCCAACGCCGCGCGGATTAATTAAATCGGTTAAGAATTGAGGTAGTTATGGACGTTTAAAGTTGACAAGCCAATCTTGGGTCACAAAAATCGTGACCCAAGATTGGCTATAATAACCCCAGGGTTATTATAGGGAATAAAAAAATTGTATCCAATCATCACGAAACTCGGTATTTATAGGGTTTTTTGGGTGCTGAATCCGAATATGATGTTATTTTTGCTTTAAAAAATTTTCCTGGGGTAGTTTCCAAATGTTGTTAGTACCAAAAGCGGTTTTTTGACAATAACTTGAGAAATAATTTTCCTAGAATTTGTATACTACTTTCACTGAATTTCTCGCATCGATTTTAGTGCAAATCGATAAAAATATTGCCAAAATTAAAATATTCGCTTTTTGGCTTTTTGAATTCTTTTTGGGCACTCTGAGGTCCCATCCACAAAAACCCTCAAACACGGCGAAACTTTATTAGGGTCTAGAATCACCAAAAAGAGTGTAAACCAGATCTGAAGTTACATGACCGTGTTCTCCCCTTAGTTAGCGCATTACAAACCAATGAAGACGTCTTCTGAGAAAAAATAATATGTCTTGTCGCAGGAAATTATAAATATGGTGCAGCAGGTGGTGGTTCGCGATCAGTTAGTCGTGAGACATCCTGGCACTTGATTTTCAATCTCTCCAACTCTTGCGTGTGCTCGAAGTCTGTAAATTTTTAACTGTGCACGTCCTTTATTTTCTCAAATTTTATAATTACTCCCTTTCTCTTTAGCTAGGTTTTCCATCAAACGAAGAGGATTTTTTAAGAATAAGAATAAGAATAAGAAATTTCATTCGTAAATTATATTCGTTAAAAACTTATCGTTATTTAGAGACACGCGTCTCGTGTTTGGGATTTTTCAATGATTAAGTGTAAATTATTCGAGAAGAAAAAAGAAGAAAATATCTTGAGAACGTGTATAGAAGTGCGGAGGCGAGGCGTGACGAGAGGTGAAGAACAAGGTACGTTCTGCTTGGTATTTCCATGATGAACCTGCAGATATTGTACGTGCTCCCGTCTCATCCACCTTTTCAGCTCGTCTGGCAAGTAAATAAGCTACTTTCTCGTATCACCGAAGAAGAAAAAAATACCGCGAAAAAATAAGAGTGTATTCAACATAACCATTTAGTAGTAATACTCGTCGAGATTAGAAATATTTGCGTCGAAATATTTTCGCCCCTTCTTGTTTCGCGTGTCAACGCTCCCGTTAAAATTTGTTTCGTCTTAAATATCAAACGTAATCTATTCTATACCGACCTCGTTAACAAACAACGCGACAATAATTTTCTACGCGTAGCTGTAATAATTCAATTTAACTCGTGCGGTTATCTGCGCGTATAAACGTGGCTGACGAGTATCTTTCGAATTAAGTTTCTAAAACGAGTTAAGTTCGTTTCACGCACTTCATGCACCGAGGAACATTCGTTACTTTTACTCTTACTTTAATATATAAACGATATTATTATTTGAATCAGTATTAACTTTTTGATTAAATTGTTGCCGTTTTATCGTTTAAATTATAAGAATATGTTTAATTATTTGATTATAACGATTTCTCGTTTGTTAACAATGTTTTTTAATTCTAATACGTTATTAATTAATTAACAAGGATCATATGTTAATGTTTATAAAATAACATATTTATTTCGAATGTTACGAATGTAATTTTTGTTTTGTGCGACAAATGTTGTTGGTATTCTTTGATTTTTCATTTTGTTGTTATATATTTCGCATAAAATCATTTTACCATCCTTCTGCCTTTCAACATTATCCCTTTTATCGTCCGCATAAATAAATATGCAAATAGTGCGATTTACATATACCTACATTTACAATTCTAAACATATATTATTATTTAATATTCATCCTATAAAAAATATATAACGTGTAACAGCATTTCCAAATAAAGAATTCCTCGTTGTAAAATTTAGCTGTAGAATTTTAATGTGACTTCAGGCCCTGTCAGCCTAGTCTATGTTTATTTATTTAGAATTTTAATATATCACTAGCAGGCCCTGGGACGAATTATATAGGGCGAATCATGTATCTTGTTCTTCTAGTCATTTTATTCTATTCAGTTATTTTATTCTAGTTCTTCTAATATTTTATTTGGACAAAAATAAAGTTTCAGTCCGATAGCTCAATATTTGTATTTGAAGAATCTGACAGTTCAACCGCGTGAATATATTTTTAACCGCCTTCGGAAAGAAAGGGGTTACTCAATTCGACGTGTATATATTTTTTTAATATTTGTTCACCGATTACGTTGAGATGGCTTGACTAATCATGATGAAATATTAATACTATTAATATCGTCGGGCCCACCAAATACTATCCCAAACTTACAGTAGTTCCGTGTAGATAGTATGTACGTACATTGATCGTATGCAATATTTCCACAGCCAGTCTCCCCCAAAAAATGCCCCAAACCTACTCAGACAGTATTTCCGTGTAGATAGTATGTACATTGACTGTATGCAATATTGTCCCCTCCCCTTCGCTAAAACAAATACATCAAACCCTCTCAGACAGTATTTCCACGTAGACAGTATACATGTATACATTAAGAATATTCGACTTCATATACCTCATACATTAATCGTATTAATAAATTTTAGGGGAAGAAATAATTAACCAATATTCCCCAACATTTTTGGAGTAGATTTTGCTTTGTAATAAATATTCGTATAGCAGTCAATTCAAAACTCCATACATTTATTTTATTAATAAATTGTAGGCGAAGAAATAATTAATCAACATTCCTACATATTCTTAGAGGAGAATTTGCGTAAATTAAAAGTCTATTACTTTTAATGGTAACCTCTTATTTCTTTTCTTATTACTTTTATTTTAAATTGGTTCCTGTATACTTCTTACACCGACTGTATATGTGCCAAGTTTCGTGTTGATCGGTCAAACAATTCCGATGTCTATCAATCATATATATACAAACATTACAAACACCTATATTTATATACATATATACCACCGATAGTTACTTCGATTTTCTAGTTTACTCCTATTTAGTCCCATTCGATAGTTGTGTACCAAGCTGGATGGAAATTGCTTCGACTCGAACATTTCGCTTCCGTTACGATGATAACAGGATCTCGGGTGATGTGTAATTCGCCTATAGGAGAAACGAGATAAATAAGGATCTTCATTCGGCGCAGCCTGCGGCTTTCCTTCGTCAAGGAGCCCGATCACTCGTTACAATTTCGTCGATCAGACACGGAATTGTCCGTTCTTGGTCGGAGTCGCCTCGAGCGACTTTTCCTCGTACGAACGGAATACGTGCGGAGCCCGCGGAGCTTGTGGATGTGATGGCTCTGATAAGGTTCGAGCTTGCGCTAATACGTTAACTCTCTTCGAACCGTAACGTCGCATTTACCAGACGAACGGCGGAATAATTTTCAATTCACCGGCACGATCGTGAATTATTTGTTAATTTCACGAATTCCTCGCACCAATTAATTTCACGATTTCCCGTTCCCTTTTCCCTCTTTTAATTTCGTAGCACTTTCAGCTTGTCGCGTTCCCGTTTACCGCGGCTATGCCATGATTTGTTTCGTTTTTAACTTGTAAATGTTTCATACAACGATCGGTGGGATTCCTTGCATGTTTCCACGCACTTTTATTACGGCGATATCATGCACGCGTAACTTTTCCGAAGCCGTCGCGTCGTTTCGTGCGTCGTTCCCTGTATACATTTACAAAACAAAACGAACGATTTCTTCCTCTACCTCGACTCTTGGAAACGCTTAATACGGAATAAGAGACGAAGTAGCTCCTTCCCGTACGATTCGAAGGAAAGAAATTTTCTTACAATATTATCTTCGTCGTTTCGTATTTCTTTTTACCTCGCGATTAACGCGCTTTCGATCCTTTGATAACGAACGACCGAGAACTACGTTTCTTTTGTAACACTGAACGAGGGGAAAGACAAAATGGCAGAGTTGAAAATTATGCTACCGAGGAATCGTGGAAATCGCGAGCAGTAGCCACCAGGGTGCATTTTCCTTCTTAGAGGATGGTAACGGTGCGCGACCATGGTAGATCGACCGTGAAACTAATGTCAGTTTCTTCTCGTATAAACTGCATACCGAATATCCGCAAACTCTGCGAAAGCATAGTTGCTCTCCTATCCTTGTGCACCATTTTTTTTCTCCATTTCCTTTTTCGTATTCTTGTTCTCCTTTTTACTCGAGAATCTTTGTTTCAACGACGCAACGCCACGTTGGAAGGCAGACAGTAGCACAGTGGGTAGTGTAGCCGACTACCACATTGATAGCCCTGGTTCGAATCCCGTTCGATTTTTCATGGTTGGGTTAGACCGATCGCACACAGTTTCAAACCACTATGAAACTAGTTGCATGCGACCGTGGATCCAGGTAAAACAAAGGTAGTGGAGTAGGTAAAACAAAGAGCGCAAACGGTTTGCAACACTAATTTCAAATCGGTTGCGCCGTGTGCGATCGGCCTTAGGGCCGGGTAAAGGTCGATTCAGACTATACGACACGGACCGTCACGTACCGGCACCGACACGACAAAACATTAAAATACGGAACTATGGAAACGGAACTATTCACGCTTAACAGACACCGACTTGAACGTTCCGTCAACGGGAATAGTGTGAA
>NC_071982.1:2568499-2592574 GCF_026283585.1 Hylaeus volcanicus
TAGTGTGAATAGCTCCATTAAAACGCGCGTTTTAATGTTTTGTCGCGTCGGTGCCGGTACGTGTCGTTGCCGGTCCGTGTCGTATAGTCTGAATCGACCTTAAGGAGTATGAAGAAAAAAGCCTGTTGGCTTAAAATAAAGGAAAATGATAAAAAACAAGAATGGATAATGATGAAAATGTCTCACAAAATTGGATCGGTGCAATGCAAGGAGATTATCGCTTGAGCACCTTAAATCAAAAAACTCAAGCTCAAACGCAACGTTGGCGTACACTAACGTACAGCAACCGTGTACCGTGTACAGTGTACGCGAAGATGGAAGATCGAGAGATAGCGCTAGTCCGAACCTGCGACGGTGTCCAATAATTAATCTTTCAATTTTTCATTTATACATCGCGTTCGTCTAACAACGGAAACGAACAACGTCCAAACCCGGTACACATTTTCCAGTCGTAAGACAAGCACGTCTCTTCTTCTTTATCGCTTTACAAAAACTGCCGCGATGTTTTTCTCGAGACGACGTATCGTTCCGAGCTACTTCGCGTCATGCGTGTCCACGTCGGTAACCCTTCTACCTACGTATGTATATTTTTCGATGATCGATAAACGAGTCGGTTTCGACCCCTATTCTTCGCTCGGATTATCGAATCAAGGTACAGGTACAAGGTACAGCACCGCACGATTATAGATATTTTCTCGACGTTACGGAGAAATTTCTCCGAATAATGCGATCACGTTTAAACAGAATTAATGGGATATTTGTGTCCGCGTTCATCGACAACGAAAACATCTGTCTCCGTGATCTCTCCTATCTATCGAAACAGTGTTTCCGTTTCATTTTAAGAGCATTATCTTGCTTCGATAGCAAAGCAAACGTGGTTAAACTCTCCCCGCCGAAATAAAACTGGCAACTGTTACGTTTGTTCGAATTGTTTACAATTCGATCGGCTGCGCAAAGGTGAATCGTTGGTCGACATTTAGTTGCGTATAATTGCGAAAGCATCTCTATTAGATAGGAGAAACCGACATGAATATTCAACGGGACTCGGTATTAACTGCGTTATAATCTCGTACACCGAATATAAGCAACGTGTAATATTGTTTCGTAGCATTGTTGCTCTCCCCTGTAATTTTATTCCAAACAGTGGTTAATTTCCGCTAGATAACGCAGAAGCCATGTTTAAATTCGTATCGGTCACGAATTTGCTGGAATACACACGGCAAAAAAAGTCGAGACGTTAAAAAAGAGAATGGTAAATAAGCGAATAGGAATTGTATTTTAACATTAATAAAGTAGAAAAATAGTAGAAAAGAGAGCGGATATCGAAATACCGACAAATACGTTCGAAGAAACCACAGGTTTCTTCCAGGTGTTCGTGACGGAAGGGGTACGGTTAGATTTCTGTCCCCAATGGTGGTGCAAGCTCCGGTGTCTCTCATTGGTCTCACTGATCTGTGACGTCACTACGCCGGCCTATGTATAAGGTGAAGCACGCGGAGCGTCAGTTCATCGTTGTCCGTCACGTCGAGCAGGTCTTGCCTTTGAATCGCCCTTTCCGCGAATCGACGGACGAATCTTCGTTTCGAGCCGATCGACCAATCAAACGACCTCTCTGCCTGGTTTCGAACATTTGTATACACCGAAGAAAGGTAAGAGATTCGTATACCCTTGTATACCAACAAGTTGCAGCATGCGTCGACTCGTAGTTTATTTTCTTTTTCGATGTATTCTTCACGATACGAAAAAATAATCTGGTAAATCTCGTTCGTTTCGATATCGGTGATAATTTAGTTTCTCCGATCACTTTCAATTTATACTATCTTCATTTTCCTCGCACCCTATGGATTCTTCGAGCCTTCCGTATTCCTAGTTATATCGTTGCTACAGTTCGCGTGTTGTGTGTACGTCTGCATGTACCTTGCGTATGTGTTCTATCGTAAAAGAGAAACTTTCATTGAAACAATAGGCGGCGTCGTTTGTACAATACCGGTAGATATAATACATACCGGATCCCTCGCTTCAGAGGATGCGAAAGATATTCTTCCAACATTCAAGGTCTGTCACGAATAAGAAATGATTAACATTTAAACGAAAATTAGTCGAGGCATGAAAATGTCACGCGTTGTAAATGATAATAACGTCGCCAGCTTGAAACGCTATTCGTGGAAGAAACAGGTGTTGCGATACTAGGTTTACGCGAAAATCAAATTGTTACAGTCTCGGACGTATCGCGTTAATTTAACGCACGTAGAGAAGAGGATGACGATATTTGACAGCGTGTGCGATACTACATCGGCAGGAGAGTATACACCTCGTCACGTATCAAAGTGACCCGTGTACGTAATAAAGCGACGCTATTTGCTAGGACTGGATTCACTTTGTTGCCTCGGGGAATGCAAACTTCCATCTCGAATTGTCTATTCCCTAGGCTAATTGAACGTACCGAACCTCGATTCGCTTGGCTCCGTCGGCGTCGCGTCGACTCGCGGAGTACACCGCTCGCGTTCGTGACGAACGTTTACAGAATTTACCGGATACCAGCCAACGATAAACTTGTCGAATATTTGCAAATTAGTCGCGCCATCGTTGCTTCCGAACTGTTCGAGTTGGCGAGCTCTGCTGTCGAGACATTAAGTAAACGCTTGCCTACGCGAGACGTTGATGGAACGTACAATGGCGGCCATACCCTTACCTACGAGTTATATATTAATTTCTAATCTGCGCATACGTGCTTAGGGACTTCGAAAGGGTAACACTAAATTACATACAGCGAAATAATGATAGGTTCGCTTTAATTTGTTAACATAAACATGTGTCTTATATACTATTTTTGAGTTTATTTATTATTATTTATTCTTTCTAATACAATTAACAAAATACATCATTGAAATGAATGACATAATATAATTCCTGTCAATTTCAAATTTTTAGATATAAAATACAGTAACGAAAATCACCGTTCAAAAAAATCAAAATGCCTCCAAAATTCAGGTGCGTCTTATACTCGAAATCGCTATAAAAATGTCCAGTGTTCGATTTAAAATTCCCGCCAATCTTAAAAATGGCCATATTTCGGTCACGGTACTCGGATATATTCAACGTTGTTTTACAAAATAATTTGTAAATATTTTATAAGATCTTTTCTGGGGATTTTAACTTTAAATTTTATATCTGTCAGCTTCGGTTACGCTGCGATCGGTTTTCGAGTCGGTCCTCGTTTTCCGAGGATCCGAGGAACGTCGTCCGAAGTTCCATATCGTTTGATGCGCTGCATAGCTTGCCAATGAACCATCGTAGATATTCTATGACCTTTGGAATGTTGCTAAACAATTCCGCCTGGCAACGTTGTCGTGGTGTAATTTTCTTTTCTCTGTACATCGCGGTACAATTGGAACGTTTCTATTTACGCTATTCGACGGAAACCCAACGAAAATGATGATTTAATTAGCTATTTGCCCGTTCCAGACGATGTAACTCGATACAATGTATTTTAGAATTCCTTGTTTTCGTGGAACAAAGGAAAACTTTCACGCTGGTTTCCGAGGCAAGATCAAGGTTGTTTGAAAACAATATGTAGCGAGAACTTTTCATTCTTCTTAAGAAGATAGAGATTCTTTGAAAATTAAAATGTATTTGGTATATACGCCACCGTACACGTATTTATGTACAATCAACCGTTTCCTAGTTGCGTCGCTCGGGCTTTAGTTTATTTTGCTGCAACGATTATTTAGACAACGCGAATGTTCCGTAAAGTTGAGCGATCGTCTTACGTGCAGCTCGAGTCGCTGTTCTAAATTAACGTAACGTTGCGTCTTTTATTTTCCAAAAGCAACAAGACGATTGGAATTGTAGACGAGTTAATTAAATGTTAAAAAACAACAGTCAATCGTTGCTCTTTTTAAGGTAACATAAAGATGCCTCGAGAACGAATTCACGCGTCCGATTTCATTAAAACATATCGAACGAAATAGCCTACGTAGTTCGTTGATTGGTTGCGAAACGTTTACGCAGTTATGCGTTTCATCGTTTCTCCGAGTCCATCCAATATTCGATGTTTCGTTCCGTTTACGGTTTCGCTTTACCGAAGACGGATACCGAGGAAACGTGCAAACGCACACCGAATATCGAAATGTCTGTTCGATGTTAATCACGCTTTTGAAAGAGCCCCCGAGTCCCTTTTCAAATATTTCCCAGCTCACGATTAAGAATCACGATACCGTACAAATATCGTACCACGAAAGAACGCCGGATCGTTACATCTTAATTTCCTAGATAACGCGGGGGCTATTCTTTTATTCTTCTCGTTCCTTCGCTTCGCCTCCGGGATTCTTTCTGGCTCTTTTGAGCGCGAGTATTTATAAGGTACTTTACGAAATTAACAGAAATACAACGATAGGAATACATCGAGTAAAAAAGAAAGTCGAGATCGTTGGTTGATTACAGGGAAACCGTGGACACCGTTCCAACGCGTTATACAGAAAATGCAGCCACGTTTGCATACAAAGGTTAATACTAACGGTGGAATTATACGAAACAACTATACATACGTATGATTAGATAAAGTTCGGGGAAATGTTCTGTTCGTTGTGCAAAGTAACGGTAGGTGCTAAGCACCTGGCGGCCCTAAAGATCAAGATTTAATTAAAACTTTTGCGCGCTTCGAGTTGCCCGTATAATACGCTGCAAGTCCGGAAGTTGTAAATTATCGATTGTGATGTTACAGTGGCATCGGTTAATCGTCAACGTTTCGAAAATCAAATGAAATATCTACCTCTGTGCGACTCTTAAAATTAAACGTATTCGTTCGGTTGAGCCTGCCGGGCATGCGTAAGGCTACACTACTTCCGTTCCGCTCTTCGCTATGCTCTTCGATACGAGCGACTCGTTTCGAAGAATCTATCGCGTTTTGTAAGCGTGCAGTATCTTATTTTAACCCTTTCGGTACGGAGGACCTGGTTATACATTCATGGTACAGTATTACGAAATAAGCAAATTGCTATCCTCGACTTTTGGTTCGAAGTCGCCGAAAATCGGTGTTTCAAGTCGGCCGAGATCCGAAAAGAAGCGAGAGGTGCGTATAAACGATAAGCCGTACAGATTAGTGGAAAGACCACAGAATATGTGTAATGTTTTCTCTTTCTCTGCCGTGTGTATTCTCCAAAACCGAAACAATACTGTTAGTTGTATGCAGTTTGCCGCTACACCGAACCCCTGTTTTTTTCTACGGGTTCCTTTTCGTCACGCTCGAGAACAAAGTCAAGCCGCATAGCATATCTCCCTCGAAATAAGCAACTCGTTGGTCCCAATCGAGTTTTTCAAAGAAGTTGCACCGTATGGCAGCGTAAGCCGCGAAAATGTGTTACGCGAAATGCGTAGAAATCTCTAGCGTGATTGACACTAACGACATAACATTTCAACATTATACGTCAGAATAGTGAAAGATACAGAATACTCTCACTTCATACAGCGTTACACAATGTCTGAAACCATAATTCAGGAAGAGACGTATTCTACGTCCCCAATTCAATGAATTTTGAAGCAGCCTCGGTAAAAACAGTCAACGATCGAAAAACTATTGAGAAACTTCGTAGCGTTCGACGCGATAAGACAAGGAGACTTCAACGCTGTAAAGGGTATATTGCGAGCCACGGTGAGAACCGCGTTTAAAGACTCCAGCTCGAATAAAGATGCAGAGACAAAGTTTGTAACGTCAACTTTCAGCTTTCACTTTGTCAAAGTGTCAAACTCTTTCCGTTTTTTGAAAAATCCAAGGGAATCGAGCGAAACTAATCAGTAGAAACGCACGGTAATCTTTATGCACATAAAGTTTCAATTGCATCGACGACAAATTACAGAGGGATTCCTCTCCGCCGTCAAACTTGTCAAATACAATTACGATAGTAGTTAAGCGAAAAGTGTAGCGCCCTGGAAACAAGGGTAGGTCAGTTGGCGGCCGGTTAGAAATTTACACTGTCGGTAAATCGCTGATTAACTAGGCTCGAGGGAATGGCATCTCAAAACTTCTTCGCTCGTCGTCGCGCCAAGCAACGAGCTTTTTCATTGCGAGTTAGCCGGCTGCTAATCCGTTTGTAATTGGATACTTCTCAGTTTATCGCTCGGGCTTGATCAAGCCCTGCTTTCTATCGGGATACGATAAAAAAGAAGCTTATCCGCTGCGTGGCGCGGTCGAAAAAAGGAATACACCGTTTCCCTCCTGCCTAATATCCGACGAGTCACAAAAAGGCTCGTTTTGCAAATTAAAAAACTGCAATAAATCCTGCACAGAACATTGTTTCCGACTACGCGAAACCGTACAGATCACTGCAGATGTCAAATAGAATGTTAACTTTGTTCTTTATACGTTTGCTCGGTTTACTTTGTAATTATTATCTGGATACTTTAATTCGTTCGAGTTTATCCATTGTGAAATTCGATACGCTGCAGAAAATCGAGCAGAGGACGGTGCAACTGATAGACTCTATTAAATTCGATACGTATGTCCACCATTACGATCCAAGTAAATTGGTCTTGTATTTTTGCACTCTTCGATGTTCTGATTCCGTATCGAACGCGATACGTTCGCGATTTTTGCATGCGATTTTGAATACAACGACGAGCCAATTTTGGTATCAAACTAATCGTTTACCGAATGCAGAAATGCGTAAGCGAACAGAGAGATTATACGTGCAATTTCGATAAACTATTACAGAGTAAAATGGAACGTCATTCGTTATACGGTGTATCCGTCTGCAATTGAAATAGAGTATAACGGGAATGATAAAGTTTGCGGCAACTGGATGCACGTACAGCCGAATGTATTTCTAAATGTTAAAGTTTATTCGAACGGTGGAACGAGATAGACGGCGATCGGCAAGAATACGATCGCCTCTCGAAGGAAAAATTATTCGCGAAACGAATGTAATTCGCAGCCGACCCGAGATCCGTCAAAAAAATAAAACCGATTTCGCAAAGCAAGCAAATCCAACGCTGAATATTTACGCGATGAATACTTGAAATCCTTTCCAGTGAGATTTCTCGGATTAGCGACGAATGAAAAGGGGGTCGTTAATTTTCCCTCGATTTACTTACTCTTTTCGAATCGCGAAGCGAACGATAAGCACGATAAACCTTCACTCGTGGTATCACGGTTTCGACGCGTCGGAACCTTTTCGACGCGCATTGTAAACCGTTAAAAGCGTTCGAGAGACTAGGTATATGTATAACGGAGTAGCTATATAAATCGCTGATTCGCCATTCACGTGAAAACGAACGATCGTAATGTTTATGTTTACATCGTTAACGAGCGAATAATGGTTTCCGATGGTGCATTATCGATGCGAGCAACGTTAACAATTACCGCCTCTAATTTCGTTGTTGGGCATACTTTTCGGCATAAACTGCTAGTATAGGTAAGGGGGGGTTCTGATACTCGGGGTGTGGAAGGCACCCGTCTAACGTCGATTTATTCCGGCAAGACTCGGCAGTATTCGGCTCACATTTCACGTGTTCACATAACGTACTGTGAATGTGTCAAAGAAAGACATATGAAGATATAGACCGAGCCTTTATACGAGGGATAACTGATAATCAGTGATCCTCAATCTGTTTTTTCTAAAAATTGAAACTAATATTAACCATTCTCTAACACTATTTTGGTTATTTAATATATTCTTGTTATTATTATGCACATACAAGGATATATTAAATAACCAAAATAGTGTTACAGAATGGTTAATATTAGTTTCAATTTTTAGAAAAAACAGATTGAGGATCACTGATTATAATATGCAACTGCGAAAACCCGAACATACTCGAGCGATTGCGAAAATAGTCGAAGGCTCGGTCTATATTTTCTCGGTATGTCTATGGTCCAGCTTTATCATCAAAGAAACATCTACGTACAGCTGTCATCGATTTTTGTTGTTCGCCATCGAGCATCCCCCGAAGCAGTTAAACGAAACGATCGATATAGCCACGATGCAGTTCAATTGTTTTACCTTATTGTTAGTTGTAAACCGGATTTCTCAAAGGAGTCGTTTACTCCGCTGCCAGAGTTCCATAAATTATAGATCGATCCCTTCGATACGATCCCACGGGTGACGTTAAACTTTAACGCGCTGATTCTTTCGTCTCGCGATTCCACTCCACTTTCTTAAATATTTCATTCTCAGTTGATCCTGTCTATCAGATTATTTTAATTTTGTCTCTTTCTTCTCGCAATATTCAACGCGACGCGTAAGAAACGTGTCGCAACGGGTTTTCTTCGGTCCCTCGTGACAATTTATCTTCGGAAAATGACTTTCCCAGTGTCCGTTCGGTATTTTCAAAAATCACACGGTTAAACTATTTTACTCGTACAATCGAGTTCACTTTGCGAGCGAAAAAAAGCGCGTTCAACGCTTCCAGCCCCGACAGCCCACGGCTTTGAAAAATTAATGATCACGTTAAAATACCCTTTTACCGAGAGAACCGTCCATTGAAGATTGCGAAGCAATTTGCAACTATAATGCCCGTCTTAAATCGCAAAGAAGTTTTTTTTATATATCCCTCGAAGCGTTACGATTATCGCGTTTCGAACACTATTCTCCGAGCGTCCGGAATACCTTTGAGGAACAGCGTGGGTAACCGGATGGACCCTTTTGGGAGAGTGACAACCGTTTAGATTGGAACGTCGCGATACAAATTACGTTATTCCATCTTGCGGTACGGTAAAAAATGCTGGCTGTTGTTCGGGTCGTGTTTAGAATATATACGCATAGTCTGTAATTTTCTTCGGGCAAAGGTATTCTTCTCGCGAACGTCTGCGAATCCCTTGGTTGATCTCGCATTTATCCATGTCAGATGCGACACGCGACACGTTACGGGAGATCGAGATGAGACATCGATAAGAATTGTTTATCGTTTTCCGTGGCCGTAAAACAAAAATTGCTTTACCGCGTTACCATACCGCGACGTTCATCAAACGGAAACGATATTATGTTGGATACTCGAGACAAAGAAGGCTTCGGGTACGTTAACCTTTTGGATTTCGTAGACACTGTACAATTATTAACCCCTTACGATTTAATTGACGTGCGCCATAAGCGATAACATCGCTTTTTAACCGACTTCGAAAAGGAGGAAGTTACTCAATTCGACATGTATATTTATTTTTTTTTTGTACTAACATTTAGAAACTACTACAGGAAAATTGTTTAAAGCAAAAATAACATTATATTCGGATTCAGCACCCAAGAAAACCTATAGATACCGAGTTTCGTGATGATTGGATACAATTTTTTTATTCCCTATAATAACCCTGGGGAAATTGACAAAAATCGTGACCCAAGATTGGCTTGTCAACTTTAAACGTCCATAACTACCTCAATTCTTAACCGATTTAATTAATCCGCGCGGCGTTGGAAAGCTCTTTTAAAGCCCAATAAAAGTTGTTTAATGCTAAAAAATGCTCAGATGGGTTTATCACCCTCAAAATTCAGGTCAAAGATCACAAACCTCAAAAACAGTTACGAATTTTTTTGAGGTTCTTACAATTTTTCTAGCGGGTCACCGATTTTTTTATGGGTACCAATTATCAAGGTAAATATTCGGTAAAAATTTCGTCGAATTCCCATTTAATGTTCTGGAGTAAAAAAATAAATAGTTGCAAAAGCTGAAAATTTCAAGGGGTTCCCTTGCCGATTTTCGACCAGAAAATTTCTACTTTTAGATCTCGCCCATAATATGGTTTTCAATGTTTTCTAGGGCGAGAAACGCGATTCTGAAGTCGGTTTCTCGATAAAAAAATTGTATCGCGTTATTCACTTACAAAACTCTTTTCTTCCTTGGGTTTAGGGCAAGTTTTGCGAAAACAAAGCCCTAAACCCAAGGAAGAAGAGAGTTTTGTAAATAAATAACGCGATACACCTTAGTTGTAAATAGTTAAAGACAAAACAAAACTGGGAATATGAAACGAACTAAATGTCAAGTGAAGGTCAACATATTGAATCTCGATGGATTCAGTTTTTTATAAGCTATTAGACTGTTGTAGTAAAATATGCAGTCCCTGTCGTATGCATAGCTGTAACGATACGCGTAGCGTGTGTGACCGTTATCTCATTCACCTTAAGCTCATTGCACGGAGCGCAACGCATGAGATTTTTGTTTCTTTTTAATTATTTCACCATGTTCCAGGACTCCGACCGTTTTGAAACTTCTATATATGTCAGCTAAATAACCGATCATCATTCCTGATTTTGTTGGTAAGTGTCACTCACAGGGTTGTTTGCAATTACCACCCGCAAAAAATAAATTATTTATTTTCTACCCTTACTAATTAAAAACATACCCTGAAGAAAATATATAAGATGCAGTTTATAAGTACGAATACTTTCGTTTTCGCAGAATTAATAAAGTTAAGGGTGTTCGCCCTCATATTAGACTTAAAGGGGAGAGTAACGGTCTGAATGAAAACTATTAAACCCTTTCTCTACGATAAAAGCACAGAAACCATACCCATCACTAGAGGTATACCCCTTGAGGGGTTTAGGAGTTCGATCGCCGAGTAGCGTAACATGATCTGGAATCAGATATCTCGGTAAGACAATGCTAATGCAACGATGAAGCTCACCGACATACCTTAGTGTTTGCGCTCCGTCCTCTTCTTTATTAACTGTCTTTCTCTATATTTATCGCATTCTCCCTCCACTTTCCAAGCTGTGCAATAGGACATATTTATGTATTCTGTTACTAACCACTCATTTCATCGCCTCGCGCCACTTTTCACCATATAACGGAACACGAATTTCGGTTGTTCGAGAATAAAAAGATTTTCAATTTTAACAAGCGGGCGCACATCGTAATATTCGACCGGGAACTTGTTTACGGGTAGAACAGAGTTAGATTCGGCGAGACCGATAAATCCGGCGCAAGGGTCGTTTCACTTTTAAACTTCGTTTCTGGTTTTTGTTAGGGAGATTACAGATAAAGCGTGTGCCAGCTCGACTTTTTCGAACTCGGAGCGAACGAAACGCGCGCGATCACTCGAATACGAGCAAGTGCATGCATACGTGTCGTGCGAACGTATCGAGGGGGTGGCGTACCAGGGTATTTGCATCGAAAAACCGACCGGAAGTTGTTTACTTAGAAAGCGCCCGACTTCGTCTAAAGTTAATGGTTTCCGAGGCGAAGTAAAAAGCTTTAAAAAACAGCTTGAACGAGATAATACATTTTTTTGAGCGTTTTTTTATTCCAGTTTACGTGGCAAGTTACGCATTCTAGCGAGCCAGGAATGTATTTACGTAATGTTTTACTCTTTCCCATCGCTTTACTTTTTTTTTTTTTTTATAGAAAAAGTTGCTTTTACGCTATCTGCCATCCTTTGAATAGCAGAGATCGATACAGGGAGTACGTGGTAACCTATACGGTCACGATTTCTTGATGTTTCATACGAATCATACTGTGCTCAACGTTAACCGATTACGCAAATTCGTTCTCGACGTTACGTTCGAATATACGTGTACGTGCCAGTATTTTTCTTTCGAGACTTGAAACGCGGCCCGTGTTAAATATCGAATCGACATCGAACAAAAGGAATACCGGGGGATGAGAAAAAAAGAACAATGCTCGACGCGTGTACACATATATACAGCGAACGACTGTTGGACAACTGCGAGAGAACAGCGGAAGAAAAGGTCGCACCTCCGAGCTATTTAACTCGTTCCGCTATTTAAAACCTGTTCCACTGTAAGCCTCACTGAATCGTGCGAAATATCGCATCCGTGAGTTTTAATGGAACACAGCGTTGTTTTTTTCGTAACGAGTTGTTTCGTAAATAAATAACGCGACCGATTAACGCGCATCCCGTAGATAGAAACGAACAATTTTTGTTACAACGTTCCACTCTGTTAGCTCGTTATTGACCTTTAATCGTTTCCATCGCGTCGGCGATGAATTGCGCGACACGTAAACGTACGTAAAACGTTGGGAACAAGAGGCGAAGATAGCCGGTAGAGGGAGAAGAAGAGTAGAAATAATTTTTAATAGCGTTCGTGCAATCTGTCGCTTTACCGTCTCGAGGAATTACCGAGATGTCGTTTACCCTCTGCCAAGATTTCAAGATCGTGCAACCCCCTGCGGGAGCCTAACAATAAGACCAGCAATCACTATAAACTACACGCCGCGCCGCGCCGTTGTATAATCTTTGTCGTCGGATCGTTCGAGTCCTCCGGAAGATTCTTTGCAAACGCGATCATTTGCGCGGTCAATTTCTGATCCTTTCCTTTTCCCTTCGACGCGTCTCTGTTTATTCTTTAATTTTCCTCGCGACATTCCTGGATCTTTTTACGACTACAGCGATCGACTGTAAAGCGTACGAGCGTGCAAATGTGCGATACACGCACGGTTACATCGGAGCAAAGACAATTCTACGATTATTCCGTCGTTAACGGTTATTTTAAAGAATCGCGCCCGCAACGTCTACTCGAGTCGCTTATTTCGAATGTTACCGGATATTTCGATCACCCTCCGTTCTCGATCGTGCTTTGAAATTACAGAATCCTGTAACAACGTACGGCACGATACGATACGCGATACGACAGTGGCATCGGAGAGCCGGTAAACGAGAAATTCTATTTCGCACGCATAGCATCCGATTATATATCAGCTGTTTGTATGTTCGTTTCGAGAAGCCTCCGTCGCGTCATTACGCGTTTAACGTATTTCTGTGAGCATTGATTTTCGTCGTCGACCGTTAGAAAGTTGCTCGAGTTATCGAAACAACCGTCAACCCTTGCCCTTGGACGATTCGTTCCTTCGTTTCAAGCTAGGCTCGATTATAGGGTCGATAAATTTCTGCTTTCCAAGATTTACGGGTTTTTAAGCCAAATTTAGGGGGTTTAGGGGTTCTACCGGTTGGCAACAGTGGCAGTTACGCAGGAACGTTCGATGAATGACGTGTCCTTTGCCTTATGTACTTTTATGTTCCCGTAACGTTTATCAGATAAAATACTAGAATTTCCCAGTGGTAGCTCCTATTTTTGGAGAGCACCAAGATACTGTTGCTTCGTCAACAAATTATTTGCTTCATGAAACAAGCAATTCGTCTCTTCGTTTCCTCTTATTAGAATGATTGTAGCTGCTTAGATCAATGAAAGACTGTGGAAACAGAAAACGCACAAGAATTTACAACGATAATACATATACTTTAAGTGTACAGAACTACTTATCAAATAATGGCAAACACTATCTACTTTTAATCGAGGATTTTTCTTACTCTTTTATTGATGATGTTATATGCTCCTCTTCTTGTTGCAATAGGTAAACAACATGTCGCACTGCTAAAACTACTGTAATGGTTTCAATGTATGCACACACGTATTACAAGGCAACATTACTGTCTCTTGTGCATTATTTCCTCCAGTATCTGGTGAAACTTTTTCCTACTGTCTTAATAACCTGCATGCAGCTATTCATCACTGTAACCTATATCTGCCAAACGAATCTGTCAAACGATACACAAGTATTTCTTATGGCGGCGGACGAGCCTTACCGAGTAATTCCGAGTCGACGAACGGCCTTGATTCCTATTGGCTAAGTGTTGATGAAAAATTCCTTGACGAAATAAGACCGGGAGAATAAGAACAAGCCGTTTTTGACAGATTCATGACACGTATTACGATATCTCAGTTATACGTGGACCGATTTTGTTGATTTTGGTTTTATTCGAATGCTTACATGCGATTTGCACTATAAAAATGCCTTTAAATTTAGAAAATATTGCAGGCGTGATGAGATATTAATAAAAGAAGTTTCAGGTTAGGTTGGAATCGCAGTTTTACGAGCAAAAGATACGCGATAGCGTCACGCTATATACGGGGTGGCTTTATAATTTTTCATGTACTTGACGTCGAGACACTACCGAATCTCTAGATCTGTTGTGTTTCCACCTATTTAAATATATATGTATATTTTATATCCCATTTTAAATACCCGACAATACTTTATTTCGCTGGGAGTGACCCTACTACATCGTTAACACTTTCACGCACGAGAAATATGTTGCGACAAGGGAGTCGGTCGGTACGAAGGGTCACTCGCAACAATCCGCGGTAATTAATAATTAATACCCCGAGTAATTACGAGGAATCGGGGGAAAAAAGCAAAATCGACAATTAAGCGTCGGTTGCCGACGCGTTCAAATACGGACACGGTTGTGGCGTATGTTGATACGATATGTCGTGTTTGTACGCGTCGTACAAACACGACGCGTACAAACACGATAACGGATTTATAAAGTTCAAACGACCCGTTTGAAACGTTCGAAAGTCTTGACGAATCGACTTTAAATATAGACGAAAACGTCTAGTGAACGATTGTCTAAAGTCTGGCGAACGATTTGTGTCGGCGGATCGATCCGATCGTCTGTTTATTTGATCGGGAGGAAAATACCGGAAGTGGTCGGTAAGGGATACTCGTTGCCGCGCTAACAACGATTCGAGGGTTTGTTACGCAATCAACGGGAGCCTGAATAGGATCTGGGACGTCTTTTGAAAAGTTTTTACGCCGTTCCTACCACGGACAAGAGTTTCTGGAACGCGTCGTTGTCGCTCGCGAACTCGATGCACACAATGTTCGGTGCTCCGTGTCTCGTCGCGTCGGTGCTATCTTATTCGGGAAACGCGAAACAGTAAGTCGGCTTGGCGACGATTCGAGCGCGGTACAAGGTTCGTTTTGTACGAACGTTGCGTTGGCGTGAACCCGGGACCCCAGGAGATTTTGCACAGGCGTGTAACGAAAGGTTTTAGGTCATAGGATCCAACAGGGAATCGGCTGATTTGAGGAGATGCTGCTTCGCGCGCCATCTTTCCGAACGTTTCTTTCTTTTTTACCTCGGATAAACGAGCGTGTCTAACGCGGCTGCGAATATGTAAAATGGTACGTAGCTCGAGAGGAACGCGATCGGTAAATTCGATTAGTCTCGTCTCGGTCACCAGTTTCTGTATTCAGGATAGGTATTGGCATTTTTATCGAAAGCGTAAAATCTTCACGGGAAATTGTGGTAGAAGGTTATGCATACGCGTTATATTATTACTCGTGGTTATTCTTTAAAAGGTTCTAAATTGAGTGCGCGCGTGTAGGTGTACGGCTACGTAAAAGCGCTCCGTTCAATGGCTTATCGCTCGATAAACATTTTATAAACAGAGTTTTTCAATAATGCTCTGTTCAGCCTTGAAAATTGTCGGCTTGTCTTTCGTTTGTTGTCGTTACGCTTTCTAGTTTATCGCCTCGTCTCCGCGACGTTTGCGTTGCTTCGAAATCTGTATACAAGTGAATGTTTATATTAGGTCTAACCGGAAAGTTCTGTCCGTTCCATAAATTAAAATTCCGTTCAAAAGACAGTCACTGACTGGTTCACGAAGTTCACGTGGTTGAACTGTCAGTCGAACGCAAATTACATCAAATACATTCAGGTGGTTGTATTGTCATACGATCGCAAACGACATAAAATACATTCACGTGGTTCAACTGTCAGATTTTTCGAACACAAATATCGAGATTTCGAACTGAAGTCTTATTTTTGTCAAAATAAAATATTAGAAGAACTAGAATAAAATAAATAAATAGAGAATAACATACACCTTGTATACGTCACTACCCTCATTTAAAACATCGAATGCTTTCGCTCCCAAATTTAAATTCAAGAAAATTATATTTCTGTTCAGCGGTTCAGGCTTGAGAAGATGATAGAGGTTACTTTCGCATTTATAATATTAGTATGGATTTGAAGTTATTCAAACGACTACAGTTTCCTGTGCGTCTTGATTTCGCGATGACAATCAACAAAGCTCAAGGGCAGTCACTGCCGGATTACATTTCGAAAATCCATGTTTTGCTTGCTCCAGAGTAGAGACACCAAATAGTCTATGCATTTATATGCGGGTTCACCTCTGTCAACACAACTAACTAACAACTAGAGGGACATGTCACACCAGGGACAACAGCGCGTTTTTCGCAAGCAGACCTTTACACGTTGCATTTGTATACAAGCCCGGTCCGTCTCCAAACATACACAGACATCTAAGGCACGTGTCTGCTAGTATAGCTTTACTGATGAATCTGCTAGCAGCCCAAGAAAGAAACGCTGTCATACTTCTCTCGCTTCTCATTCAAACTCTCATTCCTCGCAGTCGTGTAGTAACCGCTACACATTACACCAAATAAAAAAAACAAAAAATATTGTTCATCAACTCGCATTATAATTATAAATGTTAGCATTAGTTCAAATTAGTTCAATTAGTTCAAATAATTTATACTAGTTTCCTAGTATAAATTATTGTATAAAAAGAAATAATATTTCGCGATAAAAGCAAAGAGGCAATCAAACGGAAACACCGAGACGCCGGACTTAACCAAGGAAGGAACCGCGATAGTAAACTTCGAAGCTCGTTCAAGTAATTACTCTAGTAATCGCTCGAGCCTCGAAGAAGGCTGTAAGGTAATCGAGGGCTCGGTCACTCGACACTAGAAGAGACACGATTTAACAAACACCGAAGCAATCACGCTCGACACGGTTTTGCAATTTACCCTGCAATTTGTCGTTTACTCGATTAGCTCCGTCGCCACCTTCCGGGGACTATTTTCTTACAGCGTAACGACTCGACACCGCGTCCCTTCTTACTTTTCAGTCGGCTAAATCGTCGAGTCGAAGCCAAAAGTACCGACTACATCACGATGTCAAATACAAAGGAGCAAACTATGTCCTCGTTAAGTAAATAATTAAAGATATCTTAGGAATAATGGCCGACGAGAAGAATTGCAAGTTTTCATCGTCGTGTTTTCGTTATTTTTACATTTTTACACGATTCACCCGCAATCGGAAAAACGGTCGCATTCGTTGCGTCGAAGAAAGTTTCGCACGCCCTCTTCGGGACACCACGCAGCGCTCGCAAACTTTTGAACGTACGTTACGTCGTAACGGAATCCGGTGCGCGTATTTCTCTTCACTATACAGTTGATATTCGAAGCGGTTTTGTAAAGCGTCAAAGGCGGTCCGGTTTCTCCGCGCGGAGGATAAATGAAAACTTTCTTCAAATTGATTTTCCGCCGCGCATCCCTCGGCTTCGCCACTCTGACGTTTAAATTAATCGGCTTTTCCTTTGAGCCCGGAGTTTCGTTCGAGACCTGGGATTTCTCGAGCTTATCTACTCGTTCGAGGGGACGACAATCGTCGCAGCAGCAACAACGTCCAACTTGATAATTCTTCCAACGGGTCGCGACGGTTTGCCGAGAAAATCGAGGCGAGGCTGACTTTGAAGAATCGACGCGCGGCAGCGGGCTACTCGATTCGGTCGAAAGTCTCGATTTTCTCGCCGAACCTTTGTCTTGGGAATCGTGGCCCGTATGCGAACAGCAACAGGTTGCGTTCGACTCGCTTCTCGGCGCTGGATTGCGTATTCGAGAGGTTTCGATGCAGGAACACGAATCGACTCGGTTCACGAGCGACGTACACTCTGCGTACGTCGGGGAATCTTCTCTATTCGCTCGTAATTTCGAATTCAAACCAGGAAGAAGTCGCGGTTGATCTCCTCTTTTCCGAATTTTTCGTAGACTCTCGGCCACTCGGCGAGGATCGTTCTTTTCGTTCCTGATCCAACAATTCCCAGAATCAGGATTCTTCTCGTCGACGACGGACCACCGTCGGCGATGCCACGAACGATGCTGGGAACGACGAGTATCGACGTTTTCGGGACAAAGACGGTACTCGGAGCACCGTTTCACCGCCATCGTCTTTTCTGCCTCTGGCATCGTTCCGTGAAAAGAACCGAACCGTTTTCTACCTCGGCAAGTGTTTATCAGTTTGCACAGTTCTTCTTCTTCTTCTTTCCGCTCGTACCACGTACCCGCATTGTTTTTGCAAGTTACAGTTTGTTTGTTCGTTAAAGTGTTTACCCCGTCGGCGTCGTTCCCGCGGGCGAGGCTTGTTCGATTTTTTATTCCCGAACATCGCCGATCGCTTTCGAATGCAGGCAATTTCGTTACGCAACGAAAACTGCACGTATTGTTGCGCGTGGCTCGTTCGCTTTGTTCGTAACCGGAACTTTGAAAGCTTGATGTCGACAGGGCCGCGCGAAATCTACTTTTCCCTTTCGGCACGTATTTTTCGCGACAATACAACTCGAAACGGGATCGATGTTCTCGCTTCCTCTCGCTTTCCAGCAGTTCCTCGCACCGAAGAATCTCCAAGCTGTTTAAATCGTCCGCTATCGGAAATACACGAGGCAATTTCGAAACATCTCCCGCTTTCCCGTGTCTTCCGATCGATTTTCTTCCCGAAGCGCGTTTATCGTTGGCTTCAAAAATTCGCGGATCGCAGACGTCCGTCAGGTCGCATTTGCGTTCCGGATATACGGACGGTGGACGGATGAAATCTTCTCTTCTCGCGGTGAAAAATGGCACGGACGAACCTTTACGATTCTCGCTATCCTCGTTCCTGAATCGTCCGACGTTTCCTTCCGACCAGCTTTCGCTGATTTGAAAGTTCTTCGATTGTCGAGAGAGCTCGAAGGGCGCTCGAAAATTTGCGCGACGATAATCTCTGTTCTGCGAGTTTCTCGCAGAATCGAGAGCTTTGCAGAACCCTTTACGCCTTTTCCCGAGCTTGTTCGATCTTTTTCCGTCCCGTCGCGTCCATGACGGCAACTCGATCGCGATCCTCTCCAAATCTACGGACCGTTCCGAATCGGACGAACTTTCGTAGCCTTCTTCGTCCTCGGAATTGTTCTCTCGTCGAAACGCTCTCTCGAGTTTCTTGAAATAATTCAACAGGTCCTTCTTTCTCAAGATTTCCTCGCCGGGGTGTTTCGTTGTTCGACCCCCGCATCTATCCGTGCGTGGTGCTCCCTTTATGTTTTCCGGCTCATTCATGCCACGCACTAAACAACTAACTCCATTGATTTTGTATGTGTATGAGAGTACGTTGTTTAGCTGGCTCGGTGGTATCGGCTCGGGCGACAATTGTACGCAGCGATACCGCGAGTAACGTGCACCCAATATCCTAATACAATAGTACAATCAAAATCTCGATAACTTCCGTATCGATCGTCGACGATAGAGTCGAATGTAACGAAACGCGACGCGTGTAAAGTAAAGCATAGCGATAGTCGAATGCCTTCGACGGAGTAACTGTAATTTTTCGATAGGCTTGGAATCTTACGGGCGTTTTGTTCTGCGTACTAAAGTAATCCGATATCGTTTGCGGCGTCACATTTCAATGGCACGCTGTACTTTTCCTGGAACATGTAAATTTGATATGTTAGGTTACGAGAGGACGACGACGACTGCGACCTATTCGATGCATCGCGACATTTGCGAAGTTGGGTAAATTTTCGCGAGATCGATAGTCATTTGCGTTAAGTAACTCCTTCGTGTCCGTACCTACAGTCTGTGTAATAAGTATTCGTACAGGAGTCAGTTCAAAATAAAACTTCATATATTTATTAATCAATTTTAGGGGAAGAAATAATTAACCAACATTCCTGCACATTCTCATACACAGCTAGTCTTAAATATAACGTCATCAACAGCGGATGATTCTTTGCTTGTAAACGAATCGAAAATGAAGAATGATATTTTTTCATAGGAGGCTTCGTTTTCGTAAAAATAAATCAAAAGGTTTGGCTAACCATGTCTGACCACGACTGACCAGTTCTATCGATTCTGACATTGTATAATGTACCATACGTCTTCTATGCAAACTGCAATTTTTTAAATGATTACAACTAATCGAAATGGACACTAACATAACAGAAGCAACATACATAAAACTTCATACATCAATTTTATTAATAAATTTTAGGGGAAGAAATAATTAACCAACATTCCTACACATTTTTACAGTAGATTTTGTTTCGTAATAAATATTCATACAGGAGTCAATTCAAAACTCCATACATTTATTTTATTAATAAATTTTAGGGGAACAAATAATTAACCAATATTTCTCAACATTTTTACAGTAGATTTTGCCTAAAATTAAATTTTATCACTTTCAACGTTAACTACTTATTTTTTTTCTTATCACTTTTACTTTAAATCGGTTGCTGTATATACTTCTTACACTGACTGTAGATTCAGCGATATTTCTTCGACTTTAACTTCAGGTATCGGTTTGTTTCATTGCGAGTCTCTTTAAAGGTGTTAACCGCAGGTCAGATGTCGCGATATCGAAATCGTACATTACTTGTACAGTCTCCCAAATCCAACGAAACACGGTCGAGAATATGAGCTGTTCTTGTAAGTCATTCATTGCGCGATTATGTACTTTTACGACGCAATATGCCTGATGCTTCTTCGAGAGATCGGTTCATCGACGACACTATCGAAAGAATTAACGATCTCAAAGAAGACATTCGAAGATTCATCGAGACACGCCCGATTGAAATCGCAACGATTCTAACCGCTTGCGGTGTTCTTTATTGGATTCGACGGTACGCTTCCACGTAAATAAATTGCGAGTATTTCGCGCGTGCAAAGGAAACAAGGTAAATGTTTTTATTGCGTCGGCAATAAACTTGCTTTACGATAATAACGAATAAAACATTAGTTTACATTAGCGTATCCGCTGTATTCGACGACCGTTTATAATCTTCCGTTGCGCTTACGAAGTCGGTTTCCTTTCTTTCAGCTTCTCTAAAGCTCGACTCGATTCTCGTGACGAGTACACAGTTTCGAAGCCGACAGTCGCGACGCAAATACGTGAAGTAAATTGGAGAAATTAACTGGCACCAAATACACGCAATCACGCAATCGTGTACGGAAAATGTAGACGTTCGGGTTGCGCCAGATTTCCCTGGATTCAGCTTACGAAAAAGAGGAGCTTTCCGCGACTCGAGCAAATTGCATTTTGTATAAAAACCGGGAGCAATTCGAGTCCCGAGCGTGCGCGCGGCAAGGTGATTTCAGATACATAATTAGTCGGTTGCAGGAGGTGTAACGATGATTATTTACGCGTCGCCGGTGACTACAAGTGTACAACGAGACGAACAACAGGAAACCGATAAGGAGACATTGCTATTCGACTGCTTCGCCACGCGTGTTGAACTCGGTTCCCGTAGTTCGCGTAAGAATTTGGCCCGGTAAGAAGGGGCTATGGACGAATAAAATTGAGAAAGCAACGAATCCGTTTCGCGCCTTGTCAATTATCGATACTTTGAAAGGTCATCGAGGAGTTCGATTTGCTGTCAGGATTTTCCGAGATCCAATTAGCGAGGTTGTATAATATCAAATTAATAATATATTCGTTACGTCCTATTGTAACGTCGCACGTGCATCGTATTATTTGCCGCGCGTCATAGTTCTCGTTTCGTGTATCGTTTCGGTTGGGTTCGAAGAATACGAACGTACTTCCCGAATCGAAGTTTTTTTAGCAGGTGATTAAAGGAACGTTACTCGAGTTGGTATTTTCTTTTAATTTTGTTCCTAGCGAACGGACAGTCGTCGCTTAGGTTCAGATGTTTTCGGTTCGAATCCCGGTCGTTCAACAAATATAAGTATCGAAAAGCCTATATGACATAAGATATACATTGGAAAAAATAAAAGAGACATTAAAATAAAGAGATCTTGGTAAGATAAGTAACAGAAAAGTGCAAAAACAAATAATGGGAGCGAAGAGTCAGTAGCTCCCAGTTAAGCACTATAAAGACATAAACCGAAACCGCTTCTGAAACATCACTGTTAATGTCGATCACGCTCTAAATTTCTACGAATGCCGCAAGACACGTTTTCACGGTTTACGCTGGTGTACGGTGCTCTTATGGAAAACTTCCTCGTACCACGAATGTACAACTAGCTCCCCCGTACCGAAAGGGTTAATCTTGTTCTTAGCGAACGGGTAGTCGTCGCTTAGGTCCCGGATGTTTTCATACGGTACGATGCGAAGGTGCCTTAAAGTTAAAGGTAATCGTAAGGGTAAACGTAAAGGTCAGCCTTCTTTCGTATCGTGGGGAGCAGTCCTATTTCGAAGGATGTAACGTGAAAGATTGATTGCCGTTACGAGGAGAAAAGCAACGATTTGGAACTGTTTCGGGCTGCTTTTCGCGTACTCTCTTCCATTCTCCTTTTCAACCAAGCCCGATGCACAGCTGTAAAACGCATCGCTGCACGCCGTACAATGAACGTACCTATTTCTGTTCCATCGTCGTACCGAAAATATCTCGATAAGTAACGAGTGCCTCGAAATATCTTATTCTGATGTATTGGTTATCGGGGTTAGAAAATAATTATTACTCAGTTATTTCCTTGTATAGGACACACTTTATTTTGACCAGAGAGTTAGGAGCTGCGATGTTGCTCTCAAGAAGACTACGTTCGAACCGAGTATTTCGACGTCAGTGGAAAAATGCAACGAAAACTATCGGTGTCCTTTTGTCTCAGAAATAGGTCTGCTGATTTTCTCTTTCGAGTCATAAACTAAGTCCAAGAGACTTTTTCCGGTGTTGGTTTATTTTTGACCGTCGGGGTCTTAGACTTTGAGTCGCCAAGGTCCCGAAGTATCCAACATGATGATAACGTTTCTGCTTTGTAAATCAATTTCCTCGTTTAAGTTTCGAACCGACGATAAGAAACTTTGTCGACAACTGGAAGGTAAGGTATAGGGAACGCGATTAATATACGGCGCGGCGTATTAACCCTCGACTCGTTGAGAAAAGAAAAGTTTGCTGGTTGCGAATCATCGATTTTAAGGGAAAGTATGTAGTACGGTGCAGGCTCGTTTCCAACGATTACACGAGTGACCGATCCGTGAAGAAAAGCTGGTTCACCGCAGAACCTATACGACGTGACACCACCTGAGGCAACCCTGGTGCTGTGTCTCCCTTGTCTTCTCACCGCCCGAAACCCCGTCGATCTATCCTTTTTCTCTCCTCCCATCCCCCATTTGCCATCGGTCTCTTTATCGGGTGAGTCGAGGTTAGGAGGGAATCCTCGCTCCGCTTACTCGACGTCACCCAACGAGCTGAGCTGACCTCGACGATTCGTAACGTCAGCCTGTTCGTTAACGCGAACCTTTTACCGATCGGTTTCGAGATTTTTCCACCAAGGATACACGCGAGACAACGGAACTTCTCCTTTTCGCGACAGCTGATTCTCAAACGCCGAGAAACTGGTGAACCAAATATTTTATCGCGTCGGAGAGATACCGTTGGAAGAAACCACGAGAACAGAGCCGTGCATCGAATTACAATGTCGAGGGCAGATTTAATTAAGTCACCGGATCGACGGGGTTTGCCACGGGTTTACCGCGAACGTTGCGTGTACACGTTACACCTCAATTTGTGGCTTTATTCTATACCGAACGTTTCTCCAAATATGGAGAAGACCATCGATGCTCGACTCGGTAAAATGTCCATCAAAGATTTCCAGAGATTCGACTTGACAACGAGCAAATTATCTTCTAGCTGGACGACACGCGGAATTGGATTTCGCATATCGAAAGTGCTCGAGCGTATCGACGTCTCAGTCGTGGAGGCGATCGATTTTGATGGATGCATATAAAATTCGAAGTTTTACTCGTGACAGGCGACGTAGATCTTCTTGGCTAATGAACTCGGATATCTTTTCGATGTTAGTGAAATATGTAATCGACAGTCCAGATCCTCCTATCCGTTATCTTGCTGAATAAAAAGAAAACTGACAAACTATTTGTATCTTTGTTGCAGAATGATCGTTCGTTCGATCCTTTTGTTGGTAGTGGCGATTTCATTGACGTTTGCCGATGACACCTCGTCGGACAATGCTCCTTCCGCCAAACGTGCATCTATGGGCTTCCAAGGAATGCGCGGAAAAAAGGACTTTGCTTCCTCGGAACACGGGCAACCGTCTAAACGGGCTCCCATGGGCTTCCAGGTGAGGTATACGACGAGTACCATTTTGAATTTTGCAATTGTAATATCAGATTCAAAGTTTGGGGCTCAAATAAATCATAAATACCAAGTTTCATGAAAATCTAATAACTTTTTAATATACATGTCGGCCATATTGGATCCGCCATTTTGAATTTTGCAATTGTAATATTAGATTCGAGGTTTGCGGATCAAATAA
>NC_071982.1:2592584-2597353 GCF_026283585.1 Hylaeus volcanicus
GAATTTTGCAATTGTAATATTAGATTCGAGGTTTGCGGATCAAATAAGTCATAAATACCAAGTTTCATGAACATCTAATAACTTTTTAATATAGATGTCGGCCATATTGGATCCGCCATTTTGAATTTTGCAATTGTAATATTAGATTCGAGGTTTGCGGATCAAATAAGTCATAAATACCAAGTTTCATGAACATCTAATAACTCTTTAATATACATGTCGGCCATATTGGATCCGTCATTTTGAATTTTGCAATTGTAATATTAGATTCGAGGTTTGCGAACAAGTTATCATCAATAGTTTCCATGATTCCCATGAAAATCTAATAACTTTTTAATATACATGACAAAGTTGACAAATAACTCAAAAATACCAAGTTTCATGAAGATCCGAAAACTCTTTCTAATTCTCGCCACATTTTTGGCCATCCGGACCACTGTGTATCGACTATGGAGCGTTTTACAAGAGTCCTCAACCGGTCAACATCTCTTAGCCTCCGTATCTTAACGTTAACTTTAATAATAAACAGTTCCTTAATTTTGCAAGCGATCGAGACCTTAATTAAAATTAAATTCCTCAATAGTTTTCCTATTTCATTCGATTGTTTCTCAACGCCTTCGTGGTTGCTCGTTGCGTTCGCAGGGTATGCGTGGAAAGAAAGATTCGATAACAGCCGACGTCGAAAACGAACTTTTTCCTGAGGAGACCAACAAGCGAGCCCGAATGGGATTCCAAGGTATGAGAGGTAAAAAAGACCAGCTGACACCTGATTTCGAGGATACCTATCTTCCCGACGACGTGTACGAGAAAAGGGCACCGCTGGGCTTCCAGAGCACGAGAGGGAAAAAGACTTTGCCACCGGATGAATACTACAAACGAGCCTCAATGGGATTTCAAGGGATGAGAGGCAAAAAATCTTTCGAAGAGGTAAACAGTTTCGATTGCTATGCAAATGAAAAAGTTGCTTCGTTCATTCCTGTATTAATGCGTACTCTACTTTACAAGAATCGCATGACCGTATCGATATCGTACAGATTTTAGATGAAATCGAAAGGAGGGCCGCGCTGGCAGGGTTGCAAGACCCAAACAGCAAGGAGACGTACTTGCTCGACTATCCGGAAGACTACGAGAAAAGGATACTAGCAATGGGATATCAAGACGTGCGCGACAAGAAGGACGAAATCCTAGGGGAATGGGAGAAGAGGGCTCCGATGGGGTTCCAAGGAATGAGAGGCAAGAAAACGATCTTCGACGCGATAGAAGAACTTGAGAAACGTGCCGCTTTGGGCTTTCACGTGAGTAAGAACGTTAACCGCTCTCGGACTTCGTTTCTGCGATACGTTAAATTACGTAAGAGTTAAAAGAGAAATCCGTAAAAAATTGACAGGGTATGCGAGGCAAGAAGGATATGTTCGACAATTACGTAGATTACTCGATCGATCCGTCCGATTACGCGAAAAGGGGTACAGACTTTCAAGGTACGGACGGTGGCGAATCGTTCAAAAGGGCTCGAATGGGTTTCCACGCTATGAGAGGTAAAAGGGACGCATCGCAGATTTACGGACCTAGTTCGAGTATCGCCAGATCGACGATAAACTATCAAGGTAAATGGATCGGGCCCACTGCTACCAAAATTTAGTTTTGCAGTGCTACATGTTTATACAACCTCCATAGGGTGTCGTTCAAAAAACGATTCCCATATCCGTGCATTCTCCTTCGAGAGAAACAATTTTTGCTCACGTTAACGGCTCACGTTTCCTGCATTTCCTATTTACTTATTGTACATCTGTTTCCAGGGACGAACAATCGAGGAAACGAATTGGCCACCTACGAAATCGAGAAACGATCGCCGTTCAGATATTTCGGTGTCCGCGGTAAAAAGAATCCGCGATGGGAGTTTCGAGGCAAGTTTGTGGGGGTAAGAGGCAAAAAGTCGTTACCTTTGCAAGCTCGTGCCACCTTTTAACGCGTCTAATTAACATCGAAAGGATGCGCATGAATGGAAATTTGTTGACGTCATTAGGTAATTCGGTTTATTCGATGGTATTTGTTCAGGCGTAAATCTAATCAACGGAATATATATGTTGTACAAAATTCATTGTGAAATATAGAATAAAATTTTTAGATATTCAGCGGTGGTATCGCTGCTCTCGTTGGTAACAATTGCAACGACAACAACTACCATCGATAACAACAATAGCAGCAACAGCCAACTGTGTAATTCTAGTCTCCTCGTTTAAACTGATCCACTTAACCCGAATAGAAATGCGAAAACAGGGTGCATCGATTGTATCGCGAGACTATCGGCTATCGTCGTTACATTTCGAGCGTTCGAAATTGTTGAAAACAATATTTTCTCGCTCTAAAATTTCATTCTCATCTGTGTGCACACCCTATATACATATACGGTCGATGAACTCGACAAATGTGTCGTTCATGATGTTTATTACGTTCTGGCAGGAATAAGGAATGATCGAAGTGAACGAATTATTCGGTAAAAACTACAAATTTGTTTAATTTTTTTCGATATCGACCAAGAAAACTTTCCCTTTTCGTTTAAAACTTTTAGTGTTTGAACAGCATACGAGATGCAACCCACAGCAGATGAATGATGTGAGAATAAATGGATATATTAAATCGTGATAGATAGGAATCATATTTTTCTCGGAATGTTAAGACGTCGATATGTATATAATAAACGTTCTCGATGAAATGACGAGTCGTATTACTTGATCGTCGCACTTTGAACGATCGCAAAGTCGTGTCGCGCATGATTTTCAAAGGTATCGTGATTCGATAACGAAACTCGTACAAATTTGCATCATGAACGCAAAAGATCCTCTAATAAATAAATACCGACGCGCTTCTATACGGTAGTTGGCTTGTTAGAAAATTACAGAATACGGGCAAGTTCGTTGTGCGAATATATGTACATTTATAAAAATAGATGAAAAGATCGACGACATGAAAATGTGCATTTAGTTTTTGATGCAAAAAAAAAATAAAAAATAGTATCACCGTAACGAATGTACGGCATCGATGGGTAAGAACCCTAGACTTCGAATAAATTTGAAGTTTACCGATACGTTTGTCTCGTTTCCCCTTTTGAACATTTTCCAAAGAAGACGAGACAAACACATCGGCAAACTTCAGATTTATTCGAATCACAGGGTTTTACCCATCTCTATACGGTCGATGTGTCCGAAGCTTAGCATTTTCGTTCTTAAACATTCGACATTTCGCGGTATCGATTCTCTTTTATTCTTGTGTCACGAGAATCACTAGACGGCTTATTGTAGATAATTTATAAAATTTGTGTAACCATCGTCTTTTCGTACTGTCTCCAATGGCGATACATGTATGTTCGTACAAAATTTGTATGTACGCGATATGTTGCCGGCGAACCAAAGAATAGTATAAATATTGCATAAGTAACTCGATATCGTCGTTAAATATTAAGCACCCGACCGCCACGATCGATGCAGGAATCATTGGTAATTGGCCTTGTTGCATTATTGCGAATACACGGAATAATGGACAAGGTATGTGGGTAGGTGTGCGAACGTGTACGCAAAGTAACAAATTTATCGTGTATACATACATCATATATTGTTTGGTAGATACAATGTATGTCTATGTACCTACCGCTAATCAAATACATATCAATAAAGTCAATGCGTCGTCTTAATGGAACGTACCGATACTTACAACTATTTACTGTTTGCAGCATAGCGATTACCGCGAATACCGTAAGAAGAGAAATCCTCGGAGCACGTACTAACGCTTACGTTTTATCCAAATTTGATAAACGGAAGCTGGAAATTAAAAAACATCAATGAGTTTTAAAGCAACGCAAGAATTACCGTTAAATAATTTAATAAATCATTTACTATTTTATCCATTGGTTTTACTTGTTACATTCCCGCTCGAGCGGACAAGAAATATCCTTTGTTGCCAAGAAATATTAATCGATAGCCCTTTAAGTAATCTAACCTCAACGTAAATATCGCGAGAGTTAATGCTAAGCAAGTATGAATATTTAAAAATTTCCGAATAATGCTATTCTTTTCGGACAGAAAAAGATTAACGGATTCAACGCGAAAGCGTTACGAGAGATTGTTAGAATTTAAGCAAACAAATTTAACATCAAACGGTCTATAAAAAGGAAGCGTTATCGATATATCGCGATTAGGCCAATCAGTAGAGCATTTTTGTATGACAAAAATAGTAACAGCAAACCGATTGTGCAGTTACATAAAAGGGGATGCGTAGATTAATAGGTATATGTTTTTCACTCCCAACTCTGTTCCGTTTTCTTGTTATTTACAATTTAATGGTAAAAAATCGTGATTTTTATCGTATTTTGGTTATAAATTTTAAACTAATGCAGCACTATCAATGCTCCACGGAGATAAAATGTAGGCGATGAAAATACCTACAGAATGAGACCTCGAACGTCTCGATCGGATAATGAGGAACGGAGAAAAATCTGGAAAACCGGAAAATTCAGCGTTTTTTCAAAAATTCGTATCTCCGCCATTTTTTAAACTGAAGCGCTGGCCTTTTGGGAACAAGTAGTGATTGATATGTTCTTTATGTGTGCAAAAAGCGGGGATTGTCGGAAAGTCCTTGTAAACCTACCTTATACAGGGTGTCCCAAAAGTCGGGGAGGAGTCAGAAATGGGGGGTAGCTGAGACGATTCTGAACAACAATTTCCTTTGCAAAAATGTCGGATGGGGCTTCGTTAAGGAGATATTAAGAGAAAACC
>NC_071982.1:2597753-2621736 GCF_026283585.1 Hylaeus volcanicus
TTTACAAGGGCTTTTCTCATACTTCAACACATTTTATCGAAAAACTAGAATATACGTTTTGTAGTACGCGTACGTCGACTATTCAAATCTTTTTTAGAAATAAAAATCGGTCTTACGATAACGCATACAGGCCCGATGGAAGAAAGCGCACTGAAAAATTCAGATTGCGATTGTGAGAAAACCACCTATCCGACAATCCCCGTTTTCTGCACACATAAAGAACATATCAATCACTACTTGTTCCCAAAAGGTCATCGATTCAGTTTAAAAAATGGCGGAGATACGAATTTTTGAAAAAACGATGAATTTTCCGGTTTTCCAGATTTTTCTCCGTTCCTCATTATCCGATCGAGACGTTCGAGATTTCATTCTGTAGGTATTTTCATCGCCTACATTTTATCTCCGTGGAGCATTGATAGTGCTGCATTAGTTTAAAATTTATAACCAAAATACGACAAAAATCACGATTTTTCACCATTAAATTGTAAATAACAAGAAAACGGAACAGAGTTGGGAATGAAAAACATATACCTATTAATCTACGCATCCCCTTTTATGTAACTGCACAATCGGTTTGCTGTTACTATTTTTGTCACAAAAACGCTGTTTTAATTCTCTAGCGATTGGCTTAGATAGTTGCGAACGAAGCTCGTGCAACTCTTGTGCGAATTCAACAAATTTAGAGAAGAATAAATAAATGCCTGTTCCGTGAGACGAAATTTATGACTACTATGACGCGACACTGCACTGTTAGAATAGTTATCCCGCTAATTTTGCAATGTTGCCAACCTCTATGTTTCGTTTACCTCTAGGCTTCGCTTGGTGTCGGAGCTGGTGACTTTCTTCTAGGATGGTAGGAATGAATGTTCCTAGTTGTTCATAGAACTCCGTAGATGGGGTTGGCTACTCTTCGACGAGACTTGGTGACAGTAGAGTGTACAGTGCACAGTTCCTAACCTGCAAACGTTAACCTGTCAAAATTGTTTAAACCGTAATTTCCATTGGGTAAGTTTGTCACTTGTGAATATATATCAATTTAGAATGAATATATCTTATTATTCGTTCAAGTATACAATAATATATCACAATATACACAATGTAACTGTATACACAAACCCAAAATGATCTCGATCACCCATTTATTTACATATAATATATCGCTCGATGTATTTCGTGTTTTTGTTTAAATTTTGCACTATATGCATTAAATAATTGCGTAATAAGTGAAGTGAAAAACAGTTTTTGTTTTCGTCGTAATCTTAGACCTTTTGATCTTTGAACGTCTCGTATCAGATGTTTTTAAAAAATAGTTACAAGAGAGACGAATCGACAAATATATTAAATCGTTAACGAACTTATTCGAGAAAAGTTCAATTCATTGTTAACTGTAAAAAAAAAGTTGCTAGAATAATGTTTCGGGTCTGTTTTATCCACTCGAGGAAAGGAAGACGTTCTTCCTTTTGCAGAATTGGCGGGAACATCGAACTATTGATTCTTGAAACGAAACTGGCGCGTTTTTTTATTTCTTTTCCCTTCCGACCGATCGAGTGCTATTTCCTTGATTTGTCCATAGAGTGTTTTCTTGTCAGCTATTGGCATTATCCTACGGTGACTCACCAATTGTAATAATAATAATAATAATAATAACAATAATGATGATGATGATGATGATGATGATGATGATGATGATAATATTTAAAAAGGAAAAGATAGGAGTGAGAAGACAAAATGAGAAGAAGAATTCTCGTTTTAACGTATCGATATTATACGTAAATTTCTATTTCTTTCGAATATTGTTTTCTACATTTACCGTGATTACTTGTTGTTATTGTATGGGTTGTGTAGAGTAAAGCAAGACGAAGGTTACAAGCAAAGAAAAGTGATGTTCAAGACGTTAAAACGTTGACATTACAGACCAATCGTTATCGTTGTTGGCAACTTCTTCCCTCTGCGCGTAATCATTTTCATTATTTATGCGTAAAATGCTCTTTTTTCGTGCCACGTTGTTTTTGTTAGCGATTCTTCCAATCTCTTCTTCGCTCGCAATTCCATCTTAAAAAAACGTACAAATGTTAACGTTTAAATTTCGAAATCCATGATATTTTTACTCGTTAGTGATTGGTCTGCGTACGTTTAAGTCACTTAATAGTTAGTAATTCTTCGTTCGAATTTTGAATACTTAAGGGGTAACACCACACTAGAGGCTGAAAAGAGGCCTAACTTTGATAATTAATTTTGAAAGTATCGCAAAAGGAGTACGATTTCTTTTTACAGGGTTTATTTAATACATTCTGTTGTATACACGAAAATTATTGTATTATAATTTTAGTACAAAATGGCGACGACGAAACGAGTCAAAAATTGACTTTTTAACCGACTTGGAAAAGGAGGAAGTTACTCATTTTTACGTGTATATTTTCTTTTTTCTTTTTTTGTTTGGTTTTTTAAACGCCTTCACGGGAGAACGGTTTTCTGGTTGTGTATAACATTTGGAACAAAAAACCAACAAATTTTGTAATATACTGCTGTCTATAGAAGTACGTAGCGGTTTTTTTTTATTTAATGTAAACTTTTTATTAACAATTTACTGTTATTTTTTAGCCAAGACGGTGGTTGGTGCGCTATTTATACAATGTTTGATTTAAAACACAAAACCTTACGCGCTTCTATAGCCAATAGTACATAGATTATAAAATTTTTAGGTTGTTCCAGATTTTATAAACAATGAGAAAACCGTCCTCCCGCGAAGGTGTTTAAAAAAAAAGTCAATTTTAAAGACTCGCTTCGTCGTCGGCATTTTGTAGTAACATTATAATACAACAACTTTTGTTTATACTTCGATGTGTGTTAAATAAACCCTGTTAAAAGAAATCCTATTTCTTTTGCGATACTCTCAAAATTAATGATCAAAGTTAGGCCTTTTTTTCAGTCTCTAGAGTGGTGTTACTCTTTAATACGATGTCATGCATGTCACTGACCTTGCATGATGCCAGATATATTAGCGCCAATTGGCGAAGGTTCTACCATTAGGATAAATCGCTTTCGATCGAGTTCTTGGTCTGCTCTCTTCCCAGACCACATGTAAAATCCTTGATGTTTTTTCTCAGACTTCTCTCGTACCGTTCGGTTGAGAATATTCGCTGAAGAATCCGATTTTTCTCGTTTACCGTTGCCGGGGTAAAACAACTGACGAATCGGTTTACGATCCCTCATTTTCACATCTCCCCACCCGTATATCAAGTCATTATTTTCCCGAGAGGGGAATTCATCAAATTCCTTCAACGGAGAATAATTTCAAACGATCGTCGACTTAACTTAAAGGTCCCATACACGATACGATCGGTCGTACAACTTGTCGTGCGACAAATTGGTTCGATGAGTCCCTTCGACCGTTTAAATGAGAATTGTATTGACTGTGGCGTGTTTTCGTACCACCCCATACACGATAAGATCCGTCGTACGACAAGTCGTACATGTCATGTCGTACATACAAGTCGTAGGACAGATCGCACAGTGGTTCATTTTGCAAGAAACCTGGCCAAAATTCAATTTTTAAAGTACGCGGAATCCGTAAACTGCCGTAGTGGACTTATTATATATGTAACACCGCAACAAAAATATTTCTGTTCTCCAAATATAATAGTTATTTTCTGAGATGACACTTTAAAGTTGACGATTTTTCTCGTTTCCTTAATTTTCACATTCGGTGCAAGATATTACCGCGATTACGTAGTATTTGATATCATTTTTATCGGAAAACTGGTGATGCCCGTACGATAAGTCGTACGACAGATCGTATCGTGTATGGGACGTTTTAGAGAGCAGCGAAATATCTCTAGAAGTACTTGATCTTACCGGAACCAAACGCTTAAACCATGATCCTGTACCTTTCCTTTTTCTTTCGACGATCCTTACGTTCGAGTCGGTCGCGCGATTGTAGTTGAATCTTTCACTGTCCTGCGCGTTATCGAAGTTACTGTTTTCTTCTCGTTCATCTAGAATTGAAACGCAACATTTTCGATTACTTTTATTCCGTTTTATCTCACATAGTAGAATTAAATTAAGGGGGCGCTACACATTTTTCGAAAAAAATCGATTTGAAACAAACTTTCATAATTGTTCGATAGTTAGAAATGGCAAAAATAAAATGTTCAAAGGATAATTTAGCTTTATTGAATTTGTTCACTTGAGGCATTATCACGAAATTAAAAAAACAAATTGAATAAGACGAGATGGAACCGTAATCACTAGTAGCCACAGGATAATTGTAGAAGACTTCTGGTGGCAGAAGTCAAATGTACACGAGATATCGATAAAACAAATCGATTCTATGGAAAGATAACGAAAAAGGCTGAGACGACAAAGGAAACGCCTTGTTTTGGTTTTTCTGCTTTTCTTGAAAAATCGTATTGTATGCCCCCTCCTTAAGTTGTCGTCTCTTACCGGATACAACCACGTCCTGTTCGGATTGCCTTTTCGTCCTTTTCGCTTTGAACGATTCATCTTTCCATCTTTTCGATGCGTTGATCACGGATCTTTCGCCCCAATTGTAAAGGAGCCCGTTACTTTTTTTGTCCAGCTGGGTTAGGTCCGACAGGGCGCCGCGAATGGCGGGTTTTCCCACGATCGAGTGCACCAACAGAGAGACAATCGGAAGAAGAATCCACATGTCTGACACGAGACACTTTACAAAGAATTAATGTAAATAAGGAGATACGGACTGCGATTGAAATATTACGAAACGTGAAATATTATTATAGTTTGGTTGAGGCACTGTGTACCAGGTTGTCCAATAAGTTCCCGGACGCTTGATCCTTGAATTTTTGACATTAAAATTCTTTATGACATTTGACATCCAAATCGGAATTGGACAATTGGCAGAAAGATGGATGAAAACTATTATAGAAGCATATACATAGAAGCGATGGCATTTATTTTGAAGAATAATTATTGCTTGATTTATTGGTAGCAAATGTCCGGGAACTACGAACAAACCATTTACTAGGTTGTCTCATATCATTTTTTAAGGCGATAGACATATGGTACCTCACTCGTCTTGCTAAAGTAAAATAAACGTATATGAAAGAAGAAAAAAGAGGAGGACAAAATGTCCAATCCGATAAAAATAGCGCAGACATGTAATACTTTGATGCAAAGACGGGGCTATTAACTGTGTACTCTTTATGGGAGGGCAGCGTACCTACATTGCAATCTTCTTTCGAAAATATAATCTGCTAATTGCACGTTTCTATTAAAATGGAAGGAATTTAAATTGTTATACGCATTGTAAAATGTTTTATAATGTGATTATCGTAAACGCTGCGTCAATATTTATTTGTTCCCGTACGTAGACTAACGTGATCGATACCTAACGACTTAGTACCAATTTTCTTCGAATCTCGCGACAGGTTCAGCTTAAAGTTGCTTTTAATTCGATTTAGTTTTCAATTTTCCTTTGGAGAAAAATTAAAGGAAAATAACGCATCCGTGTAATACATCCTTTTTTCGTTTGTACGTTCTTTTCGTCGCGATCGATGCTTTTACAATGATAGTCGAACGACGCAGCGCAGGGAAGAAGGAGAGATGCACTTTCGTCAGCGTGCGTGTTAAAATTTAGTTAGCGAACGCTTTCAAACCTGTCATTTAAGTTCTTGTTTGTTTTCACGCGCCATTTATGTCCAGTACCTTATACGAGAATGAAAATTCTATTTTACGATACACTCATTCTTCGAATTCCACTCGACAACTATACATCTCGAGTAGATCTACAACTTCAACCCTTTAACCCACGATTTACGTTCCAACTGAGGCCAAAAATGTAAACAAGATCGGCCAGCCTTCGAACCATTCGGAAAATCGGATCTAGGTTGTACAAATCGCGCACGATTTACGTAATTTAACTTCACGTGCAAGATACAACTGATTTAATTTTGTGAAATATTTGATAAGCAACCCCGATGTAATAATTCCAGTAGATATACCACGAAACGTTTATCATCAATCAATAAAATATAACATTTATCTCCAGTTCCCGAATAAATTAGCAATTCACGTAATTAGCATTCATACAAGAATCAATAATAAAAAAGTGTGATATTACAAATCGCGACCGTCGCACTACGAACCATGCCCGTAATATTTACATTTGGCCCGAATACGAGACTACGAGTCTAACAGGTAGTCGTAGGTTAAATGTATTACGTTAAATGATAATAAAATAAACGGTAAATAATAATAATGAACGGTTGAAGATATTCTGTCTGTGATTTCTACCAACGAAAACAACCGGAAATTGGTAATCGAACCGATCAAGAATTGTCATGAGAAATAAAAAGTGCGCTAAAAAGCGTGGTTAAATACTATCGTACTCACCTTCGAAACTTCTCCTTTCGATTGCGGATCGCGTCGAAAGTAATCGACGCTAAACTGTCACGGGATCGAACCGAATGGTAGAAAGAAAATTGTGCTTTCACCGATACTTTCCGGTATGCGTGAGATGCCCGGGCACCTGAAGCGCCAGCTTCGGTAAAATAAGGTACACAGTGGCCAGGAACGATACGCGTTGCTCTTCTTATACCCGGCACGTGTTCTTCAGCGCACTCTCCGATTGGTCCAAAAAATCAAGCCCAGCTTCGTCAACCGTCTCTTTCGCCCTTGCCGTTATTGCTGTTCACGCTTAATATCTTTGTCGCTCCTTCACGCATCTTCCTTCCCCTTCCTTTCGCCTCTTCACTTCCCCGTCTACCCCTTACTCGGTCATTTTTGTCGTTTGCTTTCATCGCACATTTGATCGAGACACGAGCTTATCTTTCCATTCATTTTTTCCGTATCGATAACGTGATTAGACCGCGGACATATTAAACGGAGGAAAGGTAACCTTTTATCTAATCTTTCATTAAAACTTTCATTACTCCCCCTTGTTTCGTTCGACAACTTCCGAGACGTTCGTGGGATTTTTAATCGCCAATCGTTCGCTTCTTCGTTGTTCTAGGACAAGGCTCCCTAAACTTTCTTCGTTCACGACTCCATTTATGATTGGGGTTTTTTGTTTGCACACCAAAAAATATCAAATAAAGATATGTACAGATTTTGTGACGATTTATTGATTAGGTAACAATATACGTAAAAAAAAAAGGAAGTTTTAGAATTTGTTTAAAAACATACAGAAATGTGAAATTAAAAATTGCACAAAGTGTTGCGCAATCGTAGTTATTATAGTTACAAAAATTATATACCATATTTTTCATCAAAACTGAATTTTTTTGCAATAACATGATTTAAAGAGAATGTTAAATATTATTATCTAAGCGATTTCATTTGACGTTGCGATCCACGGTTTACGAAGCCCTGTTCTAGAATGTATTAAGTTGTCCCAAAAGTTTCTTCCATGACTTGTATTCAGTCATTTTACGTAGCAATGTTTCTATAAATAGACCACTTAATTTCTTAGATCTTAATGTTGTAACCATAGCGGAGCAAAATGAATCTTACGCGATTCGATAATATAACATTAGACATAAAATATCGTGTATGTACTACTTATTGATGAAATAGAAGAAACTTTTGGGACAATCTAATAAAATTTTCAATGCTCTGTAAAAGGATAGGAACGTTTCTAAGTTAAAAGAAAAAAGAAGAAATTGAAAACAGGGAAGAAATGGGGGTAGCATATGCGCGTAAAGGTTAAAAATGTGTCGCCGCGCGTCCTAAAAGATTATCCCGCGTTGCCGTCGTAAATTTTCATGCTACGCGATGTAACATTTCTCGTTTGATATTTGACAAAAAACCTTACAGAGGTAATCTCCTTTCCCCTTCTCACCCGTAACCCAACCAAGGGTACTTTGACGCGCATCGACGAAGGATTATTATATTTGATTATTATATCCTCGAGAACAGTCGAGGTAATAACCATTGTCTTTAAAGTTAAGCACCTGCTGAAAAATACAGTAGAGCGGGCAAGATCGCGCATTAGTTCCAGTCTGTAGATTCGTCCGGTCGGTCGAGACGTTTCTTCGGAACGTTTAACATTCTTCGCTGACATCTGTTTATACACGAATACAAATGGCAGGGTGGGCGCGAACTCGCATTCAAATTCTACGCTTCAATTTTACAACGAGGAATTATTTATTTACACAATATATATTTATATAATGGAGGAATTATTTATTTACACGATATATATTATACTAGCTGTGCCCCGCAGTTTCACCCGCGTGGAATACCAACGTTGCAACCCCTTTTTACTCCTTTAGGGGTTGAATTTCGAAATATTCTTCCTTCTTCCTTGTACATATCATAAAGGAAACCTCTGTGCAAAATTTCAGCTTTCTAGGTTCAATGATTTAGCCTGGACGTTGATTGTAATCGGTCAGGGCTTCGTTCTTATATTCTTATATTCATTCTTAGATCATTTTTCGAGGAAAAAATGAATCGAAAATGAGCAACAGAGTTTTTTAATTTGAGCTTTCAATTTTGAGACAATTGGTCTTGAATCTCCTTGGAGCACGCGTACGACTTGACCACCGTGTCTGACCATTACTCACCATTTCTACTTACGTTGCTAATTTATGTTGCTACTGTTATGTTAGTGTCCATTTCGATTAGTTGTAATCGTTTAAAAAATTGCAGTTTGCATAGAACAGGTATGGTACATTAGACAATGTCAGAATCAGTAGATTTTCGATTTATTTTTACGAAAACGAAGCTTCCTATGAAAAAATATCATTCTTCATTTTCGATTCGTTTACGAGCAAAGAATCATCGCCTGTTGATGACGTTATATTTAAGACTAGCTGTGACCGGTGGTTTTTTATCCCGTATTTGTCGAAGAGGAGAATGCGCTCCTTTAAATATGGAGGAAAAATGACTCTACTTATTGCTCGAAAGCAAGGCGGAAATGCGTCGCTGGGGAGAAAACTATTTTCCATGCCTGGAAAGATTTTTTATTCCAATCGACGACTAAAAGTTTTGTCGAGTCGTGAGGTCGTTGTAACTTTGAAGGTTTTCTCGTTAGAAAGTAGTAGGAGGGATAATACGATACTACAAAGGATCGAACGAGAAATTCGTTTTGTTCGACACTCGAATCGAGAAAAAGGCGAAATAGACTCGAACTCTGTACCTGTTGCAGCAACCACACCTGTTGGTTCGACGACACCGTGACGTAACATTTTACGTACTCGTCGCGTATCGATGTTATTTTTTTTATATCGATTTGACCCATTTATCGAAACAGATGTCAGCTGCTCGCGAAACGAGATACATACACGGTTTCTTGTTTTGCGCCTCGAGCGATGTACATAATCGTAAGAACTTTACGACGCGTGAAACAATGCGCAGGCGTACATAATGTAATGATCTCTTGCGCAATCTAGCCAAGTAAGAACTGGCCAAGCACGCAAAACTGTACTCGATGCTCTGAAACGCTGACGAACGAGATATTAGTCTTCTTAAGATTATCGTGATCGAGTAATATACGAACGAATTTACGTTTCAGACGGGGACTTTGTTCGTCGTATATTTAGGAGACAGCGATCAAAAATGGTAAGATGATATTTCGCCCGTGTTTAAAGATATCTAAGGAACGCGTGCATCGATTTACCATAGTTATTAAAGCAACGCGTTTCTGTCTTCCTTTGTTCGTAGAAATTCAGATTTCTAGGCGACGGAGACTGTCCCGATTGGCTTTTAGCAGAAATCAACACGTTATCGCGCATGGTACAAACTTTAATCTGTTCTACATCTTCGATAACACTGTCCAACATGAATTTTGTTCTGTAATATCCACTGAGTGATCCTTATAGTGTTCCTCGTGTTAAATACGAATCTGAAAGCCAAATTGCTCCATCACCCTCAGTTTTCTAAAAAAGCACAAGATTTCGTAAAATCGGTCAATTTTGAGAGAAAATGTTGTACTACTTAAAAACTGCGAACGTTAGAATGTTCTATTTAGTTTTAAAAGGTAGAGGAGATTTCTACAATACCTAATGTTTCTTTAGGTTCAATTTCTTTGGAGCTCAAAGTATCGATAAAATGATTGTCGGTGAGGTAAAGGTGACCTTATTCGCAAATCTAGATAGCTTAGAATTCATGGCAATAGAATGCTAAGAAACATCTCGAGTTGCTGGTAGATACCAGAACAAAAGTCGAGTGCAAAGGGTTAACAGAAAACCCCGACTCAGAGCGCGAGTATGCCGGTGGAGCGTGGTTTATACTACTGCGGCCGTCTATGCGTAGCCTATACTACTGTGGCCGTCTAGCGCGTAGCCTAGTATAGTAATCAGCCAATGGATATCGCAAAACCTAAAGAAACTATAAATTTGTTGGACAGTGTAATGTAATACGCCTATAAATGCGTCAACTAATTCACCGTTTGTTTGCAGACATCAATCAAAATCAAACTATTAGGGCAAACCGTTGCAAAATATTTAACGGAAGGAGAACTCGACGTAAGCGCTTATTCGTAATCCATTGTTTATAAATTTTTCGCTATCATAGCAAAAGTGTTTCTTTCAGGAAGAGAAAATTAAAAAGATCACTCAAGACGCTAAAGTTGGTAAGTGTATTTAACTCGATCGTTTTAAGGCAATTCCTTTCATTCCTAAATTTCTTTAAATTTGCGAAGAATTGGACGATGCAAAGGCTATGGTGGCGGCCCTTGAATTGATCTTCACGTCGTCTGCGCGACACGGAGTTTCCGCGGCTGATTTGAGTAGCGAATTGCAACAACTTGGCCTACCTCGAGAACATAGCGCCGCGCTTGCTAGACTGCATACGGATCATTGTCCTCAAATCACAGTTGCTTTATCTTCGCAGTCTTTGAGGGGTAATTACGACGTTGGAATTATTTTAGCGAATAGAAATTAGGTGGCCTCTCCTTCTCGGATAAATGCATAACATATCCCGTTAACGTTTTCGCAGTGAGCAGATTGTCGTCGATCGAAGTCCTACCTTGCGACACTTCCTCGCCGTTTTCCACGATATCCTTAAAATTGAAGAAATTGGATGGCACCGGTGAAGATTCTACTATCAACATTTCGAAAGATGATCTACAAGTTTTGCTGACAGGTATGCGCGTGAAATAGCTATGGCTATTTTGCATCTAATTTTCTCATTCGTTTGTCTTTGTTTTCAAGAATTACGGAGGGCAAAGTCGTTAATGGACAACCTTTAAATATCTATTATTAAGATGCCGTACCATATATTGTACTCTGCTGCTGAGTAATGCAATTTATTATCAATTAAAATAACACTCAGAGACGTACACTTGGAGGTAGCGGTAAGCTACTTTGTTGACAGTTTATTGTATTCCAAGATTCCCATCCTGGTGTCAAGCTTTTTTCTTGATTTCACGTTTACTTTCGTTAAACCTTTCTTTACTGGCGGGTCTTGTAAGTCTCGTCTGAACAGAATTCATTCATAAAAACTATATTATTTTATTTATTGCTTCCCCGTTAATTTTCTCACGGTACTGTACTATAATTATACGCTATTTATACGCTTTGAAAACTATCGTGACTTTCGAGTCCACTTTTGTGAAGTTCGTTTTTAATTGTCGGATGGCAGCACGAGCTTTCCTTCTTTTGGAAGCTTGAGACGACTCTATAAGATTATACAAGACCAAGATGGACGCCTAGATTTTCAAAACTTTTGAGAAATTCAGTGAATAAAGGGTTAATGAAACGGATAGGAAACAATTGCAATGGAGGTGTCAACGGATAAATGGATCGAAAATTTTTTAATCGAAGAAAACTTAGAGATTTTCTTTCTCTTCGTTATTTCTCAGTGATTCTTAGAACCACCGAACGAAGTATATTTAAATTTCGATTCGATAGCTTCTCACCTAAAGTTAGTTTCCAAAATTATCATTCATCGCTCTGTGCGGTTCTTGTCTTTTATTTCGAATTCTACATTTTTACACAGTAAAATCTACCCAACTAGTAACTAAAGCTTTGAAACGAATTTCTTAAATCGCTACTTAGTTCTAGAAATGGAATGCGATAAGAGATGTTTTGGAATAAGCAGAGGACATTGTTTACATGTTTTAACAAAAGAACCTGTAATATATTTAAGTTATAATGTATATTTATTATATTATCATTTTTGTCATATAGCATAACATTGTTATTTCTATATTAATAATAATAATAATAATAATAATAATAATAATAATAATAATAATCATCATCATAGCACCATGAACACTCCACAGTAAGTATTTTAATTCGTTATTCGAAAAACGCGACGCGCCGATGCGCTTCAAGGGGTGAGAACCGCGACTCGTATAATATAATCGTGAAAGACCGAAGTCGCTTTATGTTTCTGGTGCAATCTCGTAAGGACATAGGACCCACCTGCGAATGACTAGATGATTTTAACATTAGGAAACGAGATTTTCTGACTAGACCCTTGGCGTATCCGATGTTTTCCGCGGAGTAAACATACTCTGATCTATCATGCCTTAAAACGTAGATCGCTTCCTTTCGAAGACGTCGACTTTTTACCATTTTATTTACCATTTTAGATTTAGGAAAAACGTGGATGCTAAGACCGAACGAGAACATTTACCCCGTTGCGTTCGAAAGTCAGATACGTCGGTAATTGAAGAGAAAAAAAAAAAAAAACATCACCCGGCTCTTCTAAAACGGATTTTCAAACGAAATCGTATCACCGTTCTCACACCCGATAAGCACCGTGATTTAGGGGTTCGTACAGGTGTCGAGGCTGACATTTTCGTAATTCATTATCGTTACTTCTTTTAAGTTTGTTCCTATTTTTCTTTGCCCTTGCATCCATATATATTATATTATATATTTGTGTGTATAATATATATATTTTATTCTTCGCACCTTCATATTTCTTCTAAACTGTCTTAGTGAAAGCTCGTTCTCGTTAATTATATCTTTCCTTCTCTCAATTTATATTCATCCCCTCTCTTCGGAAACTCGTCGACGGTGTACCTTCGATCGTTCGTCTCATCTCACCAACCGATAATATTCTCACTCATTTATCCCTCTCGTATCCGTTAAATTCAATTTCATAATTTTAACATCCTACCTAAATAGCTGGTCTTTATTACTTGCCGATAAATAATACATAAATACATAGGTACATGTTTCGTCACCATCGCACATTCATGCGACTAGCTCTCCGTATCTTTTTCTTTTTTACTAATCAAGCAAAGAAATCGTCCATTTTCGTGAACAGCGATCGACGTTTACGACGATGATAACGAAAGCGACGTTTGGTGACGTTCGTTACGAAAACAACTGTAACGGTAATTATAATATTAGGCTAGCAACGATAATGATAATGGTAACAGTAGCAACGGTAGTGACAGCGAGAATGATAATAATAAACAATAGTGGCGACGTGTTCTAGTATCGTTAGCGATAGTAAATACCAGAGACATGACGTCATCGCTGTCGTCGTTACGAACGTCAACATCGTCGTTGTTATTGTTGACACCATTAACATCGCTCGACGCGTTGGAACCTCGTCGTCTCTCTCTCTTCGCTACAATTTCTTCGATACAGTCGTTCCAACAAAACGCGTGTTGTAATGAAGAGACATGTACGTAAGTAGAAAAAACCCGAATCAATTCGAAATTCTTAGCGACGAGATTAGGATAGTGACACTTCCCTTTGCAGGGATGTATCTCGCGTAATAACAGCGACCAACGAAATATTTGTTCGTAACATTTTTAGGAGTATACATATATAATATATCAGAGCCAGCGTATTCTTTGAGATCTCAGGGCACAGCGAAATATCTGTTCGTCAAAACGAATATTCGTACGGTTATCGTTATCGGCGCGGTTGTATCCTTTGGTTTGATTTCAAAATGGTGCGCGTTTGGTATCCGTACCTTCATCGTTCGCGAAAGTGATGCACTTCATTTGCTCCAAATGAGATACTTTGATTCTTTTTTAAAAAAATACCTACGAACGGATTTAGGATAAGGGCGACTAGCTTTGTTTGCAACGTATCGGTCTGAACGGATCACGGAGAAACAGAGATAAAATTATCGAACGTGGACGTTCGTCCATTGGATGGATCTTGTACGAATTTATCGCCGTTTCAATGTCTCCTTCCGATATTTTACTTTCTTTGGTGCGAGAAAAGGAATCCCTTTCAACAGGTATCACTTTCGAATTATTCTCGTGTCGTCTCTGCGCGGACTCGAGTAATTTATTGGAATGGAACGTTTGCATTCGCAATCCTTGACGCATCACTGCTTGCTTCTCCGTCTAATCTATTCGACTCCCAACGACAGTCAAAGTTCGTCCTTTAGTACTTGCGTATTTCTATTCTCTACGGTATAGAAACACGACATAGATAATTCCTATCTAATAGTCGCCAATGCGCGTATAGTCGTTAATCTACACTCGAATAGACATCAACGACGAAAAAGTAAAACCTTTGAGTCGGGTGACTCAAGCTCGTATCGACCTATCCACGAATTCGAGTAGCCTACGAACAAATCTCTCGTTTCTCGAGTTTCTCTTGGTCGTCATAGTTGTCTCGTCCTCTTTTCTCCCCCGTTTATCGTGTAACATCGTTGCCTTGTTCCTGTCCTGCTTCGATAGTCCTAGACTCCTTTCCCGATGACCCACTGTCGGTAAAGTGGTACTCGTCGCTCTTAAAGCGGCAACCCTGTCGATATATAAAAATGTACTCGCGTTTCGCGACGTCGAGAAGAGGCTCCGAACACTTTCTTTCATGTTCTCGAGCTTCGACGAATGCCGACGCGTGGAAATTGGAATATTCCGCACGGATTCGTAGGGCTTTAGGAATAATGGTATCTCGTACCGACGAAAAGGCTACTTTTCGATACTTTCTCCTTACGATCCCGTCAACAATTTCAAGCTTCGATCTATCACAGCCCTTTTTTTTTTTATTTTCCTTCCGGCTCTCTTTGCTCTGGCAGTAACCAGTACTCTGTTTCTTCCCAGGTAAATGTCGTTCGAAATTAGTAAAACGATAGAGACCGGAGGCTAAATTGACTTTACTCGGAAGCAAGCTCGTGGATTGTATCCGGGCGGGAAGAAGGGTAGTCTTGGGTTTTCTGTTTACCGTTGTCCTTGGATGGAGGAGGTGGGACAACGGTAAGTCGAAGGAGGAATACTGCGATACAGGTCGCGGTTAACTCTCGATATAGGTCGACGTAACTCTCGAGAGACGAATCTGGATAGAACGGGTGCGGTGAAATTAAGAGCGAACTCTTCCGGCCGGGATAAATGACGAAACTTTACAGATCGCGCTACCTCCGAATCAAATCGACGTAGCCTCCGTTTAGAATTTGTCAAAGTTCTAGGAGCCGCTAATAGGGACGGCGGGTTACGACGTTTCGCGGCGCGTCGCCTCGATTTTTTTCATGGAAACGAGTCCAGAAACGAAGCGATGGTGTATTTTCTGGACACCGCTCAGAACTCGACTATTACGGCTGAGCAGGCTGCCAATCCCTAGAATTCGAGTCTGTAGGCACTGCAGCTAGTCTCGTGGTCCTGAAGGTTGATCGTACATCTGGATGCCGAGGGCGAGAGGTCGATATGGTTCGCGGCGAGGGCCTCTTCGTTGTCGGCCACCCAGTAACCCAAAGTGTCCGTGTCGTAAGTTGGTATTATGGTCACCTCTGAATAAGAAATGGGTGTTAACGTGCGCGAAGATGCGTAGACATACGGTCAGTCCCATAATTACGTGTTCCAAGATGCCCGCGCATCATGAGTTCGCAGAATATAATTTAATTATTTCGCGAACACGGAACTATAAACTCGTAAATAAAACAGGCAGTATCTGTCATATATTTGTATGAATATTGTTTTAAAATCAACATTCATTTTTTCCCATAATTTCGACTGCGGATGCAAAACTAATATATATTTTTAATACATGGGTTTTTACTACTTTGGCCATTATAAAATAAATATATTTTGTGAAAGTGTGATGAATGTCGCGGGCCACGGGTTGGCCAACCTTGGTTCGTCATGCAATCACGTATACATATATCGTGCAAACCTTGCGAGTTGTCTTTTGGGTAGACACGAACGCACGCAGCCATCTAGCGCTTGGGAGCAGTAGTTATGGAGTAGCTGGGATAGGCTCAGAGCGCTCACAGCTCAACATATTCTTACGTATTTTTACGCGGATGTAATATTATTTTTCTTGAAATAACATAGATGCGAGAAATTCAGTGAAAGTAGTTTACAAATTCTAAGAAAATTATTTCTCAAGTTATTGTCAAAAAACCGCTTTCGATACTAACAACATTTGGAAACTACCCCAGGAAAATTTATTAAAGCAAAACCAACACCATATTCGGATTCAGCACCCAAAAAACCCTATAGATACCGAGTTTCGTGATGATTGGATACAATTTTTTTATTCCCTATAATAACCCTGGAAATTGACAAAAATCGTGACCCAAGATTGGCTTGTCAACTTTAAACGTCCATAACTACCTCAATTCTTAACCGATTTCATTAATCCACGCGGCGTTGGAAAGCTCTTTTAAAGCCCAATAAAAGTTGTTTAATGCTATAAAATGCTCAGATGGGTTTATCACCCTCAAAATTCAGGTTAAAGATCACAAACCTCAAAAACAGTTACGAATTTTTTTGAGGCCCTTACAATTGTTTCAGCGGGTCACCGATTTTTTTATAAGTATCTACTATGAAGATGGACATTCGGTAAAAATTTCATCGAATTCCTATTTAAGGTTCTGGAGTAAAAAAATAAATAGTTGCAAAAGCTGAAAATTTCAAGGGGTTCCCCTTGCCGGTTTTCGACCAAAAAATTTCTATTTTTAGATCTCGCCCATAATATGGTTTTCAATGTTTTTTGGGATGAGAAATACGATTCTAAAGTCGGTTTCTGGATAAAAAAATTTTATCGCGTTATTTACTTACAAAACTCTCGTTTTCCTTGGGTTTAGTCAGTTCTGTCTGCCACTTATCGGGCCTTTGCCGTAGTGCCTTTTTACCCTTAACAAATAACTTTGTAATAAAGCGTTTCTGAGCAAACTTCGAAAAACATTTTTTTTCTTATTTCCGCTCGTAGGATACGCTCCCAAAGTTTGTCAATTAAAACCCGCGACACTGTACACGCGTAAAGCTTAGTCACGTAGATATGTATAACGAACCATTGATTTGGAAGCATCAAACCAATAATTAAATTTAGACAAATTCCTTCGATTATAGGACTGACCGCAAGTTTAAGATCAAAATCAAAATAAGATTAAAATTCAAACGAAACATACCGAGATCCTTGTCTTCCCAAGTCTTCTTAGCTTCCAGCAAAGCGTCGTACACCTCTCGGCTGGGCTCGGTGCCGCTGAACACGTAGTATCTCGCGCGTACTCTCTTGAAGAAGTCCAACGACGTGTAATAAGAGTTCCCGTGATGAGGCACGTACGTCAAATCCACGTACACCGGTTGAACTTTATTCTTCGAGTCTTTCATCTTCTTATCGTTCTTTCCCGGGCTCTCCGAGCGCTTTTTATTCTTCAGATTCTCGGACAAGACCTTCCTCGCTTGCTTCTTCTCCTTCTTGGGCGTGCTCGGAGTGCCTTTGTTCGAGATCTCATTGCTCACAGGTGTCGGAGAAGGTAACCTGAGGGGTTCTCCCCAGTCGACGGTGGCGTCGAAGTTTCGCGAAGCGTCGTCGTCGGTCGTCGTTCCAAGTTCGTTCGATGTCGCAGCTGGCACCGGGGCCTTCATCAAGTTGAACTTCCGCGGCGGTTTAGGAGACGGAAGACCCAACGGTGTCCCCCAACCCTCCAGCGGGTCCTTCTTCGAGTCTGGTTTCGCATCCTCGCCACTCTCATCCGCGGCGTCGTCCTTGACGTCTCTTCGGGCACTGCCGTTCGTGTATCTCGGCGACAGTCCTCTACCCAGCGACTCGGTCGCTTCTTTCATCTCCCTATGTTCCATCAGGGCTTTCTCAAAATCCAGATCTGCCTCGTCGACGTACCTCTTCGGATCCGGTTTCTCTTCATATCCACCTGCGTACTCCTTTTCTACCGTGAATATCTTCGACGCGTAATCACTGGGTATCGGAATAGGTCCGCTGCTTTGGCGGATGCTGCTACCAACATCCTCCTGGAATGTCTTCATGGCACTGATCTGAGGCGGAACAGCGGGCAACTCGCCGTAGAAGCTGCTACTCATCGCAGCCGCCGAGAATCCAACCGACGAATCCTCCTTCAAGTATCCACTCGGGTACTGACTAGTAGACGAGTGTCCCTCGGACGACTTGATGCTACCGATGATACTGCTGATCGCGGATTCCGCCGCGTCTTTGCTAGGCAGGTACTCGTCTACTTTAACGTCCATCTTCTCCGTTAGAATCACCGTCTCGCCTTTCTCGTTCGTCGTCTCCGTGACCTCTTTGGTCGTCGTCACGATCTCGCCGTCGTCCGAAACCGTTTTCGTCGTGGTGATGATGGTTCTGATTACTTCGCCCGATCGGAAACCTTCCGGCGTTCCGGTCAAGGATCTGCCTTCGGACCTTCTGTCGGGCGTGGACCTTCCGGAGCCGTAGGATTGACCGCTACCACTGGCGATGTCGGAGACGATGTCGCGTACGAGAGGGGACATCGGGCACTTGTCCTTCTGCTTCGAGTCTTCGGTTCCTTCCTCTTGCTTCGATTTCTCGCTTTCTTTGATAGATTCCTTTGCGGGAGTCACTCCACTTGTTACTTTTGCGTCCGTGCTCGACGAACTTGACTTGTCGCCAGACGTCTCTTCGGTAATCACAATTTTCTTCGTCTTAGTTATCGTTTCGATCGTTTCCGGAACCTCGGTCGCGGTTCCTCTTATTCTTTCCGCGTCCTTATCCCCGATTTCGTCATCGGAGACGACGATTTCGCGTTTGATCACCTTCGTGATCACCACCGGATCGTCCTGCTCGATGATCTCTCGCTTTATAATTTTTCGAATCGTTTCGGGATCGCCTTCGGCTGGAATCTCTCGTTTGGTCACGGTCTCCGAAATAATTTCGGGCTCTTGTTGGTCCACCACTTCCCGCTTCACGATCTTTTTAACCACGATTACTTTGTCGTGGAATTCTTCGTCGGAGTCTGCTCGGACGTCCGACTCCGTTAACTTCCCGGCTTTGTCCGAGACTTCCGTTTCTCCGATCTTGCTCTCCTTCAATACGGTGACTATTTGCGTTGATTTGGGCTGTTCTGTAGGGGACGCGGTAGGTTTCTGTGTTACCGTGGGGATTTTGTCGGACGATTTACTTTCCGCGAATTTATCTTCGGCCTTCTCGACTGTGGAAGCTGTGGGTTCGGAAGTCGAGTCCGGCGTCCCGTCCCGGGTCACGTCCGGCGTCGATTTCCCCGAAAGCGTCGTGATGTGAGTCGTGCGTATCTCTGTCATTCCTGCTAGGAACGCTTTGTGGAACTGGCTCTCGTAACTCACCGGGTAATCGGAAATCGACGTCTCTTTATCGCGGCCTTCCGAGTACTCGGTTGTACTCTTGTACTCTTTGTAACCGTACGACGACTTCGTTCCGTCGTCGGCGAGCTCGAAACGAGGCTCCGGCGACTTCTCGTATCTGTAATCGTCCTTTTCATAACTCTCGTCGGCTCCGTCTTGATAGATCTCCGCGTCGATCACGAGATCTCTCGAGAGTTTCTTCTTCGCGATCACTTCCTCTATTATCTCCAAAATGATGTACCGGGGCAAACGCGTCCTAACGATCACTTCCTCCAAGATCTCCTCCGTGATTCTCTTCGCTTTCTTTATGTAGTCTTCTTCTAGGAGTCTCTCGATCTCCGATCTCTTTTCTTCGGATATCGAAATTTCCTCGTCGATGTGCGGCTCGGAGCGAGCGGGACTGTCCAGGGTGGATTTATCGGAACACAAGCTAGGACTCCTCGAATCGCCTCTCTTCTCTCTGTACCGAAGCTCGAGGAAACCTTTCGGCGTTGGCTTCTCCTCTTCCAGTTTCTCCACCTCGCTGTCCATCACCCAACTCCTCTCGAGCTTCCTCTTCGCGACGATCTCCTCGATGATGGTCCTGAGAATCGCTCGCGGTACGTTCCTCGCTCTCGAAATTTCATCGAAAATGGCCATCGTAATTTTCTTACCTTTCGCGACGAATTCATGCGTTATATAATTTTCGACGTTGGATAGTTCCCTGGGATCGATCGCGGGTATTTTCGTGTCTTTCGCAGGTTGTTTTTGTACATCGAAATCTAGTATCGATTCTCTGCGTACGTTCTCCCTTGAAGTAACCGTGTCTATGATATCCGTCACCACGAACTCTGGGACAGAATAAACCATAACTATTTCTTCTATCACGCTCGTCGTGATCTTCCTTCTCTTTCGTATGTACTCCTCCAAGATATACTTCTCGATATCAGCTTGTTTCTCAGCAGTCACTCTGACGATGTCCTCCTCTCGTTCGTCGTCCCGATCGATGTCCTTTCTGGTACCGAAACCGGTAGCGTCGCCTTCGTCCGTGCTGCCGATAATTCCCAGCTCTTTTTCAATCACTTTTGTGGCGGCAATGCCGATCCCGGTAGAGTCCTTGAACGACCAGTCAGGAGTTTTCTTCTCGTCGAAGGATTTCCTTGGGTCCATATGGGCGAAGGACTCCGCTTCCTCTCGAACCACGTCAGTCTCGGTAGCAGATGTCTTTTCTTGGTATATACTCGCAGCTCTAGACCTGGTCAAGGGCGTCTTATCTCCGGTATATTGGACGCTCTGCGATCGAGATCTGTCTTTAGGTGTCTGCTCTCCGACCGGGGAGCTTGGTAGCTTGGTATCATCCTGCGATTTATCAGGAGATTCCTTGAGCGTTTCGGATCTTCCTTCCGCAGCTTCTTTAGGATCGGTGGACGCGAATCGATCGGTAGGCACTTTGGACTCTTTCGCGTCGCTAGGTTTCGCGTCGGTAGGTGATTTCGATTTATCCTCCTTCGCATCGACGTCTTTTAGATCGACCTCGTCTTCGCGAACGCTAGGAGACTTGGAACGATCCGTGGCGTCTTTGAAGTCGCTGGAGACGCTCGTCGCACTCGGCGATCTCGACTTGTCGAGGACCTTTTCATCGAGGTCCTTTAGACCGAGCATTTCGTCGGAGATACTCACAAACTTCGAGTGATCCATCGTCCCTTCGGAAACGGCGGGAATGCTAATTACGCTGGCGGATCGAGACTTGTCGGTCGCTTTATCGTCGATGTCCTTCGAGTCGGGTCTCTCGGGGGTGACGCTGGGCGACTTGGAACGATCCACAGGAGCGGTCACGCTAGGAGATCTAGATTTTTCAACTTTGTAGTCAGGCGAATCAGACTTTTCTGTAGCAACAGGACTCGCGATGCTAGGAGATCTGGATTTGTCAACTGCTTTATCGTCGATGTCCTTTAGGTCGGGTTTCTCGGTGGTAGTGCTGGGTGGCTTGGAATGATCCGGTGCTTCTTTGGGCTCTCCAGAGATACTTGTCACGCTGGGAGATCTAGATTTATCAAATGTCTTGTCGTCGGGCGAATCAGACTTTCCTACAGCGGAAGGACTCGCGATGCTTGGAGATCTAGATTTGTCAATCGCTTTATCGTCAACATCCTTTAAATCCGGTTTCTCGGTAGTGATGCTGGGTGGCTTGGAATGATCCACAGGAGCCACGCTAGGTGATTTAGATTTTTCACTTATTTTGTCGTCCGGTGAATCAGACTTTTCTGTAGCAACAGGACTCGCGATGCTAGGAGATCTGGACTTGTCAACATCCTTTAGGTCGGGTTTGTCGGTAGTGATGCTGGGTGACTTGGAATGATCCATAGGAGCGGATGTCACGCTAGGCGATCTAGATTTGTCACCTACCTTCTCATCGACCTCCGGTGAATCAGACTTTCCTACAGCAATAGGACTTGTGTCACTAGGAGATCTGGATTTTTCACCTGCCTTCTCCTCGACATCCTTTAAATCCGGTTTTTCGGTAGTGATGCTGGGCGATTTCGAATGATCCATAGGAGCGGATGTCACGCTAGGTGACCTAGATTTTTCACCTGCCTTCTCATCGACATCCGGTGAATCGGACTTTGCTACAGCAATAGAACTCGTGACGCTAGGAGATCTGGATTTTTCACCTGCCTTCTCATCGACATCCTTTAAATCCGGTTTCTCGGTAGTGATGCTGGGCGATTTCGAGTGATCCAGGACTCTTTTAGACTCGCCAGGACTAACTACGCTAGGCGATCTGGATTTGTCAATTATTTCGACATCTTTCAAGTCGGGCTTTTCGGTAGTAGTGCTCGGTGATTTCGCGTCTCCAGGAACGCTTATCACGCTAGATGATCTAGATTTTCCAACTATCTCCTCGACATCCTTAGTATCAGACTTTTCTCCGGCAATGCTGGGCGATTTCGAATGATCCAGGACTCCTTTAGATTCCCCAGGGCTAACTACGCTAGGCGATCTGGATTTGTCAACAATTTCGACATCCTTCAAGTCAGGCTTTTCGGTAGTAGTGCTCGGGGATTTCGATCGATCCGTTGTTTCCTTCGCGTCTCCATGAACACTTATCACGCTAGATGATCTAGATTTTGCAATTACCTCCTCCTCGACATCCTTCGAATCAGCATCTTTCGAATCAGGCTTCTCACCGACGACGCTAGGAGATTTCGAACGATCTTTTGCGTCTTTCGATTCGCCGATCGAGCTCGTCACGCTAGGCGATCTAGACTTGTCGATCGCTTTCTCGTCCACATCCTTCGAATCGAGTTTCTCTTCGGGACTCGGCGACTTGGAACGATCAGACGCGATCGTCAAGCTGGGCGACCTCGATTTCTCGATCGTCTTGTCCTCTGCATCTTTCATGTCAGACTTTTCGTCACTAACGATCGTAGATTTTGCGTGATCCATGGATTCTTTTGGTTCACCGGCTACGCTCGGCGACCTAGATTTTCCGGTCTCCTTCTCATCCACGTCTTTCATATCGGGCTTCTCGCTAGCCATGCTCGGCGATCTGGATTTCTCTACCTCTTTCTCTTCGACATCTTTTACATCGATCTTTTCGCCAGCGAGGCTCGGCGACTTCGAATGATCCATCGTTTCTTTAGTTTCGCCCGGAGAGCTAGTTGCGCTAGCCGATTTCGACTTGTCGCTTGCTTTGTCATCGACGACCTTTAGGTCAGGTTTTTCAATAGTTATGCCGGCCACGCTCGGGGACCTAGATTTATCAATAGTCTTCTCGTCAACATCCTTCAAGTCGGGTTTCCCGCCGGTCGGACTTATCAAACTCGGGCTTCTCGATTTATCGATAGCCTTCTCTTCTACTTCTTTCAAGTCAGGTTTCCCACCGATCGGACTTATCAAACTCGGGCTTCTCGATTTATCAATAGTCTTCTCGTCAACTTCCTTCAAGTCGTGTTTCTCGCTAGCGACGCTTGGGGATTTAGAATGATCCGAAACGTCTTTCGTTTCGCCAGCAACGCTCGCAACACTCGGCGATCTAGATTTATCGATCTCCTTCTCGTCGACATCTTTCGTATCAGGCTTCTCACTAGCGACGCTTGGCGATTTCGACTTGTCGATCGCCTTTTCGTCGACGTCCTTCAGATCGGCAATTTCACCAGCAATGCTTGGCGATCTAGATTTATCGATCTCCTTCTCGTCGACATCTTTCGTATCAGGCTTCTCACTAGCAATGCTTGGCGATTTCGACTTCGCGGTTGCTTTTTCATCAACGTCTTTCAGATCGGCAATTTCACCAGCAATGCTCGGCGATCTAGATTTCTCAACCCCTTTTTCTTCAACATCTTTCGCGTCGATCTTCTCCCCAGCAAGACTCGGCGACTTGGGATGATCCATAGTTCCTTTTGTTTCATCCGGAGAGCTTGCCACGCTAGGCGATTTCGACTTGTCGATCGCCTTTTCGTCGTCTTTCAATTCGCCAATTCCACCGGCGACGCTCGGTGATTTCGAGCGATCGATGCTTTCTTTGGTCTCCGCTGATACGCTCGGCGATCTGGATTTCTCGAT
>NC_071982.1:2621746-2622822 GCF_026283585.1 Hylaeus volcanicus
CGATCTCGAACGATCCGTTGCTTCCTTGGCCTCGGCAGGAGAGCTCGCCACGCTCGGTGATCTAGACTTATCGATCGCTTTTTCCTCGGCTTCCTTCGCGTCGGGTTTCTCCGGTGTCGTGCTCGGCGACTTGGAACGATCCAGCGCGTCTTTCATTTCATCGGCGACGGTTGTCACGCTTGGCGATCTAGATTTCTCCGTCTCCTTCGAATCAGTCTTTTCGCCAGCGACACTCGGTGACCTAGATTTATCAAACGTCTTCTCATCGACGGCTTCTAAATCGGACTTATCGCCGGCGATACTCGGTGATCGAGAATGCTGTATGGTTTCTTTCGCGTCGATGGGAGAGCTCACCGCGCTGAGCGATTTACTTTCGCGAATTGATTTTTCGTCGATTTCTTCAGATTTTTCCAGGGCGACGCTAGGCGACTTGGAACGATCCTTCGATTCTTCCGGTTCGGCGATCGTGCTTGCGACGCTTGGTGATCTAGATTTTTCTACCAATTTTTCGTCGACGTCCTTCAAATCAGGCTTTTCGCTCGATGGTTTCGATAGGTCTGTTACTGTTGGTTCTCCAGTAACGCTAGGTGATCTAGATTTCTCAACAGATTTCTCAACCGATTTTTCGTCGACATCTTTCAGATCAGGCTTTTCGCTAGCGACACTCGATGGTTTCGATAAATCTGTTACTGTTGGTTCTTCAGTAACGCTAGGCGATCTAGATTTTTCAACCGATTTTTCATCGACGTCCTTCAGATCAGGCTTTTCACTAGCGACACTCGATGGTTTCGATAAATCTGTTACTGTTGGTTCTCCAGTAACGCTAGGCGATCTAGATTTTTCAACCGATTTTTCATCGACGTCCTTCAAATCAGGCTTCTCACTAGCGACGCTCGGAGTTTTCGATCGGTCTGCTTCTTTCAATTCTCCAGTAACGCTAGGCGATCTAGATTTCTCAACCGATTTTTCATCGACGTCCTTCAAATCAGGCTTCTCACTAGCGACGCTCGGTGTTTTCGATCGGTCTGCTTCTTTCAGTTCTCCAGTAACACTAGGCGATCTAGATTTCTCAACCG
>NC_071982.1:2622832-2681441 GCF_026283585.1 Hylaeus volcanicus
CTTTTCACTAGCGACGCTCGACGGTTTCGATAGGTCTGTTTCTTTCAAATCTCCGGTAACACTAGGCGATCTAGATTTTTCAACCGATTTTTCGTCGACATCCTTGAGATCAGGCTTCTCACTAGCGACGCTCGACGGTTTCGATCGGTCTGTTTCTTTCAATTCTCCAGTAACGCTAGGCGATCTAGATTTCTCAACCGATTTTTCATCGACGTCCTTCAGATCAGGCTTCTCACTAGCGACGCTCGACGGTTTCGATAAATCTGTTACTGTTGGTTCTCCAGTAACGCTAGGCGATCTAGATTTCTCAACCGATTTTTCATCGACGTCCTTCAAATCAGGCTTCTCACTAGCGACGCTCGGCGTTTTCGATCGGTCTGCTTCTTTCAATTCTCCAGTAACGCTAGGCGACCTAGATTTCTCAATCGATTTTTCAATATCTTTTTCATCGATGTCCTTCAGATCAGGCTTTTCTCCAGCGATGCTAGGCGATCTGGATTTTTCGACATCCTTCGAATCGGTTATTTCTCCAGCAATGCTCGGTGACTTGGATCGATCCGTCGTTTCTTTCGTGTCCCCAGGAACGCTTATTACACTAGGCGACCTAGATTTTTCTACCGTCTCCTCGTGGACGTCCTTCGAATCGACTTTTTCGTCGGCGATACTGGGAGACTTGGAACGATCCTTCGCGTCTTTGGATTCCTCGGGAGATTCCATTACACTAGGCGATCTAGACTTGTCTGTTTTCTCACCGATGTCTTTAACCTCGGGCTTTTCAGGCGTGGTACTGGGTGTCTTCGGAATCTCCGTTCCGGGTGATTTAGGCTCGTCTACCGTCTCGTCGACATCCTTAGACTCGGACTTCTCGCTAGGCGATCGTTCACGATCGGTTACTCCTTTAAGCTCCCCTGGAGCGCCGATCGCGCTAGGAGAGCTAACTTTATCGCTCTCCTTATCCTCATATTTCAAATCTAATAGTTCGCTAACGACGCTGGGAGATTTCGAACGATCCACGGTCTTAGGCTCGCCTGCGACGCTCGCCACGCTAGGGGATCTCGATTTTTCGATCTCTTTTTCATCGAGATGTTTCGAGTCGATTACCTCGCCTGCAATGCTCGGCGATTTCGAATGGTCCGGAATTCCTTTGTCCTCCACGCCGGGACTCGCGCTAGCCGACCTGGACTTTTCTGTTCCTTTTTCGTCGACGTCCTTTAAATCGGAGAGTTCGCGGGCAACGCTTGGCGACTTTGATTTGTCGGATAACTCTTTCTCGCTCGGTGTTTTCGACCGATCAGCTACGTCCGCGGACTCGTCAGGCAAACCGGTAGTCAGACTGGGCGATCTAGATTTATCGTCTGCTTTCTCTTCGACGTCTCGCAGGTCCCGTTTCCCGCGAACGATCAACTTTTCGTCGTCGGTAACCGATTCCGTCGCGTCGATCAATCGCTCAATATCCGTGACGTCGATTTTTTCTCCGGCGATGCTCGGAGACTTCGAACCGTCGGCCATCGTCAAGCTAGGCGATCTGGATTTCTCCAATTCTTTCTCCACAGCGCCTTTCAGATCCTTTGCCTCTTTCACGTCGCTGGCCACACTCGCTACGCTAGGCGATCGAGACTTATCAACCGCTTTATCGTCCGCCTTATCATCAATATCCTTTAAATCGGGTTTCTCGGTAGTAACGCTCGAGGCTTTGGAATCGACCGGAATGCTCGCCACGCTGGGCGATCTCGATTTATCCGGTGCCTGCGTGACGTCTCCGAGGTCTTTCTCGCTCGCGATGCTCGGCGATTTCGAGCGATCCGACTCCTTGGAATCGATCGGAACGCTGGGCGATCGCGATTTGTCAATCGCCTTTTCGTCGACGTCTTTCAAATCGGCTTTCTCCCCGGCGATACTCGGGGATTTCGAAGCGTGCACCGAGTCCTTGACCTCTTCGTGAACGCTCGTTATACTGAGTGATCGCGATTTGTCTGCGACGGTCGGCGAGTCGACTTTATCGACCGATTCCTTTTCGACGCTAGGTGGCCGCGAGCCTTCGGTCGGTTTCTCCCGATCGGATTCTTCTTCACCCGCAGGCAATTCTACAGATTTCTTCTCCTCTATTTTATCATCAGAAGGGCTGGGTGACTTAGACCTAGCCACGGATTTCTTGTCTTCTGTAGTGTCGATACTCGGACGCTTCGCGATCTCACCCGTTTCCTTCTCCTCTTTCGTCGGTAACTCGGGAGTCTTCTCGCGCGACTTACCTTCGATCTCTTTTTCCTGTTCTTTATCGCTCGGAGATTTAATCTTCCCCGTATCCTCGACAGCAATTTCTTTCATTTCAGTCGTTGTCGTTTCTTTTTCCTGTTCTTTATCGCTCGGGGATTCAATCTTACCCGTGTCTTTCACGGTAGTTTCTTTTATTTCAGTCGGTATCACTTCTTTATCGGGTTTCGCCGCGACGGAGGTTTTCGGAAGGTCCTTCTCTGTCGGCGACTTCGCGAGAATAGTTTCGGCCGGCGAAACGTCTCCCGAGCGAGCCGAGTCGGGGGACTTGGACGCCGTTATCGATTCCAGGGCTGTCTGGGAAGTTTCCGCGTCGGTAAACGCGTCTAGTGGTGCCTCCTTTACCGACGTTTTAGCAGGCATTTCGCTAGGAGGTTCGACTCGGTCCGCTTGTTGCGGGGACTTTGGCGCTTCTGGAGAAGCTTCCTTCGACTTGCCAGCGGCCATCTTCTCGAGACTATCTTCGAGATCCTGGGAATCGCGCCTGTCTATCGGCGACTTGTCCAAGCTGTCCTCGGGCGTAACTTTCCCGACATCCTTCATTCCGGGTGCGGATTTCTCGGAGATGCTATCCTTCTCCGGACTACTTATGCCGGAATGCAACGAGTCTTTGTCTAGAAGCAAGGAATCCTTATCAGGCGTCGACTTTATAGACGCGTCTTTGAGGGAATCGTCGGGTGTAAGCGTCTTGGTGAACGTGATACTTCCGGTTGGACAAATTTCCGTCTCGTGGCCGCCGTCCTCGCTGCTCGCTGTGACCAACATTCGTCGCACGGATCCCGTGTCCTCCTCCGTCCTCGGCGCCACTTCGACGATGACCGACACATCCTTGGAAGATTCCATACCTTTTTCTTCTCGAACAGAGACTGCCTCTTTCGAATCCTTCTCGTCGGCTGTCTTATCTTCCTCTTCCTTCTCTCGATCCTCTTTCTCGGGGTGACCGATTAATTCTGGTTTCGGTTCGGCTGGCCTCCCCGTAGCATCCGCTAGTTTCACTTCCGGTTTCGTCGGTGCTTCCTCCTTAGGCTTCTCCTCTTTTGCTTCTTCCTTAGATTTCTCTTCTACGACTCCAGCGACCTCAGCTTTATCTACTTTCTCAGGGGACGTTGGTTTAACATCCGACGGTTTCTCTTTCGCTTCTTCGAGCACTTTCGTAATCTGTTCCACGGATTCTTTTCTCGTCGCGGCGATTTCAGCGACCGCGGAAGGTTTCGCGTCCGGTACTGCGTACTTTTCGATAGCGTCCATCAATCTAGACGCGTCCGTTCCCAACACGTTTCTGTCTTCGATGGCTTCTTCCGCGTACTCGTTCTCCTTGTTTTCATCCCAATCCGGAGAGGCGCCTCGCGACGCTCTTTGGGAAGAGGACATTGTCACGTCGTGTACTTTGTATTCTTGCTCGACAGCCTCGAAATCATCGGTGACGTCTTTCTCGTGTTCCTTTCCGGTGCCTCGTTTCGCTTCTTCCGCTTTATCGACAGCCGCTTTCTTCTTAGCGTCGATCGTTTCTTTCGAAACCTTTCTACTAATTGTGACAAAGCCGTCCTCTTCAACGTCCTCTTCGACGTCCTCTTCGATGTCCTCTTCTTCTGGATGCTCTTCGGGTTCTGCCGCTTCGGGTAATTTCTCCTCCATTTTCTTGGAGTCCACTTTCGACACCGTTTCCTCTCGTTTATCCTCCACTAGTTCCGACTCGGCTTCGAATATCCCGTCCGTAGGTACGTACATGTGCTTCTTGAGAATAATTTCTTGAATAATTCGAATAATAATCGTTTTCGGGACCATCATTCTAACGGAGATCTCCTCGACTATTCGGATGGTGATGCGCTTTCCTTTGGTCACGTATTCATTAATGATATACTCCTCCAGTTCCGTTCGAAGCTGAGGCGTAATGGATTCCTCGACTTTAAATATCTCCACATTATCGACGACGTCCTCTCGGGACAGCCCTTTCCTCACAATAATCTCTTCGATGATGTAAATAACGCGCTCCCTCGGGACGCGCTTGACCGTCGTGATGTACTCGATGATCTCGATGGTGATCTTCTTTCTTTTCGTAACGAGTTCCTCGATGATCTCTTCCACCACGCGGTCCACTCTGTCCACGATGGCTTTTATCTCAGCGGACAGCTCGGCAGCGGGTTCTTTGCTCTCGTAGAGTTTATCGGTTACAAATTTCGGCGACGTCGGCGTGGAGCCGGGCGAAACCGTCACGATTTCCGCCTTCGCCGGCGCGATCTTCTGATCGAAGCCTATGGGCTCCTCTGTTCCTTCCGGGATCTTCTCCTCGTCAGACAACGGCGTCTTCGCGACTTCCTTCACGCACACGTCCTCCAATCCAGCCTCCATCACGTCAACCTCCTTCGAAGGCTCCTCCGCTGGCTTCAATTTACAGACCGGATCTTCTTTCAACAGTTCCGCGCAGATGTCCTTTACATCGCGATCGTCCTTCGGGGATGCGATCGGAGACGCCATCGGAGACGCTTCGGTCTTTTTGGTCACTTTCACGCAAGGCTCCTCGTGCACTCGCATCGCGTCGGGTTTGTAGGCCGGGATCGGAATCGGGACGGACGCCGCGGTTCCTTCGATGAGCTCCTCGACTTCTTCTTGCTGGGGGAACTCCTCGGTGATGCCGACTTTGGTCGGCATTACGGCGACCTTCTCGTCGCGCTTCGCGTCCTCGAGAACTGGGGACTTCGCGATCGGTACCGCTTCCTTTCGCTCGACCGGTGCCTCGCCGAACAGTGCCTTGTGCGAAAGGAAATCGTCCTCTTTCAAAACTTCGGCGACTTTCTTCACGATCTCCGTCACGTCTTTAGGTTTGTCTATATCGATGCCAACCGTTCCCGCGAGGACCTCACCCACGTCGCGCACTGCCTCTTTAAAATCTCTCACGGCGCCGGTGACTTCCTCTTCCTCTTCTTCCTCGTAATCCGCTTCGAAGTCCTCGTCCCTCTGAACGTCGAACTTCGCTCTCTCCGTTTCTTTAGTGACCGGGGAGGAAGTCTCGCTTTGCGGCTGCATCTCTTCTAATTTCTCCACCACGCCGTCGAGGGTGTCCCTGACGACGTCCTTGACGGGTGCCGCACCACGAGATGCCCCGGCGAGCTCGTCTTCTAAGGACTCGAGGGAATCTCTGGAACCTTCCTTGGTCCTCTTCGAGGGTTTCTTTGAAACTTGAGAGGTGTCTCCCTTTTCTTCCTTTGTGTCCTTTTTAACCTCTTCTTCTTTAGTCGGAACATAGCTGTCTTCCTTCGTCACCGGCTCCTCTTTTTTCTCAAGCTCCGCTGGTACAGTCTCAGCCTTGGCAGCGGGCTCTGCTTTATCGACCGGTTTATCGACTGATGTAACTTTATCGACGATATCAACCACCGCATCTTTAACAATTTCCGTCGCGGCAGACACTCCCGCTTCCTTGATCTCGCTCTGCAGGAACGCAACGGTTTCTTTAATATCAACAGACTTCACGTCGCTAACCTTTCGCTGTATTTCACCGGGAGTTTCCATTTTCTCGCTAGGCTTCACCACTTTCGGGAACATTTTGTCCATGTCGACGTCCTCGAGGAGAGTTTTCTCGTGCGGCTTCGCCTCCTTCGGCGAGCTAGACTTGGAAGACGACTTGTCGTCGGCGTCCTTCTCCGGGTCCTTCTTCGACTTCTTGGTCAGCTTGTCTATACCCTTCTCGAATTTATCTGCGACCTTGCCGAAGAAGCTGAACACGCCTTTTTGTTCTTTGATCGGAGGTGTCGGTGGTTCTTTGGCTTGCGGCGTAGGTTTCTCGTCCTTGTCCTTCTCGAAGTCCTCCATTCTGTATAATTTCGGGTCCACCTCTTCGTGGACGGGTAAATCGGCGACCTCGTCCGGAGTTTTCACGATGTCGCGCTGCAAGCCCTGAACGGCTTGCCGGACTTCGAAAATGGGTACGTCGGGTTTCGCGACGGCGGGAGGGGAAACTCGCGGGGCGACGACGTCGACGGGAGCGACGCCGACGTCGGCGGGAGCCTCTTCTTTGATTTTCGCCGGTGGCACGTCTTTCTCCTTAACATCCTCGATTATGTGTTTCTCATCGATGTCCTCCTTGATCTCGTCGAGAGGTATTCGCTCATCTTCCGGAAGCGTCGGCGCCGTCGTCGTGGCGCCGGATTCTATCGTCGAGATTCGTTCCTGCGATTCCTCCAACTTCTGAGAAGGTACTTGCTCCTTTTGGTCGACTTCTGGCTTCAGATCGGTGTCCGTGGTTTTCTTCTCGGAGGAATCCAGCTTGTCCGGACTCAAGCTAGACGGTTCTTTTGTGATGTCTTCGCTGTCCTTTTTACCGGAGTCATCCTTCTCTTCGGGCTTCGGCGTGCTCTCCGCTGGGGATACGACTGTTTCTTTCGTTTCTTCTTCTAATTTTTCTCGTTGATCCGGTGAGGTTATTTCTGGCGATGGCTCCTTCTCGATCTTCGATACCATTTCCGCTTTGATGTCTATGGACGTCCTTTTCTCCGCGCTTTCGTCCTTTTCTTTCTCCTCGATCTCTTCTTCTTCCTCGCCTTCTTCTTCCTCTTCCTCCTCCTCCTCTTCCTCTTCCTCACCTTCTTCGAGAGCTTTTTCCTTCGCCAGTTCCGCGTCCTTCAGTATCTTCGCCTTCTCGGATTCCGCCTCGTCGAGAACGTGCTTCTGCTCGCCCTCGCCGCTCTGAACTGAATCCTCCGTGTAAACCTCTTCCTTCTCGACGATCAGGTACTCGTCCTCTTCGGTCAGCTCCTGGCTTCCCTTCCTCAAACTATCCTTCTTTGGCGCGTCCTCGATCTCGGCGGTCACGTCCTCCTCCGTGATGTCCTCCTCTTTCTTGTCGGTCACTTCCGCGGTGATCTCGTCGTCGCCCTCGAAGCGATCGTCTTTTCTCGTTTCCTCTATCCTCTCCGCTTTCTGAAGCACAGCCTCGATCTCTTCGACGACCTCTCGCTCTTCCTTCAGGTCAGCGAGAACTTTGCTCTCGATGGAATCCAACGAAATGTCCTCCGACTTCTCGATCAGGCTCTTGTCGGCGAGCCTTGCTGCTTCGGCCTCCGCGGCAGCGGCGGCGGCCGCCGTTTCCGGTTCGATTCCGGACGGCGTGGACACCGTGGACGAGTCGGTGGTGCCCTTGTCGCCCTTCGCTCTGCGAATTACACCGTCCTTGTCGGATTTCACGGAAGTGGTCGGCGTGCTACGCGTCGATTTCGCGGGACTGCCCGGCACGCGAGCTTTGCTAGGGCTGACAGGTTTACCTCGGCGAGCTATCGGCTTGCGGTCCATCAGTTTCGGCTTCGCCGACACCTGAAGTATGGAAATATTGAGAGTTAGATGAACGCTTCGCAAAGGATCCTGTTAGTAAATTAATAGGTAAGACTGTAGTTTAACCTTATTTCGCTTTTTTGCACCTGTCATGAGTCATTTTACTCGTTTTGGCGTGGTGAATACGAATATCATTGTCGTTTTCGGTGAAAAGTACAATGTTTCAAGATATTTGGATAAAACTGTCTTAGTAATACGTATAATTTTGCGGCGACCGGATTTAAATATCGTAAGCTAACCGGATTTAAATGAAACCTAACCTAATCTAATATATTGATAGTGTTCACTTCTAATTGAGTTTTAATAGACTACGCCCCCAAAATGCACCCTCCCATGACGGAAATTCAGAATTTGCGCCAAAAACGAAAATGGTATTCGTATTCCCCATAGTTTCATATGTCTATGGTATTCACCACATCAAAACGAGCAGAATAAAGTATGACAGGTGTCAAAAGCTTAGAGTGGTGGCGTTAAACTGCAATTCAACCAATTCCTCGTATCGTTACCTTAACCGCGGCGACTGCCGTCTCTTTTATTCCGGATTTCTCGATGTTCTTCTGTTCCACGACTTTCCTATTGTTCGCATCTTTCGCGCTCTTCGCCGGCGGTGGCGCTGTCGTGGTCTTGAGACCTGGCTTCCTCGGCACGCTCACTTTCGATATCTCCGTCTTGGTCGCGACTCCGTTCACGGTTTTCTTCGGCGTGGTCGGCGACGACTTCACGAGACCGGTGTCCTTCCTGTCCGTCGACTGTTTCGGCTTCTTGTCGGACGGTTTCGGTTTAAGCGTCGCCTCGGTTTTACCGATCTTAACCCCCACTTTCGCTTCCTTCGACTCTTTCTTCTTCGACTCGCTCTTTATCTTCGGCGGGAGCTTCTCCGACTCCGATTTCGTCGTTGGTTCCTTTTTAACGCCATCCTCCTCGCGTTTCTCGCCTTTCTCCTCCATCTTGTCCGGCTTCTCCGTCTGCTTCTCCGCTGCATGTTTCTCCAATTTCCCGGCGTCTCTCCTAGGAACCTCCTTCTTGACCTCCCTCAATTCCTTCTCGATTTTCTTGCTCTCCTTCGCTTCCTTTCCCTCCACTTCGATCTTTCTGTTCTCCGCAGCCTTCTTGGCTTTCACCTCGATCTTAGCCGGCTGCGGTTTGGTAGGTATGATCGGCGCGCTCTGCATTATGCTTTTCGGATGCGAGTCGTCGCCACCTTTCACTGCCTTCACGTCGGCCGCGTCTTTCTTCTCCTTCTTCGCGTCCGACAGCTTCTTCGTCGGCTCCTTGTCGATCAGGCTCAACTTTTGCTTGGCCGGTTTGTCCCGCAGAGTCGCCAAGGACGTGGACGGGGAGAGGCTCTTCGCGGAACAGACCGGGTGCTTCAGGAACTCCAAGTGCTTCAGCCGTTCGAAACCTTCGAAGATCTTGTGCTGAGGCGTACTTCCGGGAAACAGGATCCTCGTAATGGTGTCCTCGGGATTGGCCGGTTGCCACACCAAAAGAACGCATATCGAGACCAGGTTTTGTATTGGGAACGTTGGATTGTTCGAGTCCTTCTTGTGAGATCCCGCGAACAATTTCGAGTCGCACGAGTGCCATTTCGCTAGAAATTCTCTCACTTCGCGGCTGTCTTTGTTCGGGCTGAGAACGTACATGTCCAGGGTGCCGTGGCCCACTTTGTGGTACAAATTAATCGGATCGGGATCCCTGTAGCACGGATGCGCTCGCAGATTAATGTGCCGAAGATTCACGACCATCTCCTGTCCTATGTCGGTGAGGTTCAGAATTAGGGGGTCGATGTCTTTGTCGCCGTCCGGTGAATTGGATTGCCTTCTCTCCTGTTGGAAGACAACGCAATGTTAATTTAAGTTAGGTTAATTTAAGTTAGGACCATTAGTAGTTTTAGTAGTTTTTATATAATATAAACCATTATATAAACCATTTAGTATATAAACCATTTAGTAGTTTTTAAAGCCTAGATTACGAAAATGTAAGTTAAAATGTTAGGAATCCAACAGTTAAAAAGATACGCGTGTGTAAAGTTGAGCGTTTATGACGTATTTAGCTGGTTAATCCGATGCTGTATTGGCTTTGACCGTGGATTTGGTGGGTAATTAGATCGGTAATGCCATTTTGTTGTAAACAGACGATCATATATGGCGTGAAAGTATTCGCACAGGAGTCAGTTCAGTTATATATTTATTTTATTAATAAATTTTAAGGGAAGAAATAATTAACCAACATTTCTATACATTTTTAGAGTAGATTTTGCATAAATTAAATTTTATCACTTTCAACGTTAACCTCTTATTTTTTTTCTTATTAGTTTTACTATTAAATCAATACTACATATGGTGTCCAAAAATGTCCACATCTCCTTTCTTCTTGTCAGTTGCATCTTAACATAATACAATAACTCGAAAGGTGACTATCGGTGTAGGTTCGATTTGTTTGGGACTCGAAAGTCTCGTCCGACGCTTCGAGGGACTACTTACGACTAGATTGCAGAAGAAGTGGCCGATCTGAGGATAAACGTGCATCTCCTTCTTTTTACGAACAACGCTGACCATGCCTCCAACGTTGCTGTTATTTATTCTAGTGACTAAAACCGCGTCGAGGCGGTCCAAGTGCCTGGTGAAGTCCCAGAAACAAGCCTTTCTTGCAAAACCTCCGTCCACGAGCATATTAAAACCGTTTATGCCGAAAAGGGCGGCGTCCCCTTGTCCGCCCGGGAAGACGTATAACGTTGGATGACTGAATCGGATGTTGCCCACAACGTCGGATGGCTCCATGAGCTGATCCAGAGTTTGGGCGACGAGGTACTGCCCGATGTAGTTGGTGAAGCTCGCGATCGCCGGTACCCCGGCGGTGAGAACGTCATCGGGATTTACTCGGACTCTGCAGGACCTGCGGCATAGAGAAAAAATCCAAGAGTTTGCGCGAATAGGGCAGCAGCGGGATATTTGAAAACGAACGACGCGTACCTGGTGCAAACTTCTTTCGACAGCCGGTTTGTCGTCCAATCGCCAACACCCGCGCAATGAATGTCCACCGTAACGCTGTTCTCGTAAGCCCGAAGCACTCTCTGCACTTCGTGTTCGCTGAACGCGTCCAAAAAGTCGGCGATGCTGAAGGTTCCATCCTAGAGGAACGTTTCGGCACAATGGTCAATTGGAGCGATTATTCTCGATCGAGAGTCGTTAGGTAATTACTTAATCTCGACGAACGGATCGCACCGTGTACGGTAAAGACTGGATAAGTGCAAGAAAATCGGGAAACAGTGCAGTTCGAGTAATACATTACAGTATTACAATTAATTTTTTGTTGTAAAACTTTTACCATCGTATTTCTGGCATTTTTCTGATTAAAATAAGACAAAACACGATATAATTCGGACGATATTTACCACTCGGGACTGATCTTGTGCAACTAACGTGGACATCGTATATTCTTTGATGTTTGCCGATGCCTGTCAAACGTAGACAAGGACAGCGAATAAAGAAGAGAACGGAACATTTTCGCCAAGGAAAAAGTTGTTTCAAATCACCCAAACCACCCCTTTCAAGGACCTCCCACATTTTTGGGACACCCTGTATAGTACATAATAAATTGTTACAAGTAAGTATGTTGACGCGTACGTCGTGTTTGGACTCATTTTAATCAGAAGAATGCCAGGAATACGACGGTAAAAGTTTCACAACAAAAAAGTTAATAATAAGAAAGTTTCATTGTTGCGTTACATTCGCTCCGTCCTCTTCTTTATTCGCTGTCCTTGTCTACGTTTGACAGGCATCGGCAAATATCAAAGAATATACAAACTCTACGATAACTGCACAAGGTCAGTCCCGAGCTTGTGCATCTAAAGAGACATTACTGTATCCAGTCGAGGTTTCTATTCTGTTTACGTTTGGCTCGAGTCGAGCGTCGAACGTAAAAAAGGACAGAGAGTGAAAAGGAAAGAGGTCCATTAGGATCATATTACACTGGTCGCTCGCCTTGCATCAAGGCCCCTCCCCTCCCAGTGGTGGGGATAGTCATCTTGCATTTATCGAGTCAATCCTGTCTTGCACTTATCCAATCTTTACTATTTTACATTTATCGCTGAATAAATTCGACGAACTGGGTAACATTAAATTAACGAACGATACACTTTATCAACGTCGTATCTATCATTTGTACGATGCATGCAACAATTAGAGAGTTTACGAAATAATACGAAAAGCGTGCGTACTTGCAGTATCCAGGAACCATTTCCACCGAAGGTATAGCCGGCGTGTATGATGTGTCGATGTTTCGTGAAACTCGCGAGAAGGTTGCGGATACATTGTAATAATGTGTTTGTTTGCGGGTGAATGAGAACTTCCGTAACAAGATTCTCGGTAGCGTATTGGATCAGTCGTTCGCCTGAAATTTCATTCGTCTCGTCGAATAAAACAACACGAGCACGTACGTCACGTTGCTTGACCGCATCGCGAGTATAAATGATATAAAAATATAATAATTCAGACTGACTAGCCGACGATCGATTGCTACGAAAATATTATACAAGTGTCAATACCGTTCCGAGCTTCTTCCCCTTCCGGTGCTTGCGCCACCAGCGCCAGCAACTCTTTTTCTAAATCTACGTGGCAACTGTCTTTGTCCCATGACAGGAAACCTGAAACACAAATACAAACGAACGTTGCAGCAATTATCCAGGTACGGTTTGGGGTGTAACGTTGACAATTAGAGGGAACTGTTTTCGTTTACTGTGCGGAAGAAGTGGGGGTTACAGTGGGAGGAGTTACAGTTACTCCCACCCCTCTATACTACTTGGCGTCGATCTTCGGGGGCCAAACGTCCAAACAATGGAACCTAATCCGGGTCCGTATATCAGTGTGACACTACTAATGCAACGACAAAACTTTTTTATTTTTTTTTTTACTTTTTGGAAGTGAAAATTGTACCGTCGTATTTGTGTTTCTTTTCTGAGTAAAATGATATAATTTAATACATGTTTGCGTACTTTACAGGCAAAAGGAAACAAATCGTTATCATTTTTAAAATAAAATAAACAAATAAATTATACCATGTTTGGTGTCGTTTTAATCCAGAAGAAATACGACGGTACAATTTTCACTTCCAAGAAGTCAAAAATAAAAAATCTTTTGTCGTTGCGTTAGTAGTGTCTCACCGACATGGTCCTTTGATTTCTGCCGCACTCGGAGACACTCGGATCTCCCTTTCTTTCTTTCGTTGCCTCTCTTTCAAAATGGCGGATACTCCGCGTACAATTTTACGTTCTTCTACGCGGTAATTCGTCGCTTTCGGTCCCGAGTTTCAGCGAATTACGGAGAATGTAATCGTCTTTCCATATCCCGGTAATCGTTGAACGATGATGCCAACTGAACGGAACAAAGTAGTGGGTCATAACTACGTATAAGCTACCCAAGAGACTGCACTACTCTGGCTTCGTAAAGCGAGGACTGCTCAGGGTCGAGTAACGTAAGGTTAAGGTTAAGAAGGCCAGAACTGCTTGCTGTCCGTCTTAGATCCCGACTGACCAGGAAAGCGAATTACACATCGGTCTGGCGCATAATCGAAAACGCTCTTATAGTGATCGAATCTTTAAACAAAAGAAGCGATTCGACGTCAGTTGTTCGGAGAAGCAATACGGCATTCGGCATGTTACACGTCCAAGAGTTTTTCTTAAGGGTTAACACCACTCTAGAGGCTGAAAAAACATACCTCGAAAAAATATATACATGTCGAATTGAACAAGAAATCAATTATAAAGGAAAATGAAAGAAAACCCTTTGCACCCCTTCAGGGGTTGAATTTGTTTAAAATGCCGAAATACTTGTTTGATTAATTATATCAAGAAGAATTGAGATCAAGTTTCAAGCAAATCCAATAACAAAATGTTGTTTGTTGTTGTCCACAAACAAAATGTTTGTATTTCTCATACAAACGTTGCAACCCCTTTTTACTTCATCAGGGGTTGAATTTTTTTTAAAATACCGAAATAAGTGTTTGATTAATTACATAAAAGAGAATTAGGACCAAGTTTCAAGCAAATCCAATAACAAATACAATATTTCTCGTGCAAACGTTGCAACCCCTTTTTATCCCATCAGGGGTTGAATTTTTTTAAATGCCGAAATACGTGTTTAATTAATTATATCAAAAAGAATTGAGATCAAGTTTCAAGCAAATCCGACCACAAATAAAATAATGCTCGTACAAACGTTGCAACCCCTGCAGGGGTTGAATTTTTTAAAATGCCGAAATATGTGTTTAATTAATTATATCAAAAAGAATTGAGATCAAGTTTCAAGCAAATCCGACCACAAATAAAATATTGCTCATACAAACTTTTTACTCCCTTTGTACCCCTTTAGGGGTGGAATTTCGAAATATCCTTTCTTATTCCTCGTATATATCTCTCCGTGCAAAATTTCAGCTTTCTAGGTTCAAGGTTTTAATCTGGGCGTTGATATGTCAGTGAGTCAGGGCTTTCATTCTTATACCATACATATAAATCAGCATTCCATAAAGAATGGCGAGGAAATCTGGTCGCTGAATAAAACATCGACGATCGAAAAGCAAAATGAATTTCTTGGTACCGATAAGGGAATGACAGAGTTCGTTTCATGACGTCACGAATACCGCACCCCGTCGCGTAGTTCCGTAGTAGCCGTCAATCGATCGTCGCGTATCCTGCAACCACTCTATTCCCACCTATGCGACGTACCTTTCGCAGGACATTTTTACACGGTAGCATTTACTCAACGTACGAATACGTTTCGACGTAATTTCTCTGTTCCCCTTAAGAAGAATCTTTTGTTCGTCGAAGCGGCTGAAAAGCATCGAAACTCGAGTGTTCGCGACGTATTCGATACGCGTGATGTTCAAGGTAGCGTGATACAAAAAAAAAAAAATGGCAAAGGAGAATCATCGATGCGCGTCGAAGCAGATAGGTACGCGTACATATGTACGACGGTTTCCTTGCGAACAATAGACGCCGCCGCCAGAATCGAAAAGAACGAGCGGCAATTAGATCGTTTCAGCTTCTCGTTCCAAAGTAAAGAATCGATGATGCGGCAAAATGGAACGGAGCTGGCTGCCAAGGCGGTACCGAGCGAATCTCGCGTAACTAGAACGATCGCTTCTCCACATCTTACGGAGAAGACTCTCTCTAACAATTTAACCCTTTATTTATTGAATTTCTCAAAAGTTTTTAAAATCCAGGCGTCCATCTTTGTCTTATATAATCTTATCGAGTTGTCTCTAACGAGCTTCCAAAAGAAAAAGAGCTTGTCCTGCCCAAGAAACCATTTCGAGCCCTAAATTTGTTGTAAAGTAAAAAAGAAATACAAACATATATTACTAATGCATGTTTATTCAACGTGTGATTCTGTTTTTGCTAATATATTACTTACTTTGGGAAAATTACAATTTTTTGCAATTTCTTTTTCGATGCTTTATTAATTTTAATTTACTGAAAGAGCGCTCAGGACTTGCTATAGTAACTGGCAACATAAAGAAAAGTTTTAATACATTTAGAAATAACTCATTATTTCTACATTACTACATTATTTCTTGAGTTTCTTTTTCTTGAGTTTCTTTAGTTCGGGGCTTCGGACTAAATACAATATTTAGACCCAATTAATTCAACAGACGACGTATACATCTTAACTGTGTAATGTCTCTGATAAGAAATGACAACGTCGACGACGGTTGGCAGCCACCATTGCATATCGAAGTGCCTTGCAAGTTGTTTGTAAAAAAAATTCAACTTGTAGTAGATTAAATCAACAGATAAAGAAATATATAACAAAGATAAATAACAATCAACGAGTTACAACAGCTAGTTACATACAGTATACAACAATTTTTAACTAACAAATTTTGATAGCGTGTTTGACCAGGTTTGGCGCGGTTTGATAGCGATTCGAGTTGGTAAAAACGGGTTTCCGGTGTCTAACGAGTGAAACTCTCTGCAGATAAAGCAGGTATCTTTAGCCTTCAAATAAAGATAATTTAAGTTATCTTTATCCCTCGAGTACATTTACTTCGAATACATTTTTTTATCCGACAGTCATCGAATATAAAAATAAAGTTATGTATCTTTATTCGATTTTCTATTTAAATAATTTTGTTATCTAAATAATGCCCATCTCTGGTTTCCAGGGGAGTTTTTCGTGTCGGCCGATTTGAGATTATTTAAAACGTTCAAGTCCCGCCAGTAAATAAAGGGTTGGACGATAGGAGGGAATTGGTACGCGTATTAAATCGTTTAAATGTACATATCGAGCCACACGACCAGCAAAAACCGTCTATGTCAAATTGATCGGAAGCCCTGACGGTGATACAAGAGAAGCCGTGCCACGTCGGGGATGAGAACGAGGGGGGACAGTGGCAGCTGCAGCCTGCTACGACTTTTTAATGCCCGACGATCTCGGCGCGATTCTTTTTTTCTAGGAATATACGCGTACTCGCCGGTGCAAACGATATCGATAAAAATGGTGATGGTGCGACGCTACGTATACGTATATTTAACGTTATTACGTCTGTCGAGGAAGAGCGTGACCGACATAACTTTTGTTCGAATCCCGTTATCAAGTAAGCTGTCGATGCCGATGCATTACGTGGGGAGGAGCTTAGTCGACGACGCGTTATAGAATCAGTCCCAACTTTACGGACACTTTTTCAACAATTAAGCGCTAACGATGTTCATTCGTAACTATTGATGAAACGTGCACGTGGTGGAACAAGCGGCTAGTCTTATAGGCACTCCTTTCGAGTTGAATGCAAAAATATTTTACGTGGAAATGAATTGGATAATGCGTGACACAATCGTGTATATATTTGTATAAAAATGGATGTTTGTATATTTATATATGATTGATAGACTTTGAAACTGTTTGACTGATCAACATGAAACTTAGCACATATACAGAGTGAGTCACCTAACGTTACCAGCTTAAATATCTTTGTTGTTTTTAAAGATACGTTAAATATAAGGACAAAGTTGAATGGATCAATGGTTCAATTTTTAAAAAATTAAAACAAATTTTTAATTCCAGTTTGAGTCAGCTTTTGGCGGGGGGCGGCAATATTGAATGCTGTTAACGTATACGTGTATACTGTCTACGTGGAAACACTGTCTGAGAGGGTTTGATGTATTTGTTTTGGTGGCCGGGAAGGGGGACACTATTGCATACAGTTAAGGTGTATGCTATCTATACGAAAATACTGTCTGAGTAGGTTTTGGGATAATACTTGGTGGGAGCGCTGATATTCAATAGTGTTACTGTATACATGTATACTGTCTATGTGAAAATACTGTCTGAGAAAGTTTGATGTATTTGTTTCGGGGATGGGGGAGGGGAAATATTGCATACAGTTAATGTGTAACACGAAAGTACTGTCTTAGTAGGTTTGGGGCATATTCTTTTTTTTGCGAAAGCTGACGGTGGAAATATTGATTACTGCTAATGTATATACTTCCTCCGTGAAAATACTGTCTGAGTAAGTTTGGGATAGTATTTGGTGGGACCGGCGATATTAATAGTGTTAATTTTTCATTCCGATTGGTCAAGCCATCTCGGCGTAATTAGTGAACAAACATTAAAAATATATATATATAAATGATGAATTGAGTAACCTCCTTCTTTTCGAAGTCGGTTAAGAATACATTCACGTGGATGAACTGTCAGATTCTTCAAATACAAATATTGAGATTTCGAACTGAAATCTTACATTTGTCAAAATAAAATATTAGAAGAACTAGAATAAAAATAAATAAATAGAATAGAATAAATACAAGAACAAGATACACGATTCACCCTGTATACGACACTGTCCTCGTTTAAAACAACAAATGCTTCCACTCCCAAATTTAAATTCAAGAGAATTATATTTCTGTTCAGCGGTTCAGGCGTGAGAAGGTAATAGTATGGATTTGAAATTATTCAAACGACTACAGTTTCCTGCGCGTCCTTCTTTCGCGATGACAATCAACAAAGCTCAAGGGCAATCACTGCGCGTTGCCGGATTAAATTTAATGATTTATATATTCCATGTAAGAAATGCATATAATACTAAAGTTTGGAAACAGTCATTGGACCGGCCGTGGTAGCCACAAGAAAAGCGACTAAGATTCGCGCCCTTCCTCGGGTTCTCCATGAAAACGTTAAGGACAAAAACCGAAACGCACAATTCCCACCGATGCCTCGAATGCGTGCAGTACTTAAAAACAGCGTAGTTGAAGATACCGGGTTAAATATAGACAAAATCGTGGGCTTCTTCGTCGGAGCATTTACCCCTCCTATGGCGGCCCTTAGAGTCGCACCACGCGCACTCGTTTCCACCGCGTTTCTCGATTTGCATTGACTTCCTTTTTCCCCATTTCTTTTTTCTCCTCTATTTTTTCTCGCTCCGACGACGGATGCCCAGAACGTTAGGGGTTTGCCCAAACTATGTTTAGACTCGGTTTTCCGTCTTGCAACTTACTTCCTTACGGTTCCCGAAATTTCTGAATTTTCGTTCACCGTATTTTACGAACTACAAGACGCGCCTTTTTCTTCGAAAAATTGCTTCCAAAATTCGGGCGCGTCTTATACTCGAAATTAATATAAAAATGTCCAGTGTTCGATTTAAAATTCCCGCCAGATTTAAAAATGGCGATATAGAGACAATTTAATAATGAAAATGTTATTTCTTTCAAGAATTGCTTAAATTAATTTAATAATTAGTAATTTAAATTAATTAATTTATCTTTAAAAATTAAGGTGTGTCTTGTAGTCCGTAAAATATGGTAATCCTTTATTTAGTAGCGGGACTTATAAGGCTCGTCAATTTTCTCATGGTACTGTACTAATTAAACGCTTTGAAACCGATTGTGACTCTCAAGTCCACTTCTATTAAATTCGTTTTTTAATTGTTCAATGGCAGCACAAGCTTTTTTTCTTTTGGAGGTTAGTCAGAGACAATTCTATAAAATGATACAAGACCAAGATGGACGCCTGGATTTAATAAACTTTTGAGAAATTCAGTAAGTAATTGGTTAAATTGTTTAAATTCGCGTCGCCATACTGATTTCGTCGATATCCCCGACGAAACGAGACCTATCGATTCGCGAAATCCCAAAAATGAAATGTTCCCCGGACGGTATCGTATGTATCGTTATAACGGCACAGACGAGTGCGCGACTAGTAGCTTTTGTTTCCTAATAGGGTCAAAAAGTTTCTTCGAAAACTGCTGACATCGGTCACGATTGATCTAGCAAGGAAAGAAAACACTCGACCTCGAACGAGGTCGATGCTGAACCGTCGTTCTAATCTTTTCTAAACGTCACCGCAATACGACGACGTCTGTTCGATTACGTGTAATAAGTATTCGTACAGGAACCAATTAACAATAAAACTCCATATTTATTTTATTAATAAATTTTAGGGGGAAGAAATAATTAACCGGCATTCCTACATATTTAATTCTCATTATTCTCGTTTGTTTCATTTCTCAGTTATCCCCCCACTGTCTGCCATTTCTCATTTCTCTTGTCTGTAGTTTTGCCTGAGTAGCACCGGACCACACATTCCTACATATTTTTAGAGTAGAATTTGCGTAAATTAAAGTTTATTATTTTTAATGTCAACCTCTTATTGTTGTTTGTTGAGTTTATAGTACTTAGCTGAGGAGCTACTATTGCACTTATCTTATTTCTTATTTTTTCGCCCTAGGCTTTTGCCATACTTCATATTTGTATTAGCCAACCCTAACCCAACCATAAAAAATCGGGACAGAACACGACTGGGATTCGAAACCCAGACTCTCAGCGTGGCAGTTGGCTCCGCTACGCACTGCCCTACTGTCTGCCCTGTTAACCTCTTATTTCTTTTCTTATTAATTTCACTTTAAATTGGTTGCTGTACCTCTTGCACTGACAATAAAGGTATGCACACGTGAAATATTAACACGTTGACTGCCAGATTATAATACTCCTGAAAATTTCTACTGTGATTAAGTTTCGTTTCCAGACTATTGGAAACTACATAATCAAACATTTACTGTGGCATCTATTTTTACAACTGCATCGAAGTTTAAGAACTTCATTCAAATTTATTTTCCTTGATACTTAACATTCAGAATTAATTTTGTTTGTTTTTGAGTGAAAAGCACTGTCACCCATATGTAGTTGACGTGGCGATCAACGTGTTAATTCAACGTGCTAGTTCGTCGTATAGTACGACGATGCGAAATCTACGAGGTTCGATTCGAGAGGTTCCGGAATACGATGGAATCGGTAGCGGCATCGTTACGATGACGCGACGCTATACGATGAAGTTAGAAAGAAAACTGACGCTCGAGAAATGATTTGATAACCGATATTTGAACATGCGATGCACGTTCTGGGTAGAATGGCATAGAGACACCGACCTAGCTCACCCGTAGCTATTTATATTTCCAACACAAGGGCGAAGACCCGATCCAAGGATTTGTCAAAGTTCTGACCAAAGTTGTAAGGAATATTTATTTCTTCCGCTTGGTTTCTTTGGCGACGATGCATTGAAACATCGGACGTCGAACGGTCGGACGTGAACTATAATAATAAATATATACAGGGTGTTCGGGCTATTACTAGCCAGCGTTTTTCTCGTAAACGGTATGACAAAAGAAATGAAAGAGGAAAAATTTATACTGTTTTTTATTTGCAATGTAACCGGGTACATAGATCTTTCGTATTTGTACTATTTTCTGAGAAATCAAAGTGACCTTCAGTTTTCTAAATGGAATGATATACTTTTTATACAAATATATGGTAGGGTATCGAGTTCTAAATAAAAAAGTATTGACCTTTATTAGCCCTATACCGACTAGGTAACGAGTAATTTCACTTCATTACTTGAAAATATTATTAATATCAAGATGGAGATTCATCCTTATCACAGATTTCCGCAGGACGGCGATGTTTACAGCCATGGCGCTCTTGATGAAGAGCTAGGTGATAGGGACGATGTTTTTCTTTATGAAAAATTCGTAGTACATACACTTGTTTGAATTTCCACCTTGATATTACGTTAAGAAAATTTCCAAGCGATACAATTTTAAAATTACTCGTTACCTATTAGGTTTAGGGATACTCTACCATACTTTTGTATAGAAAATATACCATTCCATTTAAAAAACTGAAGGCCTCATTTCTCAGAAAATGGTGCAAATACGAAAGATCTGTATACCTGCTTACATTGCACATAGAAAACAATATAAATTGTTCCTCTTTCATTTCTTTCGTCACATGTACCGTTTACGAGAAAAACGCTGGCTAGTAATAGCCTGAACACCCTGTATATACCGATAAATGGCGCACACCTGATCGATACTTAAATACGAACGATTAAAGAATGACATTAAAAACCATATCAGAAAACGATTAAAAGGCTTGCAGCTTCATCTTGTAACTTGAAAATTATCGTTGGGTAACGAGATGCGGAGATTGGTCCAAGGGTCAGGTTCAAGAACAAGGTAATCGAGAAACGGAGTTTCACGATTCGAAGAGCACGATGCCCGCGAGAGCAAATCACTGGCGAATGCCATGGTAAAATTAGACACACTATATTCAGTTGCACGTACGATGAAACTATAACAGTCGCTGTGAACGTTTACCGAACTTCGCGTAATTCTATGGGAAATATCTACAAGGTGTCCCACGTCATCTGTTACAAAGCTATCACTCCAAAGCTATCGGCTGTATGCAAATTTGTTAATATGGAAATTACACGATAAAATTGGAAGCATGTTTTAGCAAGGAGGAATTTTTGTTAAGCCTGTTATTTAACGAGATATGTTGGTCAAGTTTTGTATTTCAAATGGAACCAGACAGGGTGCCCCAAAAACGTTGGAGTTCCTTGAAAGGGGTGGTTCGGGAGGTGATTTGCAACAACTTTTTTCTTAGTGAAAACGTAGTCCGAGGCTTCGTTAAGGAGATGCACTAATATGTCTCATCAGGCGGCGTGTTCCACCGGTGGCTCGCGCTCGCCAGTAAGAGGGTAACCAGGACAGATTCACATTCGTCGCAGATGACGTGGGACGCCCTGTGTATCATTTCATTGCACCCTTTTCGATAAACCGAGTTTTCATCCTGCCTCCGATTCGTATTCTCGCCACCCGCGACGCGATACGTTGCGTTTTCCGGTCGTCCGTCCGATTCGATTTATTTGAAAAATCGATCGCATCGTAAAAATCGAAGGTCCCGTTACCGTTGTGTACACGTCCAATGTCGCGATGCGATCAAACGGATCCCTCTGTGCGCGGGTTCTTCCGGATATTACAAGCATCGTGTAACTCCAACTTTCTCGATGCTCCCCACGTCCTCAATCGTGATTCATGCCGACAAGTATGCCTTCCTACCACGCGTATGTGTCGATACTCGCGCGATATCTGTGAGTACGTGCACATTGTACGTATAACTGTACACGTATTATCACATCAACCTTTCATGACCGTATTACCTTACATTAACGCACACCGATGTTTGTGCATACCCGATCACACGGCGGTGCTCTGTTGTCTCCAAACTTTTTTGCTCGTAGTAGCGAAACACGCGTCGAGATTATAATCTCAGGTATAAGCGCCCTATATTTTCTGATCGATTCGTTAAAGTCATCGTCGCTTTGTTACCGATTAACGTAAACTAAGTTGCACGCAAATCAATTTACGTCCAGCCTTCTTCCGGTCGCGGTCGTGCCGAATCTCTCGACGACGTATCTGCACGTGTATATACAGACAGTCCGACGCGTGTGATGTCGCAGACGCACATGTATAGGCAGAAGTCAATGTGTAGTATCTAAAGTTTGTTGCAAATAGGTATCTACAATTTTGCGGCGACTGGATTTAAATATGGGACCTAACCTAACATAAAATATTGACGATATTCACTTCTAATTGAGTTTTAATGGACTACGCCCCCAAAGTGCATCCTTAAAAGTAACATCCTTTACGCATGGAATTTTTCAATGGAATTCAATTTTTGTGACATACAATGGCTAAGATAAACGTATTCAAATTGTCAATTGTCTAAATTTAAAATTCCATTAGAAATAATATTAGCAGTATTTTAAATTTCTAGTCTTTTAAAATAATCAGTAATAGGGGAAGAAGAATAAACTAAATTTAAAATTTCATTGGAAATAATAATAATAGTATTTTAAATTTCTAGTTTTTAAAATAACATCGGAATGTGACTTTTTGAATTAAAACAAAAAATTCAATTTTCACAAATTTATTACTCCGAAACTAAGGCCTATCCGACCAAACGCCGAGACACGTATCCCCCTTTGTGACCTTCAGAATAACCAAAAAAATTGGCATCGAAATCCCAGGTCGAGTTACCTGAGCTTCCCCTTGTTAGTCAAACGTCTTCTCTAGACATAGAGGGTACGAATATTAACGGGGATTGACTGTATACATACACGTTTGAACGAGTCATACAAAATCTGCCGATTAGCACGTTCGCACCGCGCCCATCGCATACGGAACGATGGCGTAGAATCGAAAACGTTTCGATACTTTTCGGCCATAGAGAACGAACCACCCGATCAGTAGATGACGACAGAAAAAATAACTATCACGCTCTAGTTCGCTAATCAAAGAACTCGAAACGTTCTCGATCCTACTCGCCCTCGTTTCCTCCTCCTTCTTCGAATCCATTCTTCTTCCCGCCACCTGCAATTCCCCCTTCCACTTTCACCCTCGTCTCGCATTTCCCTCCGTGCCCTGTCATACCTCGCGTGCACCTATTCGGTCCCTTTTCCACTTTCCTCCCTTCGCTTCTATTACCCGTGCATATACTATCATTACTCATTCAACCACACGACAGAGTGACGAAATAATGTCGTCATTTCGGCTTAGCGACAGTTTTCACTACGAACCGAGTGGATGGATTATTGATCGAAGTTCTGGGGACTGCGGGGATGTGACTGTAGACTGGTACTAACATGCGCATGCCGCACCAACCTACCGCTACACAATCTTTCCTTCTCCTACGGCTTTCTCTATTTTCCCGTTTCGCGTTCGGACTATTCTTTCTTCCCTTTCTAGAATTTCGCACGCCGTGCAACGCGCGACCGGATAAGAGACTCGAGTAACCTCGAGTCTCTTAAAAATATATAATTAGAAATCCTCGATCCCCTTTCGACGCGACACTTTCATCGAGCTAGTCGACGAAAGACTATATCCACCCCCGTTGCAATTCCTTTGCTTTGTTCGCGCAACGACTCGTACTACACCGCGTCAACGAAAAGATTTTAGAAACGCGAATGGGATTTACGAGCAAGTTCCTTAAATGAGATGGTTCCGAGTCTATAAATACGCGCACGGTTCCTCGCGTCCATCGGAAGAAAAGAAATCCGAAAACTGAGTTAGTCACCGGGACGATCGGAATCGAAGACGAGCGTCGGCGAACAGTTACGCATAAATGCAGGCGGCGTCGAGGATAAATTTGCGGCGCGAAGCGAAGTCACCGTGAAAATTTTCACGCTCCGTTTGCTGTTTGTCGCGGACCGACTGGAAACGTTGTCCCTTTCCGTATAAACAATGCATAAGTATTCGTGCTGTGAGTATAAGTCTGACCGGTACATTGCCCCTAACGTGCTTCGTTCTTAGACAGCTGTACGTTCGTTATCAGTTTCGCGCCTCGTGAGATTTTCATTTCGAAATTCGCATAAAATACCCGTCACGCGGTGACGCATCGATGGTTCGCGAAACTTGGTAACCAGCGACTGATTAATGGCGGACAAACGATCCACGTGCCGGCCGAATTTCTTCCTAACCAACGTTCGCTTAAACTCCGCCTAGCAACAAGGGGGGACGCGTAAGTTGTTGGGTAAGCCCGTCCGATAAATCGGAAGGAATACGCGCGGCGAAGAGAACCGTTATTGCTCGGTTCCATGCACGGAAGTAACACAGCGAATACGAATGTAATCGAAAGGGTAATTGCAATCGTAATTGTTATCGTTATCGAAACACTTTTGAAACACTTTATTTAATGGAAGTGACTTATAAGTCTCGTTGAATTAATTGGATCTAAATGTCGTATTTAGTCCGATAACAAAAATGAATCGCATTTCTTATAAAGTCCTCGCGGTTCTTTAGTTGTTAGAAGTGAGGGGCGATAAGTCTGCTATTGTTATTTATCTTTGTTATATACTTCTTTATCTGTTGATTTAATCTACTACAAGTTGAATTTTCTTTACAAACAACTTGCAAGGCACTTCGATATGTAATGGTGGCTGCTAACCGTCGTCGACGTTGTCATTTCTTATCAGAGACATTACACAGTTAAGATGTATACGTCTCTGTTGAATTAATTGGATCTAAATATTGTATTTAGTCTGGTAATATAAACACCCGCGCCGAAAGTCGAGTTCGACGGTTGGAGTGTCAGTTGAAAGACAATCTCGATAGTGAATCCTCGAAGTAATCCTCTCTGAGACTTCGAAGTGTCTGAATAGAATTCATTTGTAAAAACTATATTATTTTATTTATTGGTTCCCAGTTAATTTTCTCATGGTACTGTATTAATTGCACGCTTTGAAACCTATTGGGACTTTTACAGTCCAGTTCTACGAGTTCATTTTTAATTGTCGGATGGCAGCAACAGCTTTCCTTCTTTTGGAAGCTTGAGACAACTCTGTAAGATGCTCTATAAGATTATATAAGACCAAGATGGACGCCTAGATTTTAAAAACTTTTGAGAAATTCGGTAAATAAAGGGTCAACACTTTGCACTCGAGGCCTTTCTTCTGGTATCTACCAGTAATTCGAAACGTTTTCTTAATTTGTTCATTCTATTGCCAGGAATGCTAAGCTTGGATTCTCTTCGAAGATGTAGCCCGATTGTCATTCTATCGGCACTTCGAGTTCCAAAGAAACTAAACCTAAAGAAACATTATAACTGGTAGATTTGCTGAAACCTACCGGTGACTGAGAGTCACCTCTTGAGTGCAAAGGGTTAACCCATTTGCATCAAACGAAAAAGTGGAAAATTCGTTCTTATCACCGATATTTTATTTGAATTCAATTTCCAAATAAATTGCGCGCATTTTCTCAAAAATGTTAGACTTCCTTGAAAGGGGTGGTGATTTGAAGCAACTTTTGCCTTAGCGAAAATGTTGCCCGAGGCTTCGTTAAGGAGATATTAACGGAAAACCTCGACCAATCAAAGCGCGAGTATGCCGGTGGAGCGCCCGCAGTGGCGTAGGCTACGCGCTCTGATTGGTCGGGGTTTTCTGTTAATATCTCCTTAACGAAGCCTCGCATAACATTTTCGCTAAGGCAAAAGTTGCTTCAAATCACCTCCCGAATCACCCCTTTCAAGGAGCTCAAAAATTTCTACGACACTCTGTATGTGCTAGTGACGCGAATGAGTTAATAATGGTTAAACGTAGATCTTTCTTCGGGTATCCGTACGTAGGCGTTCGCGATAGTCGGTCGACCGCGAAGATTAGATGAGAAGAAGGTGGCAAAAACGTAAACGGAAGAAAAAGTGATAGCCGTCGCTTTGGTAAGATAGGCGTACTTACCTTTCGAGAGGCGGTTCAAGATGAGATCTTTATGTTGCGCGGTATGAGGCTCTGGAAGCACAACGAGAAGGTAACAGCCACTCAGAGGCGATGGCGGTGGATGTTGCTGTTGAGAGCCCGGTGGCATTGCGCTGCCGGTCACCGGTGTAATCGGAGATATATTTTGCTCGATATTCGTCGATGATATCGCAGCCGTCTCCCCTCCCCCTCCGCCCTCACCGGTAGGATCCGTGGTACTCATTACTAAAAATGCACAGGGACAAGATCAGTGGAATATCTCGATTTCAGTGCTCTCGATTTAACATCTCTACTTAAGATCTTGATTTAAGATCTCTGTGTGAGAAAAATAGTCGAAGCTGTTTCGCCGAACGTTTGAATCGATAATCAACGCGGCGACTACGAGGTTCGGCACAGCCGTAGTCGTCTGTGCCGTGACGCGCGGACACGCTGAATCTACTGTCACTGGTCCGTCACCGCGGCTGACATATGACATTATAATTCCACTGTTACCGATCCTAAAGCGATTCCCACGTTGCGTTCTCTTCGCTATAATTGAGTGTGCGGCACGTTAAACGTTGACTAAGCTGGAAACAAGCGAACGAAACTACAAGCCGTTCTTCTTCCGAAATGCATTCGCGTTCCATTCGACGATCGAAGAAAATTCGAAGAAGGTAAAAATTTGATATTCGACGGACAGAAGGATACACGCGCACCTATGCAAACGCATAGGTAAATTTGAGATGACGTTGCGCGTGTTTCTCTCGCGTCGCGTCGATAAAATTTCCTTAAAATTCTCGTCGAAATGTTCGCGTTTCGGAAAAGAGAGCAGGCGATATCGTTCGCGAGGATCGTCAGTCGCCGCGGAAATAACAATTCCGATGCGGCTAACGCGATCGCAGAGCGTCGAGACGGTACCGTCGATCGAGCGTAGCCGTTCGCGATACGATCTTACCGAGGAAGGAAACGTCGAAGAATTTCTACGAACGGGTCGCCGCAACGACTATCCGCGATTTCATGCGGAAAACGTTGGCGCTGGATATTGCGCAGGATTCGCGCGACCCTTTCCCTGAAAAACGGTAGGGCTACGTCCTAGCGTCCAATGCGCAGGAGCCGAGCCTCTCTGCTCAGCCTTAGATCATTGATCCAAATTCTGGCTAGCCGACTAGAAAGCAGGACATCGGAAACTCGTTCTCGTTTATCGATTTCGATTCGAATTCGGATCTATAAAGGGGAACTTCCGATTGAAAAGTCCTCTATCGAGGACCGACTTTAGAGTCGATCGAATCGTTACCGGAGCGATCGATGAATCGCGATCGAGCGTCGATCCTGTCGAAAGGAAGGATACACCAATCGCAGGAGCCGATCGATATTCGAAACTGGAGTGATAGCTTCGAACGGTCGCCCCTCCGAGTACCGGCATTGCAGTTTAGCCCTTAGTAACAACCCCTTCCGCAACCCAGCCTATATCCGTTCCCCGAGCGATCGTTCGATGAAACTTGCCCAATTTTCGACCGCCGTTGGACCGTGTCTCTAGCTTAAACTGCTCTAATAAATATATCGAACGCTTACCTTGTTACGTGGCACGGTTGCCCTGTTTCGACTTTCCGATCAGCGAGGCAAGTATCCGGGAAGGCTTCTCCTTCCACGGAAAGCGCGATGCCGCAGCAAGAGCAACGTATCTTGTCCGTCGAAGAAACCCGTAGCGCGAATCGAAGACAGCCTGTCTCCCAACGGTCTGACTCCTCGTCTAAGGTTGGAGCCGCTCCGCCCGACCCGCCTCGTCTTCTTGGTGTACCGTGGCGCGTGCAAAGAGGAGAAAGACGGAACGACGAGTGGTGGGGCAGAGGAGAAGGGCAAAGGGATACCGACGGGCGAATTCGCGAATTCGCGAAGGGTGTACGCGAGAGAAAGAGAACCGTCGTAGGTCGCGGCGACACTGATACGTGGATCGAACCCGAGAGGACGTGATGTCTTCCCGACGTAGGAGTCGACGACGACAGCGACGGTCGCCTGTCTGCTGTGATTCGCGTGAATGTCTCTTCTCCCTGCGTCTCGGTCGACGACAGAACTCTACTCGGCAGCAACACTCGCGGTGCGGGCTGCCGGCTCTCTGACGAACTTGGCGATATCCTGCGTCGCTGCCACGCAGAGTCAACCCCTTCCTTGCGATCGTTCCAGTATCCCCACTAGCGGCGCGCGTCGCCGCAGTTCGACCTGCCTTCGCCGTCTCGACGCGTCGGTCTACAACACAACGTCGCATCGTCGGAAACGTCGCAATGTGGTAGATACGTTTTGATGTGTTACGGGGAAGGTAGGCGCATACTAATACCGGGACAAGTACGTGTACGTAGCGGTTGTGATACGACTGCGCGACTGTACGCGCAACGTGGTCTCGCGGATGTGTGCGTGACCGACTGTGACGCGACCGGCAAGCCGGCCGGCGCGACGCGACACGCCGTCAGAAGCCGCCAGTATCGAGGGAAAGGATTTGCGCCGGAAACGAGCAAGAACGAGAGAGGATTCGGACGTTGGGACCGTACTCCGCAGTACGGGCGCGGTTATTTGGGGGAAAATGTTACGAGGTGAAATAATGACCAGCTAAGGAGCACGCGATACGTTCGCCAGCCATTGCGCCGGCCGGCGCATCGTAGCAACACGAGGGGGTATAGCCGGTTTCGATACACGCACAAATTAATCGCACGAATCGTCTGGGCAAGACGATTCTTTCGAGGACACGAGACCAATCCTATCGACGCTTATTTATAATGTTTATTTAAAGTAATGGCTTATTTGCATCACTCGTACGATTTTCCGGAAGTCGAAATATTCCGGTAATGAAGGGACGTTTGCCGAAGGAGCATGCCAATTCTCAAATCGATCGTTTGTTCTCGAGTCGCTTTGCCAGCACGGCGAAAGAGATAGTTCCAATTCGTTCCAAGTTTTCAGCTGGCAGCGATCGTTTCGCGTACGACAGCCCTAGGACCCTTTGCTCTCCATGGGGACAATTACCGCGGTGTCCCAGAATTAGATCCGACTGTCGTACGAAATAAAGTGTACGATACAAGGGAAACAAACACGTTATGACACGTTTCATGCCTGTCATGCCCATTTGTCGCAATGCGGGGACGATCTGTTTCCGTCAATCGAATATGGACGGGAGAATGTTCGACGGAAAACGATGGGTCGCTATGGAGGCAGGAAACGGGAGCAAGATCCTTCCTTCTTTCACAGAAACAAATTTTAACGAGGGTTAGTGGCGAGCGCGAGCCACCGGTGGAACACGCCGCCTGGAGATATTCGCCGGCGTGAACGTTTTGAAGAAGTTGAAGATTCTGAAGAGATTACGTTCAGGTAGCTTAATTACGTATGCTTATATTTTTATACGCGCCAGTCGTGAGAACTGGTTCGCCAGTTTCGACGAAATTTGTCGTGTACAATTCCACCATTGGGATTTCAACCGCGGAGCTGTCAAAAAATGGAAAGAATTCCTTCTTGAAGAACAGATATCGAGGAATTTTTGTTCAGTCTGTTATTTAACGAGATATGATGGTTAAGTTGCGTTTTTCAAATGAAACCACGCAGGGTGCCTTAAAAATGTGGGAGTTCCTTGAAAGGGGTGTTTCGGAGAGTGATTTGAAACAACTTTTTCTTTAGCGAAAATGTACTCCGAAGCGCCGTTAAGGAGATGCACTAATATATCAGGCGGCGTGTTCCACCGGTGGCTCACGCTCGCCACTAAGAAGGTTACGAGTAGTGACTCGCCGCTACCAAAACCAATTAAGTGTCCTATGGCCGGAGGTATTGTTTACAAATCCTTGTTGTTAAAATTTGTTTTTTGGGATATAATAAAGTTCCTATGGTATTCTTCGAGGTCCAATCTTCCATAACTTTCTTCGATACGTCGACAGCTTTGGAGTTGTACCTTCATAACAGATGATGTAAGACACCCTGTGTATCTTTCCATTGCACTCTTTCCCATACACCGAGTTTTCATCCTGCCTCGATGTCGTATTCTCGTATGTATCACAATTCATATACAATCACTTAAAAAAAATTTAAGGTGTCGTACATCAAGATGACCTGCAGTATCCATTTGTTCCATTTTTCGACAGCTCCGCGCCTGAAATCCCAATGGTGGAATTGTACACGTCCATGTGGACAAATTGTGTCGAAACTGGCGAACCAATTCCCAAGATTGGCGGGTATAAAAATATAAGCGTACGTAATTTGTTTATTGAAACGAAATAAAGTTCCTACGGTATTCTTCGAAAAATGCAAAATTGTTTAGATAGAAATTTGTAGCATACATAATCCTATTTTAAATAATGGCAGAAGTAATTGGTTTCGGATATTTCCGGCCGTGGCGCGCACCTTCTCCGCCGAGATTCGAGCCTATTCTCGACGCAACGATTGCTCCAATTTTTTCAATATTGTTAGACATCTGAGAAAAGTATGTTGAGACAATCCTCCTTGCGATTTTTTTCAGAGCGTTAAACGTTTTCGGAAATTATCGGCCGCGGCGCGCACCTTGTCCGCTGAGATTCGATCCCATTTTTGGCGCAACGATTGCGCCATTCACGCCGCGCTGCTATTTCTGTTTCTCACCACGGGGCGGCGCGGTGGTACGCGCCATATGATAGACACGCGAGCGCGAGCCACCGGTGGTACATGCTGGCATGAACGTGTTAAGCAAGTTGGAAACTTCTGAAAGAAATATATTTACATATCTTTTTTAATAGATAATCGGACAGAAGTGTGAACAAATTCCAAACTTGAAATGCTTTCATGCTAGGTCGAACACAATCCCTGGCCATCGAATTAGGACCACGTACGAAAATTTCACTTATATATAACAATTGGCTACTATCATTTACTACCATCGTGGTAATAATCAAGTCGTGTGGATGACAAGCGTTTATTGAAAATGTCTGGAGCCTTCCTAAAAGAAAACTTTACGAATCTCCAAGCACCACAGTGTCACAATTGAAAACAAAAATTACAGGGACAACGATTTATTCCCAAATATTTGGGGAAACGATGGATACAAGCCATCATTAAAGCAAAGGGTGGAAATACAAGATATTAACACGTGTTAAGAATATTATGCACGGTAGTAGTGTATTACGTTAGTAGTTAATAAATTATATCTGTACAATTTCAAGCTTTTTAATTACGGAAAATTAATTTACGGAAAATGCGAAAATTGCTTAAAATTAGTGGTCCCAATTCGGTGGCCAGGAACTGTACAATTTACAGGTCAAATTTTCCGCCGTACCCTGTATTATCTCGTTCAGATCTAATTTACGTAATATCGTATCTTTATAATTGTTCTCGTTTCTCGAAGTAAATATTCTCGACGAAAAGTGATTCCGAGCGAAGAGAAGCGTGATCGGGGTACGATCCAGAATTTTCACGGCACTGTGGCATAGTGCGCGGCGCTGGTATTGACCGGCATCCCTTACTAACCGTGTTACGAACATCGGAAACCGAAATATAGCATCTCTTCGAGTCGGGGATACCATCTTCCGTCGCGACGGCGATGCTGGCCGTGTCCTCGCACCTTCCGCATACCTGTTCGCAGTATCCTCGTCAAATGCGTGCACGCGAGACGTCGGCGTCGCGACGTCAACCGCATGACGTTTCGGTGCGCGCGAGAGTCGCACGACGAAATTTCCTTCCGAAAAAGGCACGAACGCGAGCGGGCGCAAGCGCGACCATAATCGTAAAGTAACCGTGAGTTTTCTGCGACGAACGAAACTCGACGAACGATATCTCGAGACGACGAACCTACGTTCCGAGGGATTATCTAACCGACTCGACGAACGTCTGCATTGCAGATATACAGTACTGTCTCGAAATAAGCAACTCGGTCGGGACCGGCGAGTTCCTTATCTCGAGAGAGGTATGCTATCCGGGCCGAACAATTCGGCTCGACTTTGTTCTCCAGCGTGACGAGGAGAAACCCGTAGACAAAACAGGGGGTTCGGTGTAGTGGCAAACGATAAACTGATCCCTCGAGTGTTATTCTTTGGAGAAGGATCGTAACACGCTTTTTCATTTTAGTAAAATCGAATTCTTTTCACATCAACTTCATGGGCGATTTCAAACAAAAAGATGGAGATAGCGAGTTGCTTATTTCGAGACAGTACTGTATTTAGATTGTCGTAGCGCAGGAAATTATTCCTCCTCAGCGCAAAATAATAATGGTACCATTCGTAAGAAAAGCATCGAGTAATGAAAACCCGAATAAAACATCGAATAAGCGACGCCAAATAAAATCGTACTCAATCATATGCCCCCAATCGATAATAGTTATTCTGATCTCGAAACTTTTTCGAAAATAATCGCGTTGCGTACAGGAGAAAACGAGCGCACACGCTACAGTCGCGACGGAGTCGAGCGAATCGCTACACCGTTTTGTCTAACTTTTGTATAAAATTTGCATGGCATATGAATTTCAAATTGCACGTTTCGCGCGAATGCGTGTTGAGAACTTGTGCCGAGTCCTGGCGCAATTAAAATACTAATTAAAGAGTCCGTGACTAAAAGCCTGGCGAGGCGTAGCGAGACACGAGGCTTTCCCCTGTTCAGTAATACAACCACTTACGTGCGCTTAGGTTTACGTACTCGCGGCGAGCACCTAAATATTTTCGTCGGCGTTTCGCTACTACGTTTGTCGAATTACTTGAAAATTTGTGTATCGGCGCACTCCTGTGTCCGTGACGCGATACTTCCAGCGCCTGTAACTCTCGTGGCCTCCTTCCGAAGATTTCAAATTCTTCTCGTACGATAAAGCACGGTTACTCGTCCCTCCTTGCAACGTCTGCATAATGAGCGCTAAATGAATTATTCGTCGATTACCTACTTTTTTTCATTTAACTCGGACCCGCCCTGACACGTGTACCCGCGTTTATGCGACCGCTTTGTTTCTGTCTCGATGAAACGTTTGCACGTTTTGTATTGTACAGGGTGCGGCAGAAAATTTGGCAAATGTATTTTTTTCAGAATTTTCCAACGCCGGCGAATAACGGCCAGTGGGTCGCACTAATATCTCTCATCAGGCGACGTGTTTCACCGGTGGCTCACACTCGCCACTAAGAAGGTAACAAAGAGTGACTCGCCCCTCCGAAACCAATTAAGTACGTTATAGACAGAGGCGTTGTTTACAAACCCTCGTTACTAAAATTTGTTTTCTTGAAGAAATAAAGTTTTTATAGTATTTTATTGAAAGGTCGAATTTGGCGCCGCGCCCTGTAAATCACTATATTCGCTTACTTAACATTCCGCGTTAATGAAATGAAATATTAAACGCTTCGACCGTGAAGTAAACTTGAATTCTTTTAGGTGAGTTAACAAATATCCCACTGGTGCATTAAAAGTTAAAAAAAAGGTTACGAGAGTCTTTTTAACCCCGTAGAACGTTGTAGAAACTTGAACGGGCCCCAAAAAACGATTTTATCGAGAGGGTAGAGGCTGGGCGTTTACGAGGCGCCACGACGACGGCGTCTCATCGATCTGACTAGCCGAATACCGCAGCCACTTACAATATACATTGACTGTATACCGGACCATAGGAAATCCACATATCCGCAGAGAGAGCTTCCACCTCTGCAAACGAGTGTACCGTGCTCGTTAGTCGTACATCTTCCCGATACCCTTCGTCATCGATTCTACCGTTTTTTATTTGTTTGGAACGCTAGGCGAATACTTCTGGCTAAATAATATCGATACTTGATTCAAAGCTAAACCGATCAATAGTTTTCGAGTTACGATAGCTTTTCCATTTCAATGTTTTCAATCGAATCGTTAATGTTCATAGCTCTTAGAAGCTTTGGTCTTTCTCGGGCTAAGCAAGACACCGAGTAAACGCACATACGTGATATATAATCCTAAATTACTTATTGTTAAAGGTCTTGAAGTGATATGTTTATATCGAATGCCCTATAATTCCTTTTAAAAGAAACGTAAGGAGCTTTGTAATAAGCGGGCGGCTATTTCCCGACACTCGTCCGCAAATGCATTTCATGGACCGTGAAGCGGTATCGCCATCTAGCGGCAGAGGCCGAACTAATTTTTCACATGTATTCATATTTTTTACTTTTCTCTGCATATTCATATAATTTTACATAGTAATTACCGTAATTCAACATTTAATTGTTGATTTGTACAATAAAAATTGACTAATATTAAGTTTTTTAAATAAATAAATATACCGAAAAATGTGACGCCATCCTCGGCGAAACGCCCAAGTTTGTCGTAAAATAGTTCACACATCGTGTCGCTAGATGACGCCCAAAATGAAAATATTCAAAACATAAATTCACTACTTTTCTTTGCATATAAATGTAATTTTACATCATAATTATCATAATTAAACTTCTAATTGTTGATTAGTACACTAATAATTGCCTGATATTGAGCTTTTTGAGTAAATGGAAATACCGCAAAATGTGGCGCCATCTCTCGGCAAACCGTCCAAGTTTGTTGTGAAGTAGTTTCCATGTAACACCGCTAGAAAGCGCCACATTTTTATATATATTTCAAAAACTCGACATTTGATAGTTAATAGTGTACTAATCAACAATTATTATTTGAAATGTGGTAGTTAGAATGTGAAATTACATTTATATGCAGAGAAAAGTAGCGAATTAATGTTTTGATTATTTTCATGTTGGAGGCGCCATCTAGCGGTGCTAGGTGGGAACTATTTCACGACAAACTTGAGCTGTTCGCCGAGAGATAGCGCCACATTTTTCAAAATTTTTATTTTTTTTTAAAACTTGATATCAGTCAATTACTAGTATACCAATTAACAATTAGGAGTTAAATTATAATAATTATGATGTAAAATTACAATTACATGCAGAGAAAAGTAGTGAATTTATGTTTTGAATATTTTCGTGGTAAACGCGCCATCTAGCCGTGCAAGGTGGGAACTATTTCACGACAAACTTGTTCAGTTCGCCGAGGATGGCGCCACATTTTTCGGAATTTTTATTTATTTAAAAAACTTTATATCAGTCAATTACTAGTATACAAATCAACAATTAGAAGTTCAATTGTGATAATTTCTATGTAAAATTATGTGAATATGCAACATAACTTTATTTTCATACATTATTTTCAATACATTAATTAAAATTCATACGTATAAAATATTTACTTATGAAACTAACAGGGAACTAATGCGAGGAATGTAAAATTGTTTTCTACGATCGACTATGTCTTCTAAGGAATTCAGATCTGGCAAAACAGAGGGAAGCTTAATATGAGTATTTGACCATAATGTCTGAGAACCTTTTGCATGGGACCACTTCTTGTCATTGTAACTTGGAGTATAATAAGATTCTGTTGACGTTGAAACTTTTGGATAATAAGGATCATATTCTAGCTCGCTTGGTACTAAAGGTTTCAAAGACAATGTTAGAGCATATAAAGGTACTTCTGTAGTTGTTAAAGGGGTACTAATTCTAATTGGCATTTTTGTACTTTTCTGTATAGATTTCAAAGTCTCTGTATAAGGATAATTCCTGTGGTTCATAAAAGAAAATTTCATCAAATCTTGAGAGTTTTCTCTAATTTTGTGATTATTCATGTTATTTTGCTGATTCTGTGCATTTCCGGAAAACGAGTTCAATGAAACTTTTAAAACATTATATAAAGCATCATTTGTTTTCTGATTTTGATAATTCTTTTGATTAGTTCCATCTTCTTTCAATACACTTTGTCGATTTCGATTTGCAGAAGAAACATGTGTTTTAATAGATGTCGAATTGAGAGGACTTAATGATGGATGAGAAGATTTAATTGTTTTGCGTTCAACACCTTCTGTCGCGTTATAATTAGTACGAAGTTTCTGTGAACTAAATGTAAATCCATGCTGCATTGCACCATGCATCTTTGTTGGCCGTATCTCATGTAAAGATTGAAAAAGAAATTGGCAATTAGCATTATCCTTCGATTCTTTTATACAAGAAGAGTTGGTATATTTTTCTTTCGTAGCTTCTGCATGTAAAGAGGCAGGTCCTTGACATTTAACCAGATGAGCATGATCGCATATCAATGCATCCTGTCGAAAAGCCGTTTCCTCTGGACACCGATAGGTAAATTTGTTCCCATACTCGTCACAGGTGTGATATGCTTTACATTTAGCATCGACATCTGCATAGAAACCAGGTGTTCTATCCACGCAAGAGAAACTTGTCTTGACAGGATCTAAAGCACTCTGTAAAATGTTCTTGTTTGTTACAAATTTTATAACCTTAGTAGTAGCTTTATAATTCATACTAAATAGACATCTTATTTTCCAACCGTAGCAATGCTACATACAAGATGTGTACAAGATGACAGTAAGGATAAAAGTATTTAAAAATAGCTGAAAATACAATACTGCTTCTATACAGACAGCTTTTCACATGGAAATAATACTCTTAATTGTTCTATGTAAAAAGAAAAGATTTAAATTTTTCATGTACTTGGCGTCGAGACGCTACCGCGTTTTTAGATTCTAGAAAGTGTTGTTCGTAATTACTTACAGAGATCTCAGATTGGACGAGTGTAATGGAATGTATAAACGGAAAAATGATATACAAAATACAATTTAAACGTTTCATCGTAATATTTAAACGAACAAAACACCAAAACGTAAAATATTGTCAAAGTAGTGAGGTTCCAGATTTGCCTTAACTGTGTTTGTGGCAGTTTATGGGTTCCATTCATAGAGACGTTCCATTCTACTAGATATAGTGAAAGCAAGGATGTGCTTATGATTAGTTACATCGTAGATTTCAACTGTCACCTTTCACAACACCCCCACTCGAACTCCTTGCAATTAGTTTCTACTGCAGAATGCATATTTATCTTATATTTATTTACATGTAAATACATCTTACAGATAAATACGAGTCATTTAGCAATATCAAAAGAATCTAAGTTGGTTTATTATATCGAAATAGATGAACAATTAAATTATAAACACGAAAAAGCGAATGACCCATACGACGTACAACATGAATATCACGACAACATTAACATCTTGGGGTTATATTTGCGATACATTGATTCGTTCTTTGGCAAAGAATTAGATATCAAAGCTCAAAACTAAATTCTATCTCAAACCAAGCTAAATCTCTGAGCCACGCCATGATCTATATTGATCTCGAGATTCCTGAGTGATCTGCAGATAAAATGACACGTAGCACGAAGTCACAATAGGCCACAATCCGGTGTATGTGGGGTGGTGTATGTATCGTGCGTAAGCAATGTCAACTATAATTTAACAGAAAATGTTAGTAAAAATTGCTTATGTTAATCGCGTAGATGCTGTCGAATGAACAGTTCTGTATAATTTCATGCGGTACTTATTATAATCAACCGTACTCCAGCCGATCGATTGGACTACACATGTTTTTGACAGTTCCGTAGTCGGTGACTGGTTTGTCTCGTTTTCAATCATTGTGAAAGTAATCATTTCGATACCAAATCATCGAATCGATTGGAGGCCTTTGGAGTCTTTTCGCAACACAATGATTATTACGAATTTATAAATGCCAAGCGGTTAAGTAGAGAGCTTGCAGGTTAATCATGAGTAAAGTGACTGGTTCCCATTGAAATCATTAAAAATGGACAACGCCGCAACTACAGAATGTTTGACCCTTGACTTTGGTCCTTTTGAAACTGTTCATCGTTGGCAACGTATGCCAGAATTCGATGAATTCGTTGGTGCCAGGTAACAAGGATCAATTAAATTCTGCTATATAGAATGTAAGCTTCAATCTTAACAATTTATTTTAATATTGTCTCCAATTTTCTATACTATCATCTGTGCAAAAGATAATTTTGTTACAGCATTTTAATTCTAATAATTGAGCATCAATGTTTAGGTTGCGTTCAGCATTTTCCAGTTTCTTTCTTTATTTTATAAGTTTGTGTTTTTCAATGACAGTTCGTTTTGTGATTGAGAATTTAAAAATTGTAAATAAATGATAATGCCTAACTAAAATGTTATCCTTTTTTATCCTTTTCTTGCTTGCATAGAATGTGATATTAGAAAATGGTTTGTATATGTGTTGCTCCTAATTTTTACCATACATTGTATTATACACAGGCGTAGCAAACACACTGTTGTAGCATATAAAGATGCGATATATGTTTTTGGCGGTGATGATGGTAAAAGAATGTTGAATGATCTGTTGCGATTCAATGTAAAAGAGAAATATTGGGGACCTGCACTGGCTGCAGGAGCTCCTCCTGCTCCACGTTACCATCATTCAGCAGTTGTGCATGATTCTTCTATGTTTGTATTCGGTGGTTACACTGGTGATATACATTCCAATTCAAATCTTACCAATAAAAATGACTTGTTCGAGTACCAATTCCAAACTTGCCAGTGGACTGAATGGAAGTTCATTGATAAGTATGTTTGATTTTCTCAATTTTTTTAATGTCCGTAGTTGTTCTTTCCTGTGGTTGTTCATTGGTGCACAATGTATATTTATATTTCATTGTAGAAAACCTGTAGCTAGATCTGCCCATGGAGCTGCTGTGTATGATAATAAGTTATGGATATTCGCGGGCTACGATGGAAATGCAAGATTAAACGATATGTGGACAATATCTCTACTGGTAAGTTATTACACTATTTAACACAAATTGTAAACGTAATTAAATCCTTGTTTGCACTTTTAACTTGCAATTATTTTTAGCCTGGAGAACCGAGGGTATGGGAAGAAGTTGTTCAATCCGGTGATTGTCCACCGACGTGCTGCAATTTCCCTGTCGCTGTAGCTCGTGAATCCATGTTTGTATTTAGTGGTCAGAGCGGAGCTAAGATCACCAACAGTCTCTTCCAGTTTCATTTTCGAGAAAGACGGTAAGTATTCCGATCTTCCAATGTTGTATCGTATTTTATGTAGTAAATGTTATTAGGTGGACACGGATTTCAACGGAACGCATACTTCGTGGTGCTCCTCCACCACCTGCCCGCCGATATGGTCACACTATGGTCAGCTTTGACAGACATCTTTACGTTTTTGGGGGCGCGGCTGACTCCACGTTACCTAACGATCTTCATTGCTATGATCTTGACACGCAAACCTGGAATATTATTTTGCCATCCGCCGACAGTCAAGTTCCATCCGGTCGCTTATTCCACGCGGCAGCGGTAATCGGGGAGGCGATGTTCATTTTCGGTGGAACAGTTGATAATAATGTGCGATCAGGCGAGACGTATCGGTTTCAATTTTCGTCTTATCCAAAGTGCACGTTGCACGACGATTTTGGAAGATTGTTAAATGGACGCCTTTTCTGTGACGTGGAGTTCGTAGTAGGAGATTTGGAATCGAGGATACCTGCCCACATAGCTTTGGTAGCAGCTCGTTCGAAGTTTCTCAGAGCTTGCATCATACGGGCGCGAGAGAAGCGAGAGAAACACTTGGAAGATGTGCTTGGGACTACGGACGTACCGATAAAGGACCTATTAGAGGTGAGACTGCGGGACGCAGTACCGGAGGCTTTCGAAATGGTCTTGAACTATATTTATACCGATCGCATCGATCCAACGAAAGGAAGCGAAGATGGATCCAGCAATCGCGTCGAAGATCCTTTGAGCAATCGAATAGTGCTCCTCATGATGGACGTCTATCGTTTAGCTGTGGAATTCAATATGATACGCTTGGAACAACTGTGTGTCCATTACTTGAAAGCCACCATAAGCCACGCGAATGTCCTCAAAGCGTTACACAACGCTGCACAATTGAAACTTGACTTTATAAAGGAGTTTTGCTTGAGCTTCATTGTGAAAGAAAGCAACTACAATCAGATTGTAATGAGCCAAGAGTTTGAGACCTTGGACCAACCTTTAATGGTAGAAATTATTAGAAGGCGGCAAATGCCTCAGGCGAGAAACTTCTCCAAGCAGTATGACCTTGGTACAGGTAGGTTTCCTCAAAGTTTTTTTTTTTTGTTCAATGCCTTGTCAATGTTTTAATTTGTGACTTCAGGAACGACGCTTGAGCAAGATATGGAGGCATTCTTAAAGAGTGTCGGCAAAGAATTCTGTGATATAACATTGATGTTAGATGGAGTGCCGATTCCAGCTCACAAAGCGATTCTTGCGGCACGATGTAGTTACTTCGAGGGAATGTTCCGCTCCTTTATGCCAGAAAATAATACAGTGAACGTGAGTAACTAATCATCACGTTTCTATGCGTTCATGGTAATGAAAACTATTGTAGTATAATTTCTGTGTTCATGGCAGATACAAATAGGTGAGAGGATACCGTCTTCTGAATCATTCGACTCTTTGTTGAGGTACATCTATCACGCCGACGTTTCCATGCCACCGGAAGACTCCTTATATTTATTCACGGCGCCGGTTTTTTACGGCTTCACGAACTATCGGTTGCAGGCATTTTGTAAACAGAATCTCGAAATGAATGTTACCTTTGAGAACGTTATACAAATCTTGGAAGCTGCGGATAGAATGCAGGCTGCCGATATGAAGAAGTATGCGTTGGATCTCATAGTGCACCATTTTATACAGGTAGATATTATACTAATAATTCACATCTTTCCTTTGATTTTCGGCATAATAGGTTCAAGCTTTAGCGAAGTACTACCACTGAAGTGAACGTAACCTTACTCTGTCACAGGTTGCAAGACTTCCAAGACTGAAGCAATTGAGTCGAGAACTTTTGTTGAATATTATCGAGACCTTGGCCGACGAGCGTAGCGAAGCGCGCCTGCGTCAAGATATGGCGAATGATTGCTGACGGATTTCTGCTTCGCATCGTTGCCCTTTTAATTGGGACTTACCCTCACCCTCCAGCTTCCAAGTAAGTGTGCAGTACAGTATCTTAACAATGTTGAATATTTTCTACCTGCTGCGGCAAGGGTACATGGTAGACGAATGTTTGAAAAGTCTGAATGATCAGGCGCGTATGTAAATAAGTAAACACAGTTGAAATATTCAGCTTCGACTTTAAGGTGGTTTAGTAAAAAATGATAACAGTTCAGATCTTCAAATGAGATTAATACAAAAATTTATTAAAAATATTTAAATATTGCACATTGATTATGAATGCTATGAAACATTGTGTTAAGTATCATTGTACTAAATTTTTAATGTTAAATGAGGTTTGGGTACATTTTACAATAAAACCAAATTTCAAATTTATATATAATCTTTAGCTTTATATATAAAAATAACATTAATTAGGAAAAATAATTAATCACCTGCGATCACTTACTCCTTGAAATATATTATTATTTGCATAATTCGACAATTTCGCTTTTTTATTGTGCAGTTCACTTAAAAATCAGATCACATTTTTTTCGTCACTATTTTGGAACATTTTCAGTAATTCTTCATACTCAATTACTGCCGCAAGTTTTTTAATCATGTCTAGTCAACTAGTATAACTTTCATTGGAGTGATTTTACCTAATTCCCTTCCGTTTCCTGGTACATGGTCCCCTAAGATTCCCTTCATTTCCTGGCATATTTCCCTTAAATTTCCCTTCATTTCTTGGCACATTTCCCTTTAATTGCCATGTTTTCTGGCACATTTCTTGGCAAAGATTCCTCGTGTCACCCCTTCGCGTATCATGTTCTTCTGATACAAAAGGTAAGTTTCGAGATTCAGTTAATAATTATTCCACCTCTTCGCATATCATGTTCTCCTGATACCAGGAGTAAAATTCGAGCCAGAATTTCATACGTACCAAAGATTTATCGTGCCACCTCTTCGCATATCATGTTCTCCTGATACCAAAATGTAAAATTTGGCCAGAATTTGATACGTACCATGAATTTCTCGTGCCACCTCTTCGCACATCATGTTCTCCTGATACCAGGAGTAAAAATCCGACATTTCCTATCACAATTTTGAGAGGAGCGATTTGCAATATTGTTGAAGTTTGGAGAGGAGCGATTTGCAACATTGTTGACCTTGCAACATTGTTGACCTTGCAACATTGTTGATGTCTTGAGAGGAGCGATTTGCAACATTATTGACCTTGCAACATTGTTGATGTCTTGAGAGGAGCGATTTGCAACATTGTTGACCTTGCAACAATGTTGATGTCTTGAGAGGAGCGATTTGCAACATTGTTGAAGTTTGGAGAAGAGCGATTTGCAACATCGTTGACCTTGCAACATTGTTGATGTCTTGAGAGGAGCGATTTGCAACATTGTTGACTTTGCAAAATTGGCCAAAATTCCGAAATGTACCGAAAATTAGCCCCTCCCGTGCCACCTCTTCGCATATTATGTGCTCCTGATACCAGGAGTAAAATTCGAGCCAGAATTTCATACGTACCAAAGATTTATCGTGCCACCTCTTCGCACATCATGTTCTCCTGATACCAAAATGTAAAATCTGGCCAGAATTTCATACGTTCCAGGAAATGGAGGGAATTAATGGTAATAAATAAATGGAAATGTGCCAGGAAATGAAGGAAAAATGAAGGGAAATGTCACAGACGTGAAGAGAAATTAAAGGGAAATGTGCCAGGAAATGAAGGGAAATTAAATGGAGAGTTAGGAGATTTTTAATGGTTTTAGAAGGGATTAGGAGTTGTTACGAGATGTTAGGTGGTAGTGAGAGATGGTAGGAGATGTTAGAGGTTGTTCGGAGATGTTCTGAAGTGTTAGTAGGTCTTAGGAAATGTTAGAGGGTGTTGGGAGACGTTAAAGTGTGTTAGGATATCTTAGACGGTGTTAGGAGTTGACAGAGGTGTTAGGCGGTGTCCAAAAGTGAACGAAAAGTTAGTGTCAGTTACCGGTAATCGATACGGCCGAACGATAAATGAACGAAATGTTAGTTGTCGTCATCGTCGTGTAGCTCGAGTATCCCCGTTTAGATATCAACCGAAGTTAGCCAGTTTGTAGACCCAGTTGCTACCCAGTGCCGCTGGTATGCGGCAACCGATACAAGCCTGGTGTCAGATCGGTTGTCATTTCGTAGGCGCAGAGGTGCCCCTTTCATACGGTAACCTACGCTAAGCGGTTTGTCGGTTGGGTTGCCATCCCGTAGGGGCAGCGATGCCCCTAGTATGCGGCAACCCGTGGTGACCGTTGTGTCGGATCGGTTGTCATCTCATAGGCGCAGAGATGCCCCTGTTATGCGTCAACCATTATAGCTTTTTTGTCATTTCAGTTGTCATCTCGAAGTTGCCGCGTACTTGATTGCACAACGATTTCATTAAACATCGTAATCAAATAATAATTAAAGAATTTTATTATAAAAAATATATCGTTATTAATACTTTCTGTATTTAAGTTTTGTTTTGACTAGTACATTTGGGAAAGAACCACCTTAAAGTCTTTATATCCAAATGTTAGCTATTAAACCTCAATGGGTCTTCATCGTTGTATGACGTAGTAAGTTCAAATATGTACAAATATTAGAGGACTATCGATCACTTATTTATATGTGTATTGTTTACTTTTCGATATCACGCATATATTTAAACTGTGGTATAGAAATTAAAACGCGAATGAGCGAATCAGTGTTTAGAATTTTAACTAGTCGTTAGAATAAGCTTGAAATATCAGAAATCTATTAGTTATTTTGTCGCAGTTATCTTGTATAATGTGAACAGAATTTAATCGTGTTATAAAATTATTAATAAAAAAAAACATGTACCGTAGAGAAATTATTAACGTTTACTCTAACAATACGCCACGTGTACTATTATTTAGATGTACGTACCTGTAGTCGAAACGAGATGTTAAGTAAGAAGCGTGAGCAGGTGTCGGGTACAGAAAAAGACTAATCGTTAATAAATTATGTACTATATTTTGACCTTGATCGTGAGTGATCGTACATACACGCACAATCGATATTCTTTATGATAGTTAACACGTTTAAGCTTAATGCAAGCTGCACAAATTTGAGGGTCGAAAGAAATCTTACATGAGGAGCTCGTATAAAATCATTGCTCTTGTTTTCTTTCTAAATATTGTTGTCTCTAGTTAGGTGACATTCATCGACGGCCCGATTCTTCAGTTCAGTCTCTCGAACAAAATATTGCGAAATCGAATTTGTACTTAACGTAAACGTTTTTCCCCGCTTTAACGTTTTCTCGTATCCTCCTCACACATGTAATTATATTTTATCGAAGCTTTGTACGAGGGATTTAGCGCAACTGTTTCTTCTACGAAAAAGTGTGACTTTCGCTACGTGCGTTCTTTCGCCTAATGATCGCACCTGCGTTATCGTTAAATCACGAAACTCGTTTTTTTTTTTAGTTTGAAAATGGTCACTAGAGGCATCTTAACTCCAACTGTTATAGTCATCTAAACTTAAATCACGTTAAATAGTCGTAATTGTAATTACACTATGTAGGCCTGTTTTTTTTTTTTTGTTCTGTTCTGTTCATCGCTTACAATTCTAAATGAACTAGGGTAATATTGAACGTGGCCGTTTCAATCGCCACGTTGTTAATTACAAAATGAGATCTAGAAGTTACGTGGCTAATCAATAAGTTACAATGATACAGTCATGGTACAAACTTCACGTTGATTTCGAATGGCCCCAATCTGAAACGAGAGGTGTGTGTGAGATGGTAAAGAATCTATAAAGCTGGGTTGAAAATCCTTTCAGAAATTCATTCATTTGGATTTAACGTAAAGTATTTGGTAACGCGCGGAGTTCTTTGAATAGACTACTACATCAGACGAATTCTGATTGCAGTAAAATAAATGATAATTGAATTTTTGTCAAGACTTTCCTCCCAGCCTTACTGCCTACGTACTGCTATTAGCAAGGCGGACAGGGCTTCTTTGGCTCACCGATTGTAAAATTGCTCGATTCATATTGTAGGCACAGGGAGTACGAGACGTTCGCCTACTCAAGTTGAATCCTTTCCGATTATTTGAACCCGTTTCTGACTCTGCATGAAAGTGTGTGCAGCACTTGCATATAGACAACAGAAAGCAACATCTTGTTTCTAAACACGACGTTGTCACGTACACCCTTTATCAAATGCGGATGGTCCGTAGCAATTTACCTTTTCGGTAGGTTACTCTTGTATCCCAGCTCTTGTCATTTCTAAAAAAACGTTGCGAACGATACAAAATTTCCAAAGTCTTTGTTCAATACGATACAACACCAACTTAGTCGACGTATAGAGATAATGCAGGGTGTTCCATGAGAGATTATAAAGATTTCTCGTCTCGACTCGCTTCCGAGAACAATTAACAAAGGAAACTTCGTCCAGAAATCTCTCTGGATAAATGGAATATTTATTTATTTTACCTATCAGAAGTATCTCGAACAATTGCCTTTAGCAATCTTACGTCCTGCTTAGGAATTATGTTGCCCCAGTCATACAATGTCTCACAAAACACTCCGCATCTGAATCATCCTACTGCATCTGGAGCGTCTCGGTATTCGAGCGAAGCCACCGTATAAAAGCTTTCGCCAGCATTGTTACCGGATTAACATCGGGAAAAGGGAAGAGGTAGCGGATTGAAATCTCAGATGAAAGCTTTAAACCTTTTCTTCCGCGATGCTGCTCGTCGATGGCATCCTGTGCGAAGGTTCCAGCCTCCTTCTTCTCTCCTCGATGGCTTCTGTTTCCAGGTTCATCGTGGGTTGCACCGTCTGCGTCACAGACGAGCTTATGTGTCTCGTTTTAACGAGAGGCGGATTTCGCGATTGCGGAATCGCGAACGCTCTTCTTAGAGCCCCTCTCGGGGGTGACGGTGGTGGATAGGAGATACCTAATGGTATATTTTAAGTGAGCACACTCCAACGCGTTGCTGGAATTCCATCTTGCTAACATGAAGAAGCCGTGCAACTCTTAACTTAATCTCTGATTACAGTCACGATTTTACGGACTATTACAATGTCTATAGATCTTGGGTATCGTGATAGGATACTCATCGAATTTCATTGTGGGAATGGGAACATCAATGGGACTAATTTGTTAACAGGTTGAGCGCAGCGAGCTTCTAGGAGCTTCTCCGGGATTCGATCGCTCTGTCAGGTACGTCGCGGCGCTCAGCCTATCTAGCGATTCTGTTAAGCATGCACAGTGCCATTTTTGCTGGTGTTTATTGTCAGAACAAGCTTCTAGAGGGTAACAGTGGAAGAAGATATAATCCCGCGTGGGTAATTTCTACCTCGGTGCCCTGGTGAAAGCAAAGTGTCCTTGCTCTTTGTTATTTGGGGTACGATAAGAAGCGAGTTTGGCGGTGTCGGAGATACGGTCGAAGTTTGTGGCGAAGTAGCTAAAGTCAAGTTTGGCAGCGATTGGCCCAAGCTAGAATATGGTGGTACTTGGACACTCAGCGTGTTGGGCGTCGGTGACTTACTCGGCAGGTATCGTCTATTATCAAATTTGTTAGGACTAAAATAACGTTCAAACGTTGGTCAGATTGCAATTTGAAAACGTGTCTTTGTTTAATATTCGATCTGTTCGTGCACCGTTACCTTATTTGTAGGGGTCTGTGGTTGTGCCCAGAACTTTCGCCGCCCTCCTCGGACGACACGCTCGAAGCTCGCGGTAGCTCGGTGGTCTCCACACTAACGTTTCTGCTTTGATTGTAACTGGGCAGGAAGCTGCTGCTTCCCGGAGACACTCCCTCCATCTCTATGCTTCCGCTGGAAGTCGTTTCGCGACTTTGATTAGAGAAAGTTCTAGTGTTCCTTCGCTACGGACATGTATAGGCTCTAGACTAACTAAGAGAAGTTATAACGACACACCTGTGACTGTGGGCAAGGCTGCTGACGCGCGACGCCCTGCTACTTCCTCGAGGCGTCTTCAGAATCGCCTCGCATTCTTCCCCTTCGAAATCGATGTCACCTAGGTGGGTGCTGGGCTGTCTGCTGACAGTCGCCAAGTTCAAGGTGTTACCTAGCGGTGGTACCTTCATCAGCGCGAATTGTTGCTGAGCTTTCCTTATGGATTCCATCCAAGACTAAAAGCGAAAATGTTCTCTTGAGAACTACGTACAAATCCATACGAAATCTAAGGCTAATCACCTTCGCCAGTTTTGATTCGCCAGCACTGAGGACTAGGGCAGCCGATGTCGCTCCGTACTCGTTCAGATAAATCAATCCCAAGCTGGTTGGCTCCTTGAGCTCGTGTATGCGGATGCGGTCGATCACGTACGGCTGTCTGATAATCTTCAAACCACCACCGGTGGTTCCAGTCAGCCCACTGGATGAGGTCTTCTTGGTCGATGGTTTGCAGATCAATAACATGTCGGTTAGCAGCAGTACGTGGACCTCCATCTATAGAATTCGAGTGAAACGTATTAGGCTTCTTATTCAGTTGCAGTACGTTTCAGAAATCTTGGACCTCGCGGTTCACAAATTACCTTGCTGCTAGCAGCGTCCCTGAGCTTCAAGTCTCCGTCGCGGAGAAGAACTCTCAGCGTGTCCTTTGGACAACCTGGTATCGGCGCCGTGGTAATGTCGAACGTACTGTGAATCTTGATCAGCTTTTCTAATTCTTCGTCTCGAGATTCGACCACGTCGTAGCACTCTATGCGAGACGCCGCACTGGCCAATCGTGCGGTCTCCTCACTCCTCTTCAAGGCTGCGTTTACGGACGCCACGAAGTCGTCCACAGATTTGATCTAAAAGATTTCAATGGTAAAAGGTGGTTCGGTGGAGTGTCCATGGAGAGCTAATTGAGAGAGATCGCTGTAGTCTTTGAAGACACGCATTCTCACCATGTGTGTCAATTCTATTCGTTGCTCCTCGTTCTCCGTGTTCTTGTGAACGGCCTTGAGTAGGAGGGAGTACTTGGTCAATCTCTGCATAGGCTTCACCAATATGTCGAGTAGCTTCAGTCGATTGCAGTCCTTCTGAGTCTCGCACCACTATTGAACCGGTAATAATAAAACGTGTTAGAATAAAACAAGCCAACTTCTTCCTCGACAATTTGTCATACACTTACCACCAGATAGACCGTGAACAGTTGATTATCGTTGAATCGGTCCCTGCAGTACTGCTGACACCTGCTCTGCTCGGCGCAGTACCTGGTGTACGGGGCGAACGTTTGCTCGAAGGTCTCGAAACCTTGCAGAAGATGACCAGGATCGAGCGGTTGTCTAGTGGCCCTCGACGTGTTCACCATCGCCAGGACGTGCTCGGCCAAAAAGTAGAGATTGGCGGCATAGATCTCAGGGATGTTGCTGAAGAGCTTGCTCCTGTCGACCTCGGTCAGGATATTCGAGGCCTGCAGGCTACAGAGGCACGCCATGAAGAGCTGGAATCCATGAAGAAATATTCAATCAGATATTCGCGAGAATTGTACTCGTTCTTGATTTTTATTAACTTTCCGATATAGGGAAGTTATCGTATTTGCCCCTAAAATGAAAAATCGATTTTTTAGCAGATCTCCATGTTTCAAGGTCATTGGAGTCATTTCAGCCTATTTTTAACAAATTGTTCGCGCGCGCGCGTATGTATGTACGTATGTAAACAAATTTTTCGTTAAAAACACTAGTTTCAAACATTTTTTTTTATTCGCGATAGATGACGCTGTAATCGGAAATCGGGAAGTTCCTTGTGTGGCCCATAAAGGGTCGCACACAAAATAAACATGAATAGCTATATGAATTAAGCGAGCAAGAACAACCAACTCGCAAGCTCGCGAAGCGAGCTAGTTTTATTTTAGATTTCGTTAGGCAAAGCTTGTTAGGTAAAGCCCTAACCAAGATCAATCAAGCGGATAGCCTGGAAAGGTCCAAGTGAAGTTAATGAAATGTTAGGAATGTCATACTAAGCATAGGGACTGGTAGGAAAATATTTGCAAGAGATACTTACGTCTGTGACGACCTTCAGCGTCTTGATGTACGCTACTTCCGTTTGAGCTAACTCCCACAAAGCAGTCTGTTGCTGCTGCTGCTTCTCCGAAAGTTGGTCCGAGTTGTATACAATGTCGCGCCAGTCGTCTTCTAAGTCGTACAAGGCTGCAACAAAGTTTTACTTCGCAGTTACCTATATTAACGCGTTCGCAAGGAATTGCGGGGACAATTCAGATTATTAATTGAAATTTCTGCTTTCATTTTCAGCCTAGAATGATCTGAGACAACGAGGCAGCGCCGAATCGCAATCGCGTGTTCATAAATGGCGTTTGAACTCCAAAGAAAAGACTGTGAACCACTTTTGCGAGCAGTAAGGAAGCAACTTGACAACCTAACAGCGGATGGACAATTCCGTATCGACTATTATCGATAGACGTTACAAATATGTATATCTAAGAGTGTGCACAAAACTGCCGTGAATAATAAACATTTCCAAATTACCCCGAAGAGATATTTAGCGCTTAATATTATATAAAAGGATTGTCGGCCTCAGTGATTTCTCTTATTTTTCCTTAATCTTACTCGAAGGGATACGCGAAAGTGGATGAGAAACGAACAGGCGAAAAGAGAGTAAATCAAAGGCACTTGTTACCTAGTTAGCCGTCTGATGCGAAATAGATCGAGCGAGGAGCGAACGACCGGTGATCGATATCGATCGGGGACTTTCGGGTCCCCACTCCTCTCTCCGCCTCGGGAGCCGAACTACTCGATCCAACCAACCTTCCGGACGGAGAGAAGAGCGCTCTGTCGGTTCGATCGTTGCTCCTCAGTCGGTCATTTATTTGAAAGAATATTTACAATCTTGTCCGTCTGGGAAAGGTACAAATTAAAAGGATTATTTTCCAAACAAAGAGTTTTATAAAGTAAAGTAATTTGTTGGATATTAATATAAAACTTGTTGTACAGAAGTTGGCCTGCTTTCGCATTAATTTCTAGCCGATATAGATCGTTATTGTACCTACCATCTTCGTTGATAGAGAGTTCGTAGGGTAGTTGAACATCCGTGAGCTTCGGGACACCGTGCTTATTGTAGTCGTCTAGTTGAGCGGTGAGGAGGTCCAGCTTGTTGCCCTTCGTGTTCGTGAAGAAGCCGCTCCAGCGCTGCTTGCTGGTCTTGAGCCCTGCAGCCCCAGCAGAGCTCCGACCAGACGTCAGCGTCGTGCTGCAGCTTACCTCGGAATCGACGCTCGAGTCTTCCGTCGAGACGCTGAAGAAGCGACCGCTGCGACCTCGATAGCTCTGTAGATTGAAAGCTCAATAAACTGTCTTTGCCAGTTCGTGAACTAGGTAGTTACGAAGGAATCTTGATGGCGGGACCATGAAGGTATCATTTGATAACTTGCCATTGAATTATCTTGACGCAGTAAAGTTGGAAAAAGAAGAGAAATGGAAGAAGAGAATCTACATGCTTTTTACACTACATTCTACCACTTCTAGGATGATAGGGGTCTATATAGAAAGCTAATTTCAGTCTCCAGAGTTTGAAAAGAATCCTCAGTCAATGTACAGTCAAACACAGAAGCGCTTTCAGGATAAAAGGTGTCTTCAACGAGTGCTAGAACTAGGTATCTGACAACACGAGGAGATTAGCAGATCAGCGTAATGGCACTGGACGGAAAATTGGCGACGGAATCGCGTTTATCTTTCCCCGTCAACTCATTAGAATCCGGATGCTGGTCTAATAGGAGGATTAGTATCGATCGCCATTCGCAGCAGCATTGTTCGCACCTGACGGATCGTTCTGTAATTTGTCTTCGACGGCAGCGGAAGGGTCAAGGTTCGTCATGCCTGGGCGTCACCGTATTGTCTGCGATTATTGAAGCTTGATCGAAGATTAGGGGAGGATGACGATCACAATGTGCGTCAGTTCGTCGACGGACAATGAGCCACGAGGGAGAGCCCGATATCTAGTCTCTTGGAAAATGTGTTCCAATGGAGATCGCAGCAAGCGATTCGTTTCAGTTGCTTATACCGTGTCCGTGAGCATCTGCGCTGATTAAAATGCTGGCGAAAAATCCGTGCCAATTGAAACGAAACGAGGGGGAAAAGCGTCTCTGAAGGACGGAGGACGTTGGAATGCGTCAGAAATGGAGCTGAAGAGATTCGTCACTTGGGGAAGGTTCAGGGAAGAGTTTCATCACTTAAATGCAGTAGCCTATTAGAACTTAGTGAAGATTTGATTGATGCATTGAAGAAACAATCTTACTCATGTACTTCAAACTTCTCTTTAAAATCATTTAGTCATTAACGATGTTTTAACTGCAATGTTTAGGCACAATTACTGGAAGAGAGAATTAATTTGACCGACAAAGTGACCTATAGTTGCATGTATAATAGATACGCGTTGACCTCGGTAGTTTTAGTGTTAAAAGGTACCATATTCTTCGCACCTACACGACTGGAAAGCAATACGCTGCCTGGGCTGAAAAAGTTTACGCATTCGTTTGGTGGAACGATGTGACCGGCCAGGTATTACGATACGACCTTCGAAAACTGAATGAATCAGGGCAAAGTTGTAAACTTACCCCGCCTGTTTTCCTCAAGGATACGCTTTGGCCAACCCTCTGACCCGTCGATCTCGAGTTCGGTTTCTCGTTGTCCTTGACTGGAATACACAAAAACCGTGGCTTGAGAAATCTTCACGTTCGAATTCGTCCGTTTGCGAAGCAGAAGGAACGAATCGTAAATTATCTTGAAAAGGAGAATCGTGGACATTTTTCAGTCCTCTTTTTATCATTTTTCCCATTTATTTTCGGCCCGTCCGACGCTACGGCGAAACTTTGTAGGGCGTTTTGTAAGTTCAGCGAACGAGAGCTGACAGCTGGCAGCGAACCGATCGGTTAAACGTTGCGATTGATATTTGTGATTGATAAACAACCCCCGGGGCTCTAGAAATCACATTTTACGATGGCGTCGGGGTTTATTCCCGGCGAAACAGACAGCGTTATCGATGTTCGTGACAGTTTCGCGCGACGGTCTGAACACGAACGGTAGCATTCCACTTAAGGGGGCCTCCCCATCAGAAACGGCGAAATTTGGTACATTTATACAGGGTGTTCGAAAAAAAGCATTCAATATTTATATGGTGTATAGGGCACACTGTAAAAAAGCTTTAGTAAACATAGGTCCAAAGGTCAACCGTTTCTGAGATATAAACATTTTTGTTTGCTAGTATCACGATTGACTTACTTGCTTCCATCGCATGCGATGTTTATGTCAGTGTTTATAAATTACGTTCTGAATGTTCCCATTCAAGAACCAGTTGCATGGCCTCCTCGATCCCCCGATTTAAATCCTTTGGACTTCTTTTTATGGGGATATTTAAAAAGCCAAGTGTATTCCACGCCGATAAATGACTTAGAAGAACTACGTAACTGAATCCACCATGCTTGTCAAATAATTCGACAGAAATGTGGGATTTTCGAGAGTTCGCGACTCTGTAAGAAGAAGATGCCAAGCGTGTACAGAAATGAGTGGTGAATATGGGAAATATCGAAAACCCAGTAGTAAGTCAATCATGATACTAGCAAACAAAAATGTTTATATCTCAGAAACGGTTGACCTTCGGACCTATGTTTACTAAAGCTTTTTTACTCAGTACAGTGCGCCCTATACACCATATAAATATTGAATGCTTTTTTTTGAACAGCCTGTATATTCATGTTTCGAGAAAGTATTAGGTTGTCCCAAAAGTTTCTTTTGCTTTATTAATAAGTAATACATGCACAATAGTTTATGTTTTATGTTACATTACTGAATTGTGTACGATTCATTTTGCTCCATTACTGTTACAACATGAATATCTATGAAATTAGATTGTCTATTTATATAAACACGACCACATAAAATAATTGAGTGCAACTCGCGAAAGAAACTTTCGGGACAACCTAATATGTACAAATTTGTGTGCGATTATCTCTAGGTGTTTGTTAAGTTATCAATTATTTCCTGGTTGTGTACTAAAGAAGTTTGTACGTATGATTACCATGGAGTTCTCAATCCCTAAGTGTGAGGATCTTTAGCAAAATAAATTATCCTAAAGCGATAGCGTAAAATGTATATAGCACTTTTTCGATATTAAATTCAACGAAAGATGAATTATATTTTTTTTTTGTTCATCCATTGTGAATGCTCCCTTAAGGTTCCCTGTATCTGACTGGTTTCGTGTTTTTTTTTTCGCAGATACGGTGAAAGAGAGACCGTTTTAATGCGACACGAATAGAAGCGATTAAAGGCGATAACGATCTGAAATTTTACTGCTAATTTGTTGCGTGAGCTTATGTTCACGCATCGAACCTTTTGCGTCATAGTTAACCACCCAGACCAAGGACAAACGTGTCCAAAACGTTTCTATGTTTAGAACGGTGTCAATTTTAGCATAAAACTTATCACAGATTTTATCCACGATTTCAAAGGAGATTAATTTATCCGGGTGCTCGACGACCTAAATGTATTTAACGAACCTAAGTCTCTACGTCGTTAAGTATATTAATCAAGGTCGAAATTAAAACCATTTTAACGTCGATAATTGTTCCATTTTCAATTTAATAAGCTACGTGTTGTTTAATTGTAATTAATTTCGGTGGCTAAACATTTCTGTAATATCTATTTAATAATATTAATGCAAAATAATATTTATATAGAATGTTGAGCTTCGAAGAAGAGCTATCGAAGAAATTTATCTTGAATTCCGACCACGGCTAGACATAGTTATTCATAGGGATTCGATTGCAACGTGTTATTTCACTCGTGGTTTCTGCAACGTGGCAGCGAAACGGCGATTGGAAACGCTGGGGTTCGAGAAACGATACAGAAAATTACGATCGCTAGGCTTTCCAGCGAGTGGAACATCTTCCGACCCGCATGAGGGCCACGAGTTAATTTTGTTTCGTGGTGGTTTCAATCATATCCAGCATCCGGCGGAATTACGGATTGCACAAACAACGGAATTGTGGCGCGGCTTGATTGCGAGGCACAGAGAACGCTTTGGTTCTTCTTTGATCCACCGTTGGCCTTAATTCGTGTCTTTGTTCGACCACTGTGGAGGATGCATCGTCGTTGATATTTTGAAAACGAAGGAACACTTTAATTAGCTTTCGGTATTTCTTAGAAAAATCGATGCGACGTTTCAGTTACAATCCTTTCAACATTTCATTGATTGTTTATTTTTTTTTTTTTTTAAATATTACTTCTCACGACACAATAAAATTATTTAGGTAACCACGAAGAGTAGGTATGTTTCAGAAAAAAATTATTTTTCTATCGAAATTTCCCTCAGAACTTCAAGGCTTCTTCATTAAAAGGCTCGCGAGTACAAATTCTCTTTGAGTTTAAAAAAATTCCTGATTTTAATCCTTTCAACTGTAACTCAGGGGAATCTAACGACCTCGAGTCTTCAAGGCTATATTCCTCATTGAGAGACTCGCGAGTACAAATTTTCTTTGAGTTTTAAAGGATTCCTTTTTTTAATTCTTCCGACTGTAACTCAGGGGAATTTAGCGACCTCGAGGCAGCAATAATTTCCCTCGATAAGTACATTGTTGTAAGGGCAAATTTTGTCGCGTAGGCGCTCTTTCGAGGAGCAGCAATTAATCAGGTTAATAGTATCTACATAGTCAGTGAACGACAGCCGCCCGTTTACCTTTCAGATATTTAATAAGACCGTGTCTGTAACATTAGGGCGAGAAAGGCTCGCGTAGGCGTGTCGTCGTGACTTCGTACTGTCGCGTTATGTTTTTACTTTCCGCTCTCGGTATTCCAAGGACACGGTCCAAATTAACGAACGCCCCGAGTCGCAGCCTTTTGCGTCATACTTCTTGGTGAATCATCAGAAAAGAATGTAAAAAAAATTGGAGAACTTTTGAACAAACTACAAAAAGATACTATCAAGATATTAGAATAATACCGATGCTTTAAATTCATTAATTTAAAATTCATTTTGGCATCTGATACGTGCGAATAGTAGTTACACGAATTCTGCAACAGTAGCGTCATGGTAAAAGTCCTTTAACAATATAAATCATCCGGAGTTAAACCGTCTCGATACTATCGATATTGACTGTCGTAAATCACCTCGAAATTGTCGACAGTGTCGGAAAGATAAACAAGGGGTAAGCTGGTCGCTCGATGCGAATTATGTCGATAGAAACGGAAGATGCGACTTTTAATGGTTTTGTAGTGAATTTTAAGTAGTATGACCTCGTGAAAGTCAGACTAGGCCATATCATGGACAAAACGTATACTAAGATTAAAATCAGTGATCTATGCTTTTAGTAAACAACATTAGAACAAGTTGAATCACATTTTGACTTTTGGATCGATTAGGTATGTGTTCGATTTTAGTTTAATCAGAGTAGCGAGGTCCTTTGGGAATTTATTAAGTAAAAACTGTACAACTTCTACAATTTTCTTTTTTTACACACGCTAACTGACTATTTCCATCGAATCTAATTTTTTCCCAAGATTGATTACGATTCATGTCGCGTTTAGTCAGAGACTAATGTCTCACGTGTTTAGTAAAAAGGATGCGGTTAGGTCAGGTCTGATTCAAATGAAGGGTGGTTAGGGTCGCCTTTGAGCTCAGTTTGATCTGGATTACGTCTCTATGCCGGAATTACCTCGACGTCATACGGTCCGAAACGTAGCCGGTATGCGTGCCTTAAGTAGTACGACCTCGTTTATGGTCAGCCGTCGCGACAGAGAGTTTCGATCAAAGCCACGCTCCCTTCAGCAATCCGTTTATTGCCGCAACGACCTGTGTGTACATTTATTACTCGTCCGCAGTTAGACGCGGTCGGTGTACTTATGGCTTGGAACAGGATCGATCAAAAGGCGCGCGTCCCCGTTCATGTCGTATCGAGTTCAATTTCCTTTCGCGGTCGTTAATCTCCGATCAGACCGTGGAGTCCAACGCTTACGAGCTAACGTAATTACCCTTGACGTATATTCACCCCTTCACAGAGTGGTTCGGTCAAAAATAAAAATATGTAGCAAGCTTTTCTTTGTTGAAAATATCGAATAAAGTAGTGTTTTCGTAACTCGATAGTTTGGGGTGTATAAATCTACAGTAAGCGTAACTAAAAAATATATCGTCGACACTGTCTGTTTTAAATGTCCTCAGTGAATAGTAAAAATTCCGAAATCGTTGATTGTACCGCTACTTTGGAATAAATTTCCCCCGAAAAATGGTTACTTTTCAGTAGAAGAGAAACGACTACACTTTCGGATCGTTTGATTTATCACGATTCAGCGTTCGGTTGATTATTGCGTGCACGGCGACAATCGATTACGGCAGTTTTCCTCTAAACGACCGCCGCGATCGTATCTATTATCAATTTTGCATGAATTATGGGCCAGTTTGTACTGTTCGACCATGTTCCCCGGTTAAATGTTAGCTTCGAGTTCCGAAGCTTGTATGCGAAACGGGATCGCAGGCTGCGGAGGCGAGAATGCAAATGTTTCGCGAGTTAATGAGCGAAGTTTTACGATAACGGGTAAGTGTCGGTTTGATATAAGGCTGGCTCGACCTGCCTAGGTTTTTGGGGGGTTGTTTAACGTTCCCCGAAACGACCCATTTCTCCGGGCGAAATTGCTCTTAGCAGTTATTTAGGAGGCTCGATACTGGCCTATGCTGAGACGGAACAGTTGAAATAATTAATGCGGGGTACCTGTTATTCGAAGATGTTTTCCACCAAGGCTCGCTGTGTCCGTCGTCAGAATCGGTAATGGCGATGAAACACCGTCGTGAACCTCGATACGCGACAGGTCTATGCCACGTTTGTCACAAGCTGTGAGCAGGGCGTCCCTGTAGCAGACAATACATGCATAAATTTAGAAAAATATGTGGAACATCCTGTTAAAATATTTGTTGTGATTTAGGGTTCAATTTTATTTCAGCTGGACGCCACAACAATTCAAGATTTGGGACTAATTTGTGACTAAAACTAATTATGGTTCTCCAACTGAAGATGCCACATAGGTAGTGACAATGGAAATACGAATGTCAAATTAATTCCTTTGTGTACGTGAAACTGTTACTGTCAAGCAGTTCTATAAACGAGTACTCTAGTGTCGAAGTCTAGAAATGAAAGTTGCATACAAAAGCAGTAATCCTTCGTGAGAATTCATAGCGTTCCGCGACAGAATGATCACCGGGACGCATGAATTATTGAGCGAAACTACTGCGTACAAGCCACGTGTTTCTCATGGAATGAAAGCTTACTGTCGCAAATCGCATCATACCCGTTCGCGAACATATAGTATTCCATTGAGTCTACGCCACAGTTGCTGGCGTCAACGATCGAAGGGAGTCTTTGGTTTGCAACCATGAAAGAAGTACCCTAAGCGAGGAGTAAACTCAATGAAGTTCCTTTCTATTTTTTCCTCTGGAAACTTTACTTTATATATTTTTATATATTATACAGGGTGAGTCTTATAACGTGACGACCTCAAATAAATCGTAAGATATTCGTTGTACGACAAAATGTTTCAAACAAAAGTTGCATGTTATCTAGGGGGACATACATTGACGTAATCTGTTTTTTATTACCTTACTTTTTTATTGAGATATATTAGGGTCACCTTCAGTTTTTTAAATGGAATATCTAATATCTTTTTTTCGAATTCGAATAAATCATCAAATTTTGCGTAAAAAAGTATTACATGAAGTGGGACTTCGAATGAATAATTACTGAGATATCTTCAAATTAATAATCTTCTATTACGAAATACGCTTAGTCAACGTGATTCTTAGCACGACTTTATTCACGTCGGTAGGTCATGTCTGTAAACAAGTTCCCTGTTAAATATTAATAATCATCAACACGAAATGCCCATTTAGTATCTCGGTAAGCGTTAAAGTCGTATTGAGAAAGGTGCTGCATTTTCATTACGACGTTCCGTAACAGTTATGAAACAACAGTTCAGAAACAACGTTACGATAATTGTTTATTGTGCGTGTGAAGAAAATGCTATAAGAGCTAAGATCTTGTACCAAGCTAAGTATCCTGAGCGAAATCAGCCATCGCATTCTACCTTCTTAAGGCTTAATCGAAGACTCAAAGAACATGGCAATTTTAATGTACAGAAACGTAAAAAAAAAATATACATGTTGAATTGAGTCCTCCTTTTCGAAGTCGGTTAAAAAGGTATCACAAAGTTGTGAATAATGAAGGATGTCGTACTTCAACCTTAGCAGCTATTGCTCATAAACTTCTTTTATAAGTATCTCAGTAATTTTTCATTAGAAGTCCCACTTCATGTAATACTTCTTTACGCAAAATGTGATAATTTATTCGAGTTCGAAAAAAAAATATTAGACATTCCATTTAAAAAACTGAAGGTAACCCTAATATATCTCAATAAAAAAGTAAGGTAATGAAAAACAGATTACAGCACTGTATGTCCCCCTAGATACCATGCAACTTTTGTTTGAAACATTTTGTGGTACAACAAATACCTTACGATTTATTTGAGGTCGTCACGTTATAAGACTCATCCTGTATATATCTATCCATAGTAAAACAGCATTTGTTTCGACAAATTCATCGACCTAGCATATGAGGCCATTTATTATAATGTACAGCCTTATGCCCCTGTTATGCGGCAACCGAAGCTAGCCAGCTTGTAGGTCCGGT
>NC_071982.1:2681451-2703648 GCF_026283585.1 Hylaeus volcanicus
TTGCCATCGCGTAGGTGCAGAGGTGCCCCTGTTATGCGGCAACCGAACCTACAGAACAACTTCCTACGGTTGCCATCTTGTAGGCGCGAATTTTCCCCTGATGTTTGGCAACCGTGACTACAGGCCGACTGTGCGGATTGCGTTAAGGGTGCGCAGGAGTCAGAACAGAACTCCGAATTGATTTCAGCGATAGTCGCGAAAAAAATAGAAAACTCCGGGACATGGATAGAGAAGGCGATACAACAATTGCAGGAGAGACTAGGCTGGCTAGCATGATTTTTTTTCAATGATATTGAAGCAAAGAAGCAATATTTTCTAATGATTCTAGTTTTAATATATTCGTTACACTTTGGCGGATGCGACGCCAAGGCCTGATGTTGGAAAAAGTATATGTAAACAAATTTCTTCTATAAAAAAGAAAAAAACGTACTTTTATCGTTTATAAAGTTTTAAGGCCGAAATTCCAAAATCAGGCCTTGGAGTCGCATCCGCCAAAGTGGAACGAATATATTAAAGTCAGAATTATTAGAAAATATTGCTTCTTGGCTTCGATATCATTGAAAAAAAACCATGCTAGCCTAATCGCCCTGCCCTCGTCTCTCCCGCAATTGTTGTACCGCCCTCTTTATTCGTATCCCGGAGTTTCCTACTTTTTCCATGACTGTCGCTGAAGTTAATTCGGAGTTCTGTTCTGACTCCTGCGCACCCTTAAATCTACTACCAACGAAAACTTAAACCTGAAGTTTTATATGACAATTAATGAACTCGTATGCTACGTCGATGAACCGGTCTAATCACATACCATCATAATATCGATAGTTATATACAGAGTGCTCCGTATATAAGCTCCGTAATTGCAAATCTCTATGGCCATACATTGTTCATTCTAGGGCTAGTATGTGTCGCCTATATAGTAAGTTCGTTAAGATAACGCTGAGAACTCCATTCTAGCCTCACAGCGGCATTCCTCATTATTTATCGGCAATTATTAAGCAACGCCAGCGGGACTGGTTATCAAAGGCTTCGTTCGAGCGTGTTCGCGTCTCAAGGCCACCGGTAAATTCGCGCTTTTCATCTCCCTTGCGGCGGAATTCCGCCGAATTGCTGCCCCAGCTGCTATTTACATGCGCGTAAATCGTTCGAAATTTCATTTTGCCACGTGACAAGCGTCGACGACGACACCGATGCGCCCGTCGCGACAACTGTTCCTAGTTAGAGGGCGGGAGTCTGTAAATCTGGTCGGAAATAGATGTGAGGTTGTACGAGGAAATTACGAGGAAATTTGATGTACTCACGCTAAGCATGTCCCTTTCGCAGCTGGTAGAAGCTCGTCTCTGTCCAAAGATCCGGAGTCGTCGGACAGGTCGAAACTGACGCTGAAATACTCACTGCTAGAGACCTGAAAAACAATTTGTAAGAATTAGTGTAAGTTCAATATGTAATTAATTATAAATTTCAATATTTGTGCCCTCTTCACCCTCTGAAAAAAAAGGAATAAAAGTAGCAATGAGTTTACTGTTAGAAGAAAATATTCATCAATTGATTCGATTAAATTCCTAAAAAAATCCTTTTAATTCTATCGCGTCCCTTGTGTCTGCTTTGTGAACGTTCCCCATACGTGTCTCTGGTTTATTAATACCAAAGTTCTGGTGAAAGCGCAAACTCCCTCGTAACGGTTTTCAACGAAGACTAACTTTCTACTGACTCGTAGTAACTTTAGGACAAAAAGGTCGAATTTAAAATTTCACGTCAGTAGGTAGCAAGGACGGAGAGTGGTTCGCGTTCGATAAAGAGTCGAGCGCATAATTAGCACGAAAATGTCGCATTTCGCGAGAACGACGAGTGTCGAACGAAGCTTCTACAGCCGGCCACTGTGACAGGCAGTCAAGTACAAAAAGAACCTTTATTTGCGGACCGGTCACGTCGCTCGCGAAGAATGGATCACGTTCGTTCCTAACGACCTTTTGACTATCACTACGTTTTTACAATCCCCCTTTTTATTGGCGCTCGTATTTTTTCCATCTTCTCCTCCTATTCACTTCGAATTTTCACTCACGGCGAGCTTTGTGACAATTACGATAAGAATTAAGGCATAAAATAAAAGGGTTCTCATAGAAATTAAAAGAATGGAAAGAGCATTTGCAGTCGAGTGAAGATAATAATTAAGTCCTGGAAACTCATTTCCAATTTTCTGGTAGACTGTGAATTCGGTTTCCTCGTTTTAGAAAGCTTCGAAAATTTATTATTCAAAAGCTGGTGTGAATATCACCGTGGGTTGGTTTCAATTTAATCTAAATTTCAATTTTCGTTTCCAAACAGCATACAGCGACCGCTGCACTTATTATTCAATTAGTTCGTTCGCTGGAACAATCGCGGTGAGAAACCCCATCCATTATCCAGTGCAATTTAATATATATGTATTTGGCGAGACAAGTAGAATGAGGCTATGAGTGTTCGGCCAAGTAGAATAGACCCGTTCCGAGTCAGACAAGTAGAACGGCGCCGCATAAAGTCAGTTCACAAGTGTCTACGTCTATACTTGTAATTTATTCATGCTATAACTTCAGGGAGCCGTGGCAGTCGAAATTTCATTCAAACTATTTACAATATAATATAATACTATTTATTAAAACTTCGTCTAATCCAAATCGAACGCTATCAGGATTTTCCATTCGCTAATCCAGTACATGGAAGGGAATTCTCGCGTGTCGGAATTTTTTTAATGGTTCGTGGATTTCCGTTCGATTGGACGTGCGGCACACGTTGTTAATGAAACCTGGCACGACGAATGGTGTGACACCTGAGAGACTTAAATCCATCGAATCGATAATCGTGAGCCGACAAACGGATCCGTTAGCACGATATCGATTCGTCCGGAGAGCTAAGGGATGTTTCGTCATTCCCAAGGGGGGACACCCGTCGGATTTGACCTCGCCCATAACAATAAATACGCGTCCGTGACGAAGGTACAAACGCGCCTGTTACTTCCAATCAAAGTTTCCGTCGAAATTCCACGGCTAATGGCGCGATCGATACGGTAAAGCGATGATATCGGCACTCGGGAGGTGAACGATAATGGTGCCAACAATAGGAAATTGTCAGTCGATGGAGTCGAGCTGTCTAGTTGCTATGTACTCCATTTTCTACATACTCCATTTTCTACTTCCATTTCCAAAGTATACATACATTTTAATAACAAGCAGTAACGTGTGATTACGATTAGTGAGAAGTAACGAATTGTTTCCTGCACCGTGCTGAAATCAGTACGAAGTAATTTCAAGGAGTATTTTTCTTCATGAAAAATCTGTGACCTGCTAAATGCAGCAGATTCACTTTCCTAGCGCCGACTCGAAAGTGGAAATACAATTACCCGGCGAACTTCTCCACTCTTAGATATTATGTTCGCGACGGTCGAGAGCACAGATGGTCCATCCACTTCTTCGTTATTAAGTATCACGAAATCTCATCAAAGAAAGTGCCTTGGAGACGTCGCGCGAGCAAACGCAAGGGTCGTGGAATATTATGCGAACACTAACGCCGCTGTCCGTTTATGGATAGCCAGCTTGGCGAAAGTCGGTTATCTCTACGGGAATTGAAACGTTTAAGTCGCTCGTTCGACGTCGTTTCGCTTGATAGTTTCAGAGGACTTTCATGCCGAAGGGAAATCGTCGCCGTAAATGTTGCATGTCGAACATCTCTGCTCGATTTCCTTTCAAATTGTCTGAAATTTCGTCGTCTTCTCATTTTTTTCAATTTTCATTTCTTTACATACCTGGCATACGAGGTAATTTATTGTAATATAAAGTATGAAATTGGAATTTTTATCCATTATATTTCGCTTCGATTGCCTCTGAGTAGGCGCCTGTTAGGTGGCAACCGTTGCTATACGTTTCGTAGCTCCGGTTGCCACATCGTAGGCGCTGCGGTGTCCCTTATGGATGGCAACCGCGGTTAGCCGGGTTGCAAGACTGGTTACCGCATCGTAGGCGCAAAGGTACCCCTGTCTTATGGCAGCCAGACCAGTAGCTCCGGTTGCTATATTGTAGGCGCAGAGGTGCCTCTATCTTGTGGCAACCGGACCAAACAAATTCGATTAATTTTTTCGTCTAAACCATGGAAAAGTAAACGAAGGTAAAATACCCGTGACAATTTGAAATGGTTCGAGGATTTGTTGCGATAAAGTGTCGAGGAAACTGGAACGGGCAGAGGATTTCCCTGTTTGCATAGAGAACGAAAAATGGAGGAAAGCCATCGTCTTCGCGCAAAGCCGAGGGGACTCGCGGCAGATCCTCCCCTCCTCTCCGAAGGTTTTATCGAGACGTGGAAAAACATTTCACCGGATCTTCTTTTCTTTGCCCGTAGTAACGAAACATCTCTTTATCCTGGGTAACGTGTTTTACACGAGGACAGCGTGTTCGTTTCCGTCGAATCAAAGTCGAGGCTGCAAACGAATGAAGGATCGTAACCGAGGCGGAGTAAAAAGTCCAAGGGAATGAAGTTTCTATCCTTGTACCGCGCAAAATACTGGAACATTGTGACGAACGAAATTGCTTTTGGACTCTCTGAAAGATACAGTTAGATTATTGTCACTCGTGTATTGTCAGAGTCACGAAACGGTCGAAATAATAAACAATGGGATTAATAAATCGCGATAGGTGACCCTCTAGTTATTTGAAATAAAATATCAAGGTTATCCGTTTCTGGTGGACCATCCTGTGTTATTCTCCCTGTGCTTCGAAGGTGAGTAGGGTCCTCAGGAATAATTGAAAACAATGTTGTATAAAGGAACGCAGACTTTGGCCAAGGGCGGCTAAAATTGAGACCATCGAGGGTAGTTTCCATGGCAGTAAATGAAATCAAGTCACGCCCCTACCTCCGCCAACCCTCGAGGAAAATGGAAAAAAAATTAAGGAGCCAGGGATCTTGGGCGGAGTTGTTAGTCCAGGCAATTAATTCCGATGGAATAAAACGAAACCCGACGTGGACGTAAATGGCTCGTAATCGGCAGTATTACGTGCGCCACGACGAATGCCTTGGCAGACATTTTATTGTCTCTCATTTACATCACGTTCAGGGACGCCGAGGCAACGAGTCCGACCTGCCACCGACGCATCCCTGGAAACTGCCATTTGAATTGCTAAACGGTCAATCGTCGCCAAACACCTGGCCACTCCGTGGGCTCTACAACGGGGGTAGTTTACCCCCGTAATACCTTCTGCGACGAGGATTCGTTCAGCTAAGGGCGAACCAGTTTGTGAAGCATCGAGCTGAACTTGATCGACGAAAAGTCGTTTTAACACGTTGAACGCTACGTCATCCACATATGAAAGACACAAATTTTCGTTAAGTAACTAAATAAATTAATTTTGAAGGTGAGGTATGGAAGAAAAAAGTCTAAATTCTGGTTAGTTACAATCAATTATCACCAAAATTTCACTTAGGCGGTCTACTTTCATTGCCAGTAGTGCAAACACACTCAGAGTCCGACATTGAGATTAATTTCTTGTCTGACGTGCACGGGATTGTTTGCTATTATTGATCCGACGGTGGAACAAGACTGACGGAACGTAAGGGTTGCATAAGCCAACGGGCACCGCTAAAATTAGGCCAGCTTTTAATTGTTACCAGCGAATTAAAGCGAACCTCTCGTCCTTTACCTTTATCGTTCCTTGAAACAACCGACTAACGCGATAATAATAACAAATCCTACATTTTACAGAAATCTACGATGTCTTTGTTAACTCTAGCGTCGAATATTCTTTTACTAACCTGCGACCGAGACAGCTTGTGCCTGGTACGGTTCTGGTGGGTACCCTCGACGGACGCTGCGCTAGGCACGAGAAAACGCGGATTACTTTCGACACTTTGGGGGTGGTGCTGCAGTTGCTGAGGTTGGTAATGGTGGTGAAGGTGATGGGATTGCTGTTGCGAGGGACCACCCCCCAGATGTTCTCCCGTGTCCAGCATGCTGCCGCCCAGAGCGTCCAGTTGGGTCAACGACCTCGAACGCACCTGCAACCAATACGGCATTGCGCACGATCAGAACAAATTGTACGTTTAAAACGTGCAATTGAATAAAACCGACGAATTTCGAACGGCAAAATGAAGGGGTGATTTTATAAGGGCACCGGGGATGTGTGATCTGTACGCGGATACAGGAAAACTCGAGGATGTGTTATGGAACAAGTGGAGATAGATGGAATATAGTCGGACAAGTAGAATATATCTCCACGAGTCAGACAAACTTACCGTTCTTACACAAGCCGGATAGGTAAACAGTGTTCTATACAGGCCAAGTAGAATACATATATGCATGGTCAGCCGCAGATAAATGCGTGGATGGGATGGAACTAGTGGAGTGTATAATTCCGTGGTCAGACCAGTAGAATGTACCAGTGTATAGACGGCAGCGAATTAGAGCGTTAAGGCATCGCTCTTGGAGAGTTAAAACGCCAAGAGATTTCAGGCTACGGAAAATGAGAGTTGGACCAAGTTTGTCGTATACTTAATTTGGAGACAGGCCAAATTAAGTCTATTAAAAAAAAAAAAATAATGCTGCAATCGATTGCACGTGCACCATTGCATTTATGCAAAAAACATGGTCCTGCAGATGTAGTACACTTTGAACCATTAATTTCTTCCGTTACACTCTTTTCTCTAAGTGTCCCTGTAAAGAAGTTACAACTTGTTCCACTCGTTTACACCTTGTATATATGCAAGGGTCATAAGTAATTTGTCTAAATTGAACGATAAGTTTGATGCTTTCAAACAAATATTTCATTATAAATATTCACATGAATAATTTTTATACATATATCTATAACGAAACATTTATTTGGAAACGTTAACCTAGAATTTAATTGAGATAAATTTCCTCGATAGATATATTGGGGACAAATACTTATAGGACTGACTGTATATATAAATATAGTAAGGTAGCAAACTGTCTCGTAATTAGAGGGTTGCAGCGGAATCTCGCGTAACCGTGAAAAAATAAATTCGACGCGTGGAATTTCGTGTCAAGGAACTGGGTCACTGGCGATCGACCGGTTTACCAGTATCGATCATCCCTCTCGAGACCCTTTTCGTTATCGCGATCCAGCTGGGATACTCCCCTGCGTTTTTATCTAACTCACTTCCCCTTCCATTCGTTTATCCACTCCGCGAGTCCTTCGACGCGAAATATCCTTTCTAGTCGTCCTTCTGGCCTGAAACTCGCGTTTGGTTTCAGGGAAAATTAATAATCCCTCTTTCCATCGATTGCCGGAGGAAAGGGGGGAAGATGCTAATGGTTTCGCGCAATAACAAACTGACATTGATTTCGTTCGAGCGGAAAGCTCCGGGTACTTGGCCTCCCACGTGTCGTTTCGAACGTCGAAACAGGCACCATTAAAGCACTGATAGTTGGCGTGGGGTAAGTGCTATCGACGCTCGGTCGGGAATCGAGTACTCGGAGAATGCTTTAACTTATACCAAGAACACGGACGGCTTTCTTCCGATGTTGCAGAACGAATATTCTATCGCTCGAACTACCACGTAACACGCGACTGTAGAAATGATACGTGGGAGGTGAACTAAAAGAATCGTAGAACTTATTCGATGCCATTTCTAAATTTGGAAATTTGGAAATGAAAGCGCAACTGGGGAGTAGATTAAAATTTTTCAGGCATACGTGACCGTGACTTTTCAGCTCCCCGCGACCATATATCGGCGAAATTGGATGAACTCGCTATAAATTGGAATGCTCTTGATTTATCGCGCCTACGATTTTATGATATGGCGGGGAGCCGGTTGCAAGTGGAGTATGACGTGTCTGGTCGGACGTGGAGTCGAATATGCGAATACGTGATCGGGTAAGAAGGATAGGGGCGATGTGTGGTCAGACGGCATGAACACGACTAGTAATAAACGAGATAGCCATTTGTAAAGGTAAGTTTGCATTGGCGATAAAGTATAGAAAGTGGGAGAATCGAGGAAGTCGAACGTAAAATATCGAACGAAGGGAAAAACCATACAGGAATAGCAACGGGATCAATCCGATGACATATTCGGTAATGGCGAAGAGTATTCCTAATATTGCAGATGCTTGCCAAGATATGTTGATGTTTCGTAGTCTATCGATAAAATGTTCTATTTTAATAAAGCAGCATGAAAAATGGTAATTTCGAATAAACCACGAAGTACAAAAATGACCCGGTACCATAGTATAAAAGCACGCTTCAGTCTTGTCGCTCAGGGTGCCTTCGTTATGAAAATTAAAGCGCGAATAGACGGGAACGCAAGTATGAAAAAAAATGTTTCCCCAGAGAGAAATTGTAGTGTCATGTTCTCTAAGGTTATTGATTAAAAACAAAGCGAGGGTAATTCACAGCACTCGCCGACCAGAGAGTTTGTTAAGCGGCGCAACGATTTTTCACAAACAAGAGAAATTCTCACGGGCTAGAGGACGTCAGATTTGCAATAAATTCATCCACGATCACGGGGAACAGGCCCGCGTTAGTTACTGTCCGCAGTTGGCCGCTTCCTGATAAATCAACCTGCACGACCAATGCAACGTTTTCGCGGAGAGAAATTCTCGCCGAGCCACCCCCGATATTTCACCGGCGTCTCGTTCACGTTCCGTGCGGACTTTCTGGAAATGTGTCTCACCGTGTAAAATATTCCCGTATGAAAAAATATGAAGAGGTAGACCACGCTGGATTTATAGTCGTGAATGTGTTCGAGAGATTCGAGAGTGCAGCGGGTACTCGAGAGAAGTTTGAACCTGTCTCAATCCAACATTGTTTTCTTTTTATTGAGACAAAAATTCTCAAAAAGAATTGACTTGTTCTTAAATAAGTCACGAAACACAATTTAAAAAAATTCATAACCTGTCCTCCATTCAGTGGTTAATTAATTAGAATCACTTTTGCGCTTTGCCAACGATATCGAAGTAGGTCGGGTAGCATCAAAGGATGAGGTAATTAAGCCTCCCGACGAGAAACATCGTTCAAAATTTTCCTTCGCGGCCTGATCAACGTCAAACTATTCCACTTCGAAAGTAGTACGTTTCCGGAACATCCCGCGTATGCAAATTAATTTCAGCCGGCGTGTTAGGAGGCATTGATCGATACAAGGCGATTCGAGGCCCTCAGATGTGGTCCGTGTTTCGTGTGGTACCTCGCATGAAGTTTCGATCGAGGGAAAATAAATTTCGAAGTCGAAATGGTCGTCGTGATGAGTGGCAAATCGAAAGTTACAGGGAAGTATGCATAATTTAAATCCCTGGAGCGCCGAATAATATAAATTATGTATAAAGGGATGAGAGCGCAAGGGAAATTAAAGTGTCAGTTGTCAGACACATTTTCGCATAACCGATGCAACATTCTTATCTAGATACAAATTTCGAATGACGAGGAAAACGTCGCACAATTTATTCTCCGCTGAATTTATCAGATTCCATGGAAATGACTAACATGGATTTCACAGATAGTATTTTTCATCGACACCAATATTGATCGTGATATTTATTCTCTGCATTTAAATCTTTACAGCTTTTAAAGGGGTATTTTAGTCTAGAACTTCCAAAATATCTATTTGTTTTCTGCACAAGTAAACGATCTACACGATGCCCATATTAAAAAGCAATTCAATTCGTCGAGGACTGTGAAATCACGTGCAAATTTAGGAGTTGCAACATTTTTAAACGCGAAATCCACCTGCGATTAAGCTTAAACAAGAGTTACGTGGCTCGTGATTTAATGGAACATCCTGTGAGTGTAGGTGGTCGAATATATATGTGTATATACATATATATTCTGTAAACTGTTTTATAACGTTCGTAGCAATTCCAATTGCGAGCGAGTCCCAAGCGAGAAATAAGACGGTTTCCCCGAACCTACCGGGAGCCACGTGTATTTATGTGCAACGAAATAAATTGAGGACAACTCTGTTTCTCTCTAAGCATAAAATAAAACCGTGAATTCGGTTATGGCATTTTTTCCCACTGTCGAGTGGAGCATGTTTCTCTCCCATTATCGTTTAAAAGGTCACATTCGTCTAAAGAATCCGCAGCCCCGTGACACTTTCATGGAGAGCGCAGATGCTAACTACCCCCAGTTATTCATCACGAGGGTTGCATTGACATTGAACGAAAAATAAAAAAAAAGGAAAAAAGAACGAAGGAGAAAAATATGAAAATAAAATCGTACGCGGGGGCCAGCTTATTGCGCGGGGCCGGTTCTTTATGTAGTTAATCTTTTTTCACGGTTTACGCACCTGCGCGCTGGTCGGCAACCCGGTGTCTGCATATTGGGCGACCCCAGGGGGGGCGGAGATATACGAGCGGCATATTTCAAAGGAATCGCGAAATATTATTTTCGCGCGCCCCCGCAGGAACGGCTATCGTAAAGCTCGTCCGCGGTTAAGGTGATTCCTCCAAGTAGAATGTGGTGTACATAGACAGACACGTGCGCTAGTAGAAATGCAAGAGTCTGTGGCTACGCGAGAGTAGAGGAAAATGTACAGTCAATCCAGTTTTAAAGTCTTCGAAGACTTTAATTCGATTGGAGAAATGTGTCTGAATTAAACTTTGAACCATTCATCCTTTTTCTTGTGACATTTTTCCCTAAATGTAGAAATGTAAAGGTAACCTTGACTTTTTCAAATAGCACTATATGTTTTGGACGTGATAGATTCGTTGCTGATGTCGAGACGAATTCGTGTATTAGACGAGTAGAATATTCACGTATATGGTCAGACAAGTAGAGTGGACCGTACTAGGTCTAGACTTAACCGCGACATGCAGAGATAGGGTTAGGTCAAGACTTAACCGGAATGTACAGTATGGAGGAGTATCTACGTATGACGAGATAAGTAGAACGTACTTGATCCCTATCGGATAGCTAGCAATGTACCATGGTCAAACAAGCAGAGCGTATCAATACGAGTCAGACTAGTAGATCTACGTACGATGATCAGCCACAGATAAATATGCGAATAATTTAAATAAATATTATTTACTGAATCAGCCAAGAAATATGCCTGCGTATTGCGACATGAGTAGAATATGCTTGGCCTCAGACACGTAGAGCGTACCGATACGAGTCCGACAAATGGACTAGCACACGATCGATCAGTCGCAGATAAATTTCTGGACGATCGAACAAGTAGAATGACCCATTCTACGACGTACCAGTAGAATGCGACCGTGTATGATCAGACGTGGAAATAGAAAAACAAGTAAAGAAAGTCTCTCTCCGCAGAGTTAAAATGCAGAGAGGAGATTTTGAAATATGGAAAATAAAAGCCTCGTGAAATGCGTGGTACAGGTAAATTTTGAGTTGCATTATCTGAAAATAGGATAAGGTCTCATTACGTAGCTATTCGTGTTATACGATTTATTCACCAGCGAGTTGAACCCGTGTTTTGCGTATTGGGCTATCCCAGAGGTAAAAAAACGTGGGAGTCGTATATTTTAAAGGAATTGTGGAATATTATTGCGGAGCGTCTCTCCTGGCGCGGCCGTACTATTTGTTGGCTCTTAAGGGTTTTCCCCTCGTACGAGGTTAAAAGCGTTCCTTCTAAATTTAGTTTCACAAGCATGTAGTTCTAGAACGGTAAATCAAAATTCAAAAAATATACAAATGTCCAAAATGTGACATTTGAAACTTAGAGATTACAAATCAACATTTCAGTCAACATTTATCTGTAAGTAATAAATTTAAAATAAAATAAATTTAAAGTAATAAAATGAACAATTTATCCCTCGGTTCGGAAAGACAAATGGTACGTGCAATGAAAGATTTCAAGGAGAAACGGTCTCGAAAATGGACCGTGTAATGACTCAACTGAGTCACGAGTAATCACACTTCTAATCTACCAAATTCATAATCAGAAACGGGGGAAACCGATGCGTTGGACACGTAAGTCGGCACGAAATAGCGAAGTCATTAATCAGAGGTGCGTTACGAGAACCGTGTAGAAAATTACATCCTCCTGCAAAACGTTCAGCACGCATCATTCATCGCGTGCCATTTTCCAGCTGCTCGAGGTACCATGATACAATTACCGGGGTACTTTCTGCGCGTAACGAATGAAACGCGCCGGTCATTAGCGAGTAATAAATGACAGACCAAGAGAATTTCATTACGCGACCTTCTACGAGGGAGTGTTTTCGTTCGACCCCCACCATTCGTGAAATTCGTGGAAATTCGGCCCTGATACGACGGGGGTGAAAGTCTGAAAACACGAAAGGAAATATAAACTTTATAACCTCGCAATGTCACAGAAATACGAGTATACAGGGTGTCTCAGAATTAGTGTAAGAGCAGTCGTAGCCACTCCATTGGTATTAAGTTCTGACAACGTCTCTAAAGTTGGAAATATCTTTTCCGAAGACACTACGGAAGGGAATCCGGAACGCTACGAAAAAATCTCCCACGAATACAAAGTATTGCGAGGGGGAGAACAAATATCCTGAATTATGGGGAATATGGCACTTGGAGTAAGTAGAACGAGGATGGCTGACTTCGACGTCTGACTCTGTACGATTCGCACTACTTGGAGAGTGATTTTTGGAACGCGACGAGAATGAAAGTCTGAAAACACGAGAGGAAACATACTCCGTACAAAGTCGCGATGACGCAGAAATACGAGTATATGTCATAGCCGCTCCACAGTTATTAAGTTCTGACAACGCCCCCAAAGTTAGAAATATGCTTTCCAAAGGCGCTAGTGTTCATCATTCTCGATCGCGAAAGAGAACCTCCCATGAATACAAAGCATAGCGATGGAGAAAACAGTCGTGAATTCCTTGTAGGTTAAAAAGAAAAATCCCCAAAAAGAACACTAAAAATGTAAAGAAGTATGAGATCTCGTGTGGATTAACAACGGCTATCGGTTTAGTTTCTTTTTTATTTATTTATTTCATTCGGCGTAGGTGGGGGGGTGGTAGTTCATTTATCACGTAACGGGGCCACGAGTTTCGCGGCGATTCACGACGCGACACAGGGACAGGTCGAATATATGCTCGGTCGAAGCATGATGTATTAGGCTGCCCTTTTTCCTTTTTGTCACGAGCGTTCGTTTTTCACAGAGGTTTGTCGGGGATTCTCATCGCGATCCGATCGCGCTGCTTTGACAGCGCGCTTTTTTGAAATTCTTTTCAATTATTTTTCACAGGCGTATAGCGCGGTATCAGATTCAAAGTAACGAAATTGATATTTTTTTCCCCTGATAAATAACGGTCGGCAAAAATTTTTCTCGTTCTGGGAAAGTTTCGCCAAGGTAGTAGCACAGTTAAGACTCCATCGCGTAACGTACGTAATAAGGAATACAATGAAAAGAATTCCTGAAAATTTCACTAAGGAAATTTCATAAAATTTGCATGTGATTCTTTTTATGGAAATGTCTGATAGCTCTGCAGACTTAACCACTGATTATTCAGCTCGAATATTGATCAATTCGTATAGTAGTAATCGAGAAATAATTTCTGTCTTGAAAGATAAAGGCTGCGATCGTGAGATAACGAATTGATAACGATTTTTGTATGTGTTTTGATTGGATCAGACCTCTATGTGTGTTCCTGTTCTGAAATGGATTCCTCCTTACACCTAAAGACAATCGGACTGTGGCCTGCTTCCGTTAATCTCGGTTTTATTGTGATCCTTAATGCAGCCTGCAATCGCGGCCATCTCTAATTGGAAAATTACTGGCCACGAATGGCAGGAATTCTCGGTGCCTTGGTGCAGTCGAGGCTCTCCTTCAAGTGAGGCTTTGGTAAAGCAAAAATGTCGTCCTGTTTCGATCTAGATCCACTAGAAAAGTCTTATTAAAGAGTTCTCTGGCGGATCTAGAACGAACAAGCTGCGATATTTTCGCTCTATCGAGAATATTACTTTTTCTATATACGGTATATTAGCTTTTATAACGACCAAATAAGTCGAGTTAATATTTATCATGAGTCGTTTAATAAAGGAGAGTACTTTAATAAAGATGACTGGTCCCACAAAAGGTGCATTATGAGTCCATGAAAGTTATAGTGGAGTATGAGAATAATATAAAACCAATCATTGCCTCCGTGACATAAAAGGAACATAAATATGTTATTTAGTCATTATTGAACTATGATGGGTTTATACTGTCATTTATTATTAACGTATAGTAGTATTAATGTAAGTAATCTTCTTAATTAAATTTTTTATTATATTCACGTGTCCCACGATAATGTAGAGTGCACCATCGATAAACAGTATGTTCTATCGGTAGGACCTGATAATATAGAACTCTAATTAATCAAACGCTTTATCAACAGAGTATTCTACATACCAGCAAAACAACCTGCAGTATCGACCAACTGTTCTACATTATCGAATCTTACTCAGGTTCAGCTGCTTATCGATTGGTTCGAGTATTAATGTATTCTTGGACTCATAAATAACCAAGAAGTAAGTTGTATTTTGGAAGCTCACGCGGTAGAGAGTTAAATGTGTTAGTTCTCAACGCTTTTGTTCGATTTCTACGGGCAAACAAAACTTCCCAGAACGCAGAGGTCGTTCTTCGGTGCACGTCTCGATAAATCTGCAAATCTAGTCGCTGTCGCGGTTCACGGGAAGGGGGTGGCGGGATAAAACTTGTTACGACATTGAATGAAGGCACCAGCAAACGGTCGAGCGCCCTCGGAACGAAATATCACGGGTCACTCAGAGTTTAGAAGAACTCGAGTGCGCCGTTCAACCGCTCTTGTGATTCCGAATGGAAACGAGGTTTGCCCCTTTTAAAGAAGAAAGAGCTACGGGCGATTGGAGCTCACACGAGGACCATTTTTTACTGCGTGGGACATTGGTGAATTGAACATTCCCTTTTAGGAAGTAATTAAATAATCGAGAAATTTTAATTGTATTTAAAATTCGTAACGACTAGAAGAATTTGAAGTTAAGCTAGTGTTCGAAAGGAGTGACGAATAGAAGGTTAAGCCTGGCTATGACCGATTGATACTACTGAAGTATGTAAACGGGAAAAGGGCGCAAGGGAAATCAGGCGGTCCGTTGTCAGACTTATTTTCTATTGACCCAGGTTCACACATGGACAAAAATTCTTTTTTAGATAAAAATTTATAGGATATATGTTTCCTATTTTGTTTAAATACGAAACAACTATCGAAAATTATTTATCGACGAATGATCACGATATATTTTCAACTAATAAAATCTAAAATTCACTCGACTACGGTTCGCGCTCGATAAAGTAACCAATAATAAAGCGATTATGATTTCGCTAAGCATTAAACGCAGAATTGGTAATTGTACTGTAAATACGGAAGTAGCTACAACGGAAATGCGCGCTAAATTAACATTTCGTGTGTGTTGCGCAATGAAAATTATTGTTTGCGGGCATACTACCGTTCACCCAACGACCTAATCCAGTGGAGTCCTCCATCTGCATCAGCAGTGCTAATTAAATGATGAAAACTGAGTGAAACTCGAGCTCTATCGAGGTTATAAAATTCTGAATTCGTCGTTCCAGGCCTGCGACGAGTTTGCTTAATCCCGTTTTCACCGTCGACTAATCGTTTCTTCCCAAACCGAATAGGACGTCGCCAGAAGTCGCTGCGAATAGCAATCATCGACAATGTCGAGTTTTACCACGAGCCTTTCAACTTTTCAAATTCGAGACATTTGTAAATACAGAAATTGCGACATATGTACTGAGAACATTTTCCGTTGAAATCGAAATCACACGAGATCCTCTTTGAAATACGATTGTTATTTTAACGATTTAAATCCCAGAACGATATTATTCAAGCTAATGACAAGCAATTATTTAAGATATTAAAGGAACTGGGTGCATATGCATTCATGGACATAAATTCACCCCGTGACATTCTTTTCCAGGGCACCGTACGCATAATGGCCAGATTAAGATCTATCGCAATGGGCAGGAATGCGGAGCACGCGACACGACGGATAATATATTGCACGCGCATCCGGTGTTAATTACTTACGATTACGGAAACAAAAGCCCGTCCCAGTGGAAATTATCCTTAAACGTGCGACGTTGTTAACGTTATTTACGCTCGATGAAGGTTCTTTTCTGTCAAATAATTTCTGGCGGACTGTTAACGAGCGACGATTGTTGCGCGAAAAAAAGAGCGGGGACACGGTACACCAATTTCGTAATGCTAACGATAAAAATGAATAAACGCGTTCCGCATGTGAAATGTAATTCCAGCGATGCACGACACGTACACTCGTGCCGGAATAATTTTATGAGAAGGTTATGTAACTCGCGCTGCTGAAGTAACCAAGCCATGTTTCATATAAGAGAAAACCAACATTCCGCTTGAACCATTTTCTTCTATCTCTGCAAGTTAAGGAATTATTTAGATGGCCTTGTTTGTGAATCACGTTCTAACTTGGTACTCGACGATATAGGGTAGAATATCTTCTTGTTGTAGTTACTATAATAAATAGATCCAGTGCTTGGATTTGAGTACAGGTATTCGGGTGTTGTAGGATGTCATTTAATTCACCACGATTCTCGTTAAAGTTCTTCGCTTGATGGAAGGCTGCTTAGAGAGCTGTACTCACTTGTTAGAATAAAGTGAATACACTATTTCACCACGAGTACAGGTATTCAGTTGCAGTACGTTACGAATCATGGCATTTACTTCTCCACGGCTTTCGTCAGAGCCTTCCACTTGATGCAAAGCTGCCTAAATCACGGTATTCAGTTAATATGGTCACGTGGGTGGCGCGATGCTTCTCCTAGCGTGGGTCATATACCAAATTCGTCAGAGGACGATGTGGGTCGGGCCTCGGAGCTGTCGCAGGGTAATATGGATTACGGAGCTAAGCCTCCCGAGACGCCGTGGGTCATAATATTGGACACGCGCGTGGCAGAACAGTGGAATAAGCACGTTCGTTGTCAGACTGTCTCGACGAGCGAGTTGTTGATCCGCCGGTGAGAAGTGGAAATTAAAAAGGCGCCAAGATAACGGAGCGGGGAACCTCGGCGTTCATTTTCCTGCAGCGTTATAACGTATTTAGGATAAAGCGTCGAATATAGCGTCGCGATAACATCGCGGGCGGAGGTCAGGTGCCGATAAGCGAACGCTTAAGCAGACTTTATCGCGACAGAATTCGGCGAGGCGTGCGAGCAACGAAACGGTTACCGGGCGCTAATGATCTGCGATGAAGTAAATTCTATCGACTACAGGGCTCGCGGAACGGCCATTACCGCTTTTGCCGTTTCGGTTTGCTAAAAGTTCGCCAGGCGATACGGTTTATTCGATAGCTAGCGACACGGTAAACGATAACGATGTGTCGGGGCTGGTTTTTCGCTCGTTCCGACAACTGGCAGAATTTCTACTTTCGAGCGTTGCCTATACCAGCGAGCACAAGAACGTTTTAATTTCAGCTTTTTCTGGAAAATGTGGGAAACGATGTAATCGCAGACGTTCTTGCGGATTCGATGATAAATAATTTCGATATGTCTTAGGTAATGACGAGCAAGAATTTTCATTCGCCATAAATGCATAAACATCCATAGTCTATTTATAATAGTTCTTCCTCTGATTATCTAAAAAATTGTTGATAAATCTCTAAAGAGAATTAACCCTTTGCACTCGAGCGACGCCGCTACGGCGCCCGGCCGATTTGAAGTCTTAAATGGTGGCGTAAACTTGTTTGGAGGGCACGGAAATTTCCCTGATTAATTCATACATTTGATATAAACTAGAAAAGACGAAAAAAGAGGAAAAGCCACCGAGCCATCTGCGATTTCTGAAAACAACGTAATACTAAAAGGGTCTGCAAGGTTTGTTCTGACTGTAACACGCCTGGAGGTAGGCGGGAAATTTCGTATCACTATGATACGTGTCTTGACAAACCTACGATGCATCTTGGATATTGTTTTCCAAAATATCACACCAAAACTAATTACAGAGTGTAATATTTATCGAAGTTTGTTGTTTTCGACATATAAATGAATAAACTGGTGGAATTTTATTATTTGTATACGTTTGTTTGTTTGTTTATAAATGTTTTTAAAGTACTTGTAAAGTGTTTGCCGGATTTGGCCGAAATCGTCTGGAGTTGCTGGTGCGCGCAAGCGAGAAAGGCCTCGAGTGCAAAGGGTTAACTCTAGAATCTCGATACGTTCGATGGCTTTCGATTTCTGGATGAAGTTATTGTCGAGGCCCCAATGATTACGGAACGAATACAGTATTATTGTTCGAAGTATACGAGGCAATGTGAAACTGGCAAAGGTACGTCTGTAGTACAACCGCAACGTTTAATTACGGTTAAGTCTGTGGGAACGCCGAGTACTCCGTAACTTAGAGCCCTCCACCCTCGTGTTCCGCTACCACCCCATCTCGAACGGGTGAACGCCTGACAGTCTCTCCTTACTATGTAACCGCACGTTGATTTATACTACTAGCGTTGCAACGTGGTAACTACCGACGTGGTAAGTAACTGTACAATGAGTTCATAGATCTGCCATAATGGTTATCATCGCTCACGTTCGGTGGCCTACTAACTTTTTAGATCATATTGCTTCTTCCATCGAGGATAACTGAACCATTAACAGCGCATTTCATTGATATTTGGATCAAAAATGGGCATTTTTGGAGCTGCTTGGAAATGAAAAATTCATGCAGGACAACTGCATGGAAACTTTAGTTGTTCCATTTTAACAGAATGATTCATTTAAAATACTCCCTTAATCCAGATCGATGGCGAACATATCGAGGCAGTTGTTTCTCTGCATTCCTAGACCTAATCCAAGTGCTATTGCACTTGTTCCCACACTCCTTATTTTCCTACGCGTTTACTACTACTCGTTGGCCCGTGAAAATCTTTCACATCGACACACTTTGCGCCCAAACAATGGCGAAAGATACAGCATGGCTTCCAGAGCAGCTTTAGCATTTCGTGTACTCGACGACCCCCCACAAGGGAAACCCAGAATTTTCATTAGGTCCTCGAGAAATTTGACACTCGAGAGAAACTTTCTTTGACTTCCCAGGGAATTTCGTCTTATCTCGCGTCCGGTTCTCAGAAAGTAACCCAGACCTAACCCAGTCTCCCTTGTCAGAGTTATTCGCGTCACTGTTCCAAATGAAAATATTTCCCCACGCACTCGTCTCTCGCCATCGTCGCGTGAAATTGGCGAAACAAAGTCTCGACGAGCTCTAGACTGGCCTAGTTCCAATTAAAGAAAGTGGAGTGTCCATGAATAATCATGTGCAGAGTTTGATTGGGAACTATTGTTATTCGAAGGAGGCGCGAGGGTCCTTCTGCTGCTCGAAGAACGAGACCACGGTATAGGTGCTATCGACGATTTGATTTGTTCACTACTTCGAAACAATTGGCACCAATATTCGACGAACTTGAAGCCGCGGATGGGACGGGTGGGATATTTTGACGATCGAACTGGGAGAAACTCGCTTTGGCTATTTTGTTCGCGTTCCTCCGAAAGCAACCGGGCTGTGGCGGAGATATCGATTTCTAATCAATTGATTCGATTTAGAGTCGAGATATTTTCGGACGAAACGCGCCTTATTTTTCTTTTCGTTTCTAGTGTAGGACGTCCAGGTGATAGAACAACGAAGATTCGATTTGCAGTTCTGTTTACTGTAACTCTGTTGGTCGAGCTTGACCTCTCATCAAATCGACAGGACGACTCGTTAAAGACTGATAGTCCTTAAAATTTCCTCACCAACTCTTCCTTACGCCCTTAGCGCGTCTCCCCGGGAAGGGAGTGTGCTAAGGTGGGGGAGTACCACCGTTGGAAATTTGGCAATGCAGCGGGATTTCCTCCGGGCCTCAGGCCTCGCATTGTCGCCCGCCAAGGGTTGCTTGACTTTGCCTGGCAGCCCTTCGGAAGACGTATGGTTTACGACATTTGCAATATGCTATTGAGGTCGTAGCTAATTGTTGCGAGGAAAGGAACATCTGTTAATAACGGAAAAGAACGGCTTTCTCAAAAATATATTCGTCGTTTGCTTGTCGTAAACCATTCTAGCTGTTTGCACGTGAACCGTTATTTTCGGTGCGTGCTAGCCGCTGCATCAGTCTACGTTTCTAGTCGCGGACTGTACGTATACGTTAATCCACTGAATAATTTGATCTTGATAGCCTCCCCTCCCCATCTAATGTTGTAGAAGCACCTCCTAAGCCAAACATCTAATTCAGGGAACCCAAGAGGCCCACAAACATTGTACGCTGTCAATATTACAGCTCGATAATGGGGAACGACACACGAGGGAATTAGTTAACGCAAGACCGAGCGCTCGCTGACCGTAGAAGGATGGAGGAGAATACTTTTCATCGTTTCCCCGACTAACGGACCCTCGTTCATCTTCCGCGCACTCCAATCAGCCAGGATTGGCGCCGAAGGAGACGTCAGGGTAGATGACGAGGATGACAACGACGGTGGCGCCGTTCCTTTTACTTTCTCCGCGCCACCCTTTCCATTTTGTCCCCGATATCGCTTCGCGCGGGGCTGCAGCCAAGATTGGAAGGCCTGAGAAGCCTTCCAGATGACGAATCAATCTTAACTGTGTCTACGCAAACACTGCTTTTACCCTGGATGGCTAACCTCTGAGGGAAGGATCGTCTTTCGCCTGGAAACAATTTTTTCTCTATGGGAGACGTTTTTTAGAATAATTTTAAAATTAAGGGGGATCTCGTTCTCACACTCTACACCCAACCACCCTTATTGGACACTCGGTCTCGAATGCCACCAAAATCATACTCTACAATTATTTAACACGTTGATCGACACGTCACCTAATGTATGAGCGACAGTGCTGAAGAAGTAAAAAAATTAATTCTGTAAGGAGATAAGGGAGATAAAGGGAGTTCCGAGTGCAAAGGTTGGTTGATGGGGAAAAGTTGAAAATTTACTGGCTACTCCTATCAACCCGACGAAACTTTTCATTTTCCCAGCAACTTCTCGTTAAGGTATTCATTCTTTCGATAGATGGAAAAGTCTTGTTTGCATATCGTTTAATTATTCTCCCGAAGATTCTTCGTTATACAAAGGTCTTCTTTTAACGAAAGATTGTCCTGAAAGCGACCGATAACGAATGTCGTTTCGCGACTCGGATGTTTGCCTGAGTATCTCTCGAGAGGCACCTCGTTTGCGGATGAATATTTCGATCGAGAGGCGTCAAAAAATTCCCCTGCAAACGATAGCCGTCTTTACATAGGTACTCGAAGCTGAGATTCCTCAGGCATTGGTCGTCGCAAAAATCTTGAATGCAGTACTTGGAGGAGATGTTTAAAAATCGATATCGTGGATCTGGGGAAATGTACCTGTCAGGAACATGAAAACCAGTTGGCATGTGACATTTATTACTTATTTTGTTAATTTATGTTTATCTTTAAAATTAGTGATTGTACACTGGCCTCCTTCTAGCTAGGGTACCTAGAGGTTGCTAAGCCCGTGTTGTAGCTACAATCATACACAGCTAAAGGCCTTGAGGGCGGGAAAGGATAAAGCAATAGAGAGCCAGAGGAAGTTAGGGGAAGCTAGGCGGGTTGGAAGGGGCAGAGAATGAAAGTAAGAGGTAGGCACAGCTGCGGAGAGTTTGCGAAAGGTGATTAAAAAGCAGGAAGAGCCGTGCAAAAACGGAGAACGCCAAAGAGAGTCTGGTAGAGATGGGAGGTTGCAAAAAAACAGGAAACGGCAGCAAAGGGTAGGCAGAGTTATAAAGACAGATGAAAACAGATTGAAAAGCAGTGACAATCACGTAGTCAGGGAGAGACAGATAGAGTATGACAGAGATAGAGAAGAACAAACTGAAGCTCGTAGATTGAAGACAGATAGAAAAAGGAAAGGTATAGGGTTGTTTGCACCGTCGGGACAGGCTGAAAACGATAGAAAATGGGAAGAAAAGCTACATAGAAGCACGTAAAGAGATTCGAAAGCAGTGAGAACCATGGAGTAACAGGGAGAGTCAGGGAGATCATGACAGAAACAGAGAAGGACAGAAGCGTGTAGATTGAAGAGATATCGATAGAAAAAGGTAAGCACAGCTATAGAAAAGCACGTAAAGAGATTAGAAAGTAAGAAGAACCACGGAGTACCAGGGAGAGCCAGGGAGAGCTAGCGAGATCCTAACAGAAACAGAGAAGGACAGAAGCTTGTAGATTGAAGACAGATCGATAGAAAAGGGTAAATATGGCTATAGAAAAGCACGTAAAGAGA
>NC_071982.1:2703658-2743058 GCF_026283585.1 Hylaeus volcanicus
ATCGATAGAAAAGGGTAAATATGGCTATAGAAAAGCACGTAAAGAGATTAGAAAGCAGGGAGAACCACGGAGTAAGAGGTAGAGCCACGAAGAGCCAGGAAACCCCAGTAAGATATAGGGCGGTCTTGCAGCATTGAGAGAGGAGGAGGACGAAAGGAGAAGGTAAGTAATGACACAGAAAAACGTAGAAAACAACATTAAATGGTTGGATGAACCGCAGAAAGTTCGAGAGAAGGTGGACGAGGGAGAACCAGCGAAACTAGGGCGTCGGTCTCCAATTTCAATTCACCACCATAATTATGAATATTTGGGGGTATATTTCGAGCGTATAGGGTAGTTGGCGATTCTTTTGTAGTACCAACGTGTCGTTCCGCTCACCGCGTCTCACAATTGTCCACTCCTGAATTCCTCTATTGTCCACGTCCGCGTTTCTTGAATGTTGGAAGTTCAAAACCTCCCTCGAGTGGCCAAGTTGTTTCGCGAAAGCGATTTATATCGATGTTTCTTCAAAGGTGCCTCCCCTCACGGTTATTCCCCTCTACGAGCAATAAAGTCACCCTTGACCGAATTTACCCCTCGCCCCTGTCTGTAGCCGCCCCGAGCTGCTGCCATAACAAATTGATCTCCGAGTCGTGCGTCGAGAGACACTTTCTAGGTTGAATCGAAGCTTCCCGCTAATTTTTGAAGGAAGCATGCCAAGGTACCTCCAGCTGTGTTCTCCTTACAATTTGTCACCGGCGGTTCCAGTGACCGAATCGCGTAATGATCAATCGCGTGACTAGGCAACGTTTCCTTCGAGTTACAACTTGATCGATTGTCAATCGCTAGACTCTCATTGGCACCCTTCTATACCATGTTCCGGGGAATAACGAAGAAGCCGACGCTCCTGATTAATGATCCTTCGTTGCGTCGCGACAGCACGACAAGGGAACGCCTTGTAACACTTTGTAAGTGGCGAACCTGAAAGTCGCTTAACACTTCATGTACTGGCAGAATATTAATTGACTTTATAATTCCAGGATGTATTTGCAGGAATTAAGTGTCGTGTAGTTGGTTGTTTACTCATCAAAGTTAACCATGTACTTTTATGTTGGTATTGAACAGTCCTGTAGGCTGACAACATTTGGTCCTATTCAAAAGCATTTTCCAGGTCACCTTGGATACTCCTTTCACGAGGACTTGACCGTGGTTGGTTTTGGAGAATTGCTGAATCGCCGTCGCAATATAGGAGCGAATAATAAACGCTGTAAATATTCATAAGGGGGTCCGCGTTGTTATCGTCTAATGGCTACCAGCCAGTGTTATTTAGTTGGGTTGCTGCGAGGATTCCTGCGGCTTCAGCGCTGACTGTACTCCAGGAGATACGTTGCGGGGAAAGATTGTTAAGGCTTGCTCTAGGGACTGGGGTTCACGCTGCGGTTGAAGGGAACAATGCCATTTTTGAACGTCACTAGCACGTTTCTGTTGCGTATACGTTTCGTAACTGAGAAGTCTTTCTTAGCTCCCTCTTCACTACATGTATAACCTTTCTAGAATCCTTCCTTTCTGGAAGGGGACTGATTCTTCTCGCCTGTCGAGTCAGAAGGTTGCAGAACTTTTCGACAATATAGCATTCAAATACTCTGTACCGTCACACTTCAGACTGGAGTATTCTGAAATCGTGTATTTCGCTGTATTGCCGAGTTTCATATAAAACAACGTTTTCTTTGTAATCGGGTTCTCCAACTCCACGTGGGTGTGAGTGCCAAATTCCTGGAAACTCTATACCTAATTAATAACTGTAATTGCGCAGAATTACCGAAGCGAATCCAGTTAATTAACTACGGCTCTTTCGTTGCTATTTGTCGAACGTGTATACGAAACGAGATTCAGTCCGTGCGAGAGAAAACGGATCGGTTCCGTTCGAAATCGATCGGCGAGGGTCGAATTCAGTTCATCGATCACGCCGTCGCGGTGAACATGTTTCTCTATTGTTGTCTAGCTCATTATGCGATCAATGGACGGGTGGAATTACTTCTTCAGAGTTGATCCCGTCGGAATCGATTCAACGTAATTCGCCGGCGGCAAATTATTTCGAGAGGAGCTAATTAATGACGAGTGGCGATCCGGATTCGTTTACGCGGCGATGCCCGGCTAGCGTGAAATCCTATTAAAACGGTATGCAGTACACTTCTCTCCCCTGATAATTGGTGTCCGGAATGATGTCGATATTTTACCGCAAAGCTGTCAGTTTGTCCAACCGAACACGATTTATTAGTACATCTGTCTCAACCAATTTCACGCTTGTGGTTAAAAATTAATTTAAAATACCGGAACGTAAGTCCCTAGACGTGTCCAACACGGTCTGAAACGCGGAAATAAACTCATTGTCGGGCATAAGACAAAGCAAATTATTGCCATTATTATATCCCCTTTAGACATCATATTCATTGAGACTATTCAATACCGCCGGTTATACCATTTTTCCAAAAATTATTTTATTGTATTTAGAAAGTGGATAGCTTTCGATACAGTTGTTGGCGGATGCTATCGTCGCCTAGATCTCCCTTTGCAACCCCTCGAAACGCGTCGCTGATGGATACACCTATCCGAAGCGATTCGACAGCGTATTTCCATTCGAGGCGAAAAACGTGCGCTGGCACGGCCGATAAGGTACAACGACTAGGGGGTGGAGACGCGTCGGAGAGCGACGACGAGAAGCTGGCAGGAGCTTTCCCCGACGCTCAAGACGGCTGGCGTCGAGCCAAAGATTATCCGAGGCATCGTTCCTCCCGAGACTTCATAACCGAAATGAGCGTACGCGGCGTGGCTGGTATTGAAACCCATTCGATTCTCCCCCATCTGTTCGATCTCATCGATTTCAGGATAAATACCGACGCCTACTCGCACCCATCCTTCGCTACGCGAAATGAATGATGCATGCGCACGACCCCGCTGGAATTTCAATCTGTCCTCTGCGGTCACTGCTCGTCCTCGCGAACAACCTTCGGCCCGTGACCTTATTTTCGCATCGCCGCGAGTAGGAACTACCCCTTCTTGTCGATGTGTAATTTCATTCAGGAATTTACAAGCGGTTCTGCAGTGGAGGTTTCAAGGGGTCGTGCGCAGTCACCTTTATCTGGCAGTCAACGTGTTAGTAGTCGAGTGCTCATGGCGTTTGCCCTACGCTCCTCGAGTAACCCTTGCCCTTGGAGCTCGACACACTTGCGTTAGAAGGCAGTGAATCGAGAAACAGCTACCCAATGATAAAGAAGCACCTACATTCTAGTCGCAAGCATTATAAAATAAATCCTAAGAAGCTAACAGTACGAATTCCTTTGTTCTCCACAATGTCAGTTTCTTTCGGTTCAACCTTTTGTCGGGATGCATGCACGAATATTTTCCCCTCGTATTTCACGGTTATTTAATTTTACTGCCAAGCATCTCTTCGCAATGTAACATGGGTATTATACTTTTTCTTTTGTTCATCTGGTATCGACGTTTATCCTCCCACGTTTGAACGTTGTCTACGGAATCCTGTGGCATAAGTAATTCTAGGATTTTTGCGAAATATGCACGCTCTAATAAAAATCGTTCCACGGTGCCCTCTGGGCGGAAAATGTTCGCGGCTAAAAGTTATTTGACTAAACTAGACGTGTGTCAGTGGTAGGAACGCTGGCGTTATTAATGAAGGAAGTATATCGAGAGAGTCAACGTTTTTCAAACAAAATATTGACAATCCGTTTTTGATCGAAATATAGAAATAGCTAAATAAATCTTTCCCAGTCGTCATAAAGCCCCCTTTCGCAACGTTTCGATTCTCGAATTCGAGATTGCCGTTTGGGTTTGCTCGAAATAGAACATGTAAGTGTCAATGACAGTGTCAATATTTCCCGCTTCGATTTCTGGGGAAATGGGTCGAGTGCGATGTTTAATGTCAATTGGATTGACGTTATGCGATAATTGCGGAAACTTGTTGGGCCACAACATGATCGATGCGTTCTGTAAGAGCGGTACACATTATGCTGGGTCTTCCATCACGAGTGAAATCGAAAAATTCGATAAAAGAGTTACTGAAATTCTAAACGAAGACGGATATGGAGAAAAGCCATCAAGAGGAGATATTTGTTACTATTTAGAACTTCTTAGAGAACTACGAAACGGGGATAAAATACTGCTAAAATAATGCTAATCACTGTTCAACATTCATAACGATAGAGTGCTGTAGTTATTCAATGAAACGGATCTCATGCTTGGGGAAATTAGCTGAATTTAATGTGTATACTACTAGCGTTATATGTCATAAATGCAGGCAGGGGTTGTCTCTCAAACTATAGTTCACGTCATAGAATCATGTTTGCAGATCCATCCAAACGAAAATTACTCAACCTCGCCAATGTCACATCAACCTCTCTTCATGTTCCGTATATCAGAACCACCCATCGCGAAATTTTAAAGCCCTTTCACTACGTCCATGATTCGATAAACTTATACTCGACGAGGATCGATATTTCGTAATTAATTAAATTTCACATGTCATCTAAATAATCCAGGAATAATTTAGTATCTAGGTCCTGGAACGTCACACCAACGTACATCAACTCATTGTTCTTGCCACTTAATCGCTCGCGTTATTATTTCTGCAAATTACAACGATAATTTCGTCGACATTTCGCGTGGACCATTAACGCAATTCATATCTATTATAATTTACGTAGAATTCTGAAGTCCTAAGTAACGACCTAATTCAGGGTTTTCAGAAATCTGAGAGACTATAATTTATAATTAGACTGCTGATGTTCATGCATTTCTGTCAGAAATTTTCTGACGAATGGAAATATGAGGAAATCTAAAAATATATAAAATATTAACAATAATATACATATTATACCGTTTAGAAAATAAAACACGTTTAGATTCAAGTTCGTAAGCGTCTTCTGCACTTGTGAAAGTATGAATATGCAAAAATATTCGCACTCTATTTATAATTAAAATAAACAAATTTCAATACTATTTTGCCTCATTAGTACACGCTAATAATTAAAATTATTCGCGAAGGAGAATAATATAATCTTCCCTCTCAATAAATAATTTCACGTAAAAATTTGTTCTAATTGAAAATAGCGTGGGCGAGCAACGAGGTGTGGAAACGAAACATCAGCGAAATAATTAATGTACCAGGGAAAATAGACGGATCGAATGCGTATATAATATGAACCTGGGGTTGGATTATGGCTGATGCTCTAGAAACATGGAAACCGAGGGAGCCAAAGATAATAGGAATTAGCCAACTTCAGCATGCATCCGGTGCAGCTGCCGCGGGAGGCAGTTAAAACGTTATCGCGACCCAGCAAGCTTTCTTCCACGACGCGAACCGTCCAGCGCGATAAATTCTCCCTCTGACCCCGAGACAAGCATCTTTGGTTATGCAATTTCGAAATTTCGTTCGCACATCTGTGATATTAGCAGCGACAGTGGCGGCGATAATTCAGCCATTTACGGCGGGGAAGGCTTGCATAAAATGATACATCGTCTAGGTACACTAGATTCTGATTCGATTTTCTAAGAGACCGCTCATGAAATATCATATTTATATGGTGTTCGTTCAGCCTGTTTCATTTTTCAATTACACTTCTATTAGGCCTGAGAAGGTTATGTTGCAACCGAAGCTACAATCGAATTACTTCTGGTTGCCATCTCGTAGGTGCAGAGTATACCCCTCGTGAGTGACAACCGAAATTACGCTGCGCTAAGCCCAGTTTGCCGCCTCGTAGGCGCGGGGTGTGCCCCTGTTGAGTAGCAATCGAGGCTACAGGCCGACTAGAACTGGTTGCCACCTCGTAGGCGCGGGGTATGCCCCTGATGAACAGCAACCGAGGCTACAAGCCGACTAATACTGGTTGCCATCTCGTAGGCGCGGGGTATACCGATGATGAACAGCAACCGAGCCTGGAAGGCTCTGACGTACAACTAGTTACGGGACACTCTATATGACAAGAAATAATGGAGACACAGTCTTGACCGTGATGCTTTCCTATTAAAAATTCAAGGATGCATGGCAAGGACGCGATAGGACTGACAGTGACTTATAGAATGCTCGCTTAGAATGATTTATCGTTCACTCCTCGAGCCTTCCATCCTTTTTCTGAAAAAAAAAATTTATATTCTCGTGCATAAAAAAAAAAAAAAACTGGAGATTGTCTACTCGGAAAAATCGATAAACGATTATCATGTCCCATGAAAGGCGGACGATCGTGTCACAGCCCAATTCATTTTTCAATATTACGTTGTAGATATTGTCGCTCGAAGCACATTGTACTTGAACGTTTTCATCAAGATTGTTGAATCTACCCAGAAAGGAAATTCGTAAAGTCGATACGTTGAAGAATGACAACTATAAAATATAGCTAGTTGTGGTTCTAAGGTTGGTCCAATGATTCGTTGCTCAAGTCTTAACACTAATATCAAAGAAGATATCGTGCTCCCCTCATTAACAACAAAGGAAATTGGATGAGCGAAGTAACTGGAACCCTTCTCACTGCATCGGTTACTGCAATTATTGCACGAACGTGGATCACTGGAGGAATTTTCGTGCAATAATCGAGGAACCACTGTACCCCTTTAACGAGACCGAAAGACAAAATCCCAGTGGAATAATGCAGGAATTCCCCGTGACGTTGAGGCGATAATTTCTCAAACTGAATAAGGAAATAGGGCGATTAACGAGGCACCTATTCCCGAAGGACGCGCGTGATGTTTCGAAGGACAAATAATCCCAGAGATCTGTCCTCGTTTAGACGAATCCTCGTTTCAATGATGTTCCTCCGCGCGGAGAATAATGAGCAAGGGGTAATGCCAATAATCTTTGTTGTCGAGGGGAGTATAGTAGTAGGCTATCCAGGCTGACGAATCGATCGATTCGGCTAATGGATGATCACTTTTCAGGTCGTCAGTCGGAGCTGCACCTGCCTCGATCCAACTGTTTGCTTAGGTGGCGCGCACACACGCCTTTCGACGAAATATCTCGATAACGTTTTAACTGCCCCCTGGGAGATAATCAGAGGATATCTCCGTAAATCGTGCTGATACAGATCGACGAACTGATCTGTGAAAATGGTTCCACGAGCTGTGGGAAGGGGACCAAATCTGGCCGTGGGGAATGACGACGATACAACGATAGAATTCTAATAGGTATTTACCGAGGTGGATCTCGCGGTGAATCTTTGGAATCAATGATAAGCATTGTTACGTGGGAATCTAACGCTATTTTCTGGAAGCAGTGAATCAAAATGAAAAAAGACTTCAGCAAATATTTCTCTGTAACAAAAAATCACAAGAAACTCAAAAGTTCTACTCGATCCTACATCCATCTACTTAGGCTGCTGCACCTCTATAGGATCTCTACTCTGTCCTACGTTCGATTCGATTTTCGAGATTAAAATCGCCACCTACCCTCGGTGAAAGCATCAAAATCGATTCCAGGTTTGCATTCGAGGAAAACGAATGAGAGATCGTCGGTGTTCGTAAGTGCCACTCGAGAAGATAAGTGGACGATTTTATTCCGAGCAAGTGGGTTCTTTTCAAGTATCCCCAAGGCGGATTTATTCAAGAAACGAGGGAATAGAACGGGAACGATAGAAGTTGAAAATCAGTCCTAACGTCGTTTATAAGCAAAGGCCTGATACATAGCAGCGATCAGGTTCGAGGATACTAGACTTTCGTGCCGTTTGCGTGGAACTAGGTCGGCGTTGGATGACTGCGCGGAAAGTTTCGAGGATCCTTAGGCTTTAACGCCGCCTATTTCGGGCCGGACATGTGTGCCAGCCGGTAACACTTTATCTAGCAATAGCTTGCACCGTAACGAATTAATACCCGCGAGAATTATTAAATCCCACGTTTCGGCCTCGCGTGCCGCGAGTAATACGGCCTGCAGCGAACCGAACCTAAACCTATAATCCTTGGCAACGACTCGTGCCAATTTCTTTGTCTACGCTGCACTTTTCGCGTTAAAAGTTGAAATTGGAGAGAGAGGGAGAGAGAGAGAACTGAACATCCCGTATACAACATTGACATCTCAAAACATATTTTGTCATTTTTATCTCCTCCCTAATGATAACAATTTGCAATGTCCAGCTTCCGAATTTGATCGAAATTAGAAACGAAATTAGATACCTGAACACGTCCCATCGGTGGCGACACCACCAGGAAGATTCTCATGGTGGCTTTGAGAAAGTCATCTTGATTGCGGTTGGTCTCTTGAAGACCGGCCTCGGAGATGCTGGCGCTGCTCTGGGTAGTCTTCCGGCTGACCTTGCGTCTGATGCTGCCGACTAGCCTTCGCCAATCTTGTCCGGAAGGGATTGCGCCAGCACCGGATGCGGTACCGACACCGCCACCACCCCCGCCCCCGTGGGTGGGCGCATCCTGGCCCTCGGACGACTTGGACGGGCTTAAGTCGCGACTGGGCCGCCGACTTAGGACACTGCGGCTTGAGGCGCCAGCGGACGCGGACACCGCGCCGCTTCTAGACCCCACCACCGGCTGCGGCCCACCTAGGCAACCGTTGACGGGGTCCGTGCCCTCAGCGCCGGTGAACCCCTCCACAGGCCCGCCACCGCTGGGCCCGGTTGCCCCACCGTGACCGAACGAACCAATTGCGTAGCGTCCGATTCCGCTGCCGGTGCTCAACCTGTGCGCCAAGCTTCGCAGATCGCCTCTCCGCTTCCACACCCCTTCAACCTCCTTATCTATCGAACCTCCCACCCTTTCGCCTGCCTGGCCGACCAGGCAGCGGCGATTCTCGATCCTCCAATGTTTGTCGAAGACTGACGAACGATGGACGAGTCCAACGGTGACGTAGCTTTGTTGACCGATCTCAGCAACCAGGAGATCCAGGTCTGTTTAGAGTTCTGGTCTCTTTTCCCGCTATGTTTATCGAAGCTTCTGGCTTGCCAGGCCGATCGGACAGCGTTGGTCCTCGGATGTTTGTTGAACACCGACAAGCGAGATTCACGGGCTGGACCATCGATCAAAGAGTCGGAACGTGACGGAATTACGGTGACTTATCTGGAAATCCAGCTCTGTTTATGGTCCTGCTCCCTTTTCTCTGCTTATTCATCAAAGCTTCCACTCTTTGGCCCACCTGGACAGAGTCGATCCCCGATCCTACCGACGAGATTCACGGGATGATCAATAGGTACCGTGAGCTTGGCGGAGTTACGTCTCCCGATCTCGTGGATCGGGGAGTTTATCGTATAAGTACACCAGGTCTGTTTATCGGGTAAACGGTTCCAAGTTCTTCGATTCGTGGAACTGTTTGCAACTACTGTACCGTCGAGCGTGTTCTCTCGGGAAAGAGAGATCCAGGGATGAACGTTATTTGCACTTAGGTCGGAAACTCGTTACCCTTGGCAGCGCTTCGCTGGTAGGCTATACTCTGCGCCCCGAGAGACCATTAGCGTCCGTTTCGACGATCTCTTCGAGAACTTTTAACAGTCGAAAAGTATTCCACGGTCTCTTTCCCTTCGTTGTTTTTCTTCTCGTGTCTCTATGGTGCCTGGCGAATGATCGATGCACAGGTAACGGACCCACGCGACCGAATACTCGTGGCAACTTACCGCGGGCTCCTTGACCTACGACGTTCGAGCGGTTTCTGGATTACGAGCTCCCGCTTCGGAAATCGGATTTCTTATTGTCTTTCGAAACTTCGATTCCTCGCGTCTTAGGGGGAGTCTGTGGTCGTCGTAATACTCCGTGCAGCCCCCCGGTCCGCTAACGAACCTGGATAAATTTCAGTCCAGCGCTGGATCGGACTTTTATTGCCGTCTAGGTTCTTCGTCAGGGTTATTCATCCCCAGGAAAGGTCGTCCTTCAGACTTATCCCGAGCCGGCGTCCCGCGACAGTTACGAGCCTTGTCTGTTGATACCCCGGGCACGTAGCTCGCAAGTTGATTTTACGAGGAGTCACGTTTCAACGCGAACGAGACGTCGCGTTAAGTGCGCCTGGCAGACTAGAATCGACTTTTTCGCTCGAGTGCGCGCGAAACACGCCACGGAGATGATGCCTACCATTTGCTTAATGGCGGTTGCGAAACGTCGTGGAAATAGCCTGTATAATGTTAGGATCTTCTCTCCTCGAGGAGAACTTGGTCGGAGAGAGATCGAGGGAGATCCCCCTCCCGTCGAGAATTCGTCGAGTTCAAGGCGCCAAAGTCACCGAAACGCTGGTCTAGGTCGTCACAAGTGTGGCGAAGCGAGTTCCGGACTCGGGGATCCGTCGGAACGCCAGATTAAGGCTTCTATCGAACTTCTTGGGTTCTCATCCTCGACGCCCTTCCACGCTCAGCTGTACCATCGTTCGAGTTGGGTCGTTGCTGTGGAAACTCGATGAATACTTGCTTCGGAACTTTCGCCCGTGAATGGTCAAACTTTCGACAAGCTCGATGACGGGACGCGACAGCCAAATGACGGGGATCGGACGGGATCTTTTCCGGTGAATCGACTACGAACGAATCGGGAACTCGGCGATCTTTCGGGTGGCCTTAGGTCGCGGCTCGATTGTCTCCTCGAAGCCGTTCAACTCGAAGCGAACGTGATTAATTAGCTTCCGATGGAGCATCGGGACGTCCTCGAGGGCGGCTATTATCGAAGAGTTTCATCGAATTGAATACTCAATTAGCTTTTGAGCGTCCTGCGTTTTCTGTAGCGTTGGTCGTTTACAGCGATCCTTGCTTTGCGACGAAAGCGAGTTCCGAAGCGAGGTCTCTTCTGTTCCGTCGAGGACGGGTCTCCCGTTTAGTTTCCACGGTCGACGAGCGGCAGTTTGCGTCGTCTGGCATCTGCGTGAGCAACGAATCGAATGAGTGAAAGCTGTGGGACTCTGACAAACGAAGCTCGAGCTAGGAATCCGCGACGGGAAAATCGAGTCTCAGAGTCCGCGCGCGAAATCAAACGCGAATAGGAGTTGCTGCCCTGGAAGGAAAATTCGAGGAAATTTTGTCGGCTCTTTGGATTGTTCGCGAGACCTGTTCTTCGATATTCCAGTAATTTTTATTATTTCAAGAAGGCTACTTAGAAACAATAATATTTTACCGTACCGCGATAGGTAAGCAAAATTGCATTTCGAGAATATATGCTAGTAAATAATTAAGTTTTCTTTGCTACAGACAAACATGATTTAATAAATAATTTTAGACGCAATAAATTACTTCAGATGATAATGATTAATGACTATTACGGTGCATTTGAGATTGGTCCTAATTTTTGAATGAAAGAATTAGATGGAAAATTATAATCCCATAAATATTTCTCGGCTCGATAAGTTCCTTCGGATGATAATTAATGATTATTAGGGTGCATTTGAGACTGGTCGTAATTTCTAAACGAAAGGATTAGGTTTCCTTCGGCACGGAAAAATATAATCCCATAAATAATTCTCGGCTCGGGCCGATATGATTTTTTATCCATAACCGCAGAAAATAAATTTCGCCGGATGAGAAGTTCGGTTCTTCCGGGTATTGGTTAAGGTTCGATTCAGCAATTTCTGCGGCTCGTGGGAGCGATTGAAGCGAATCCGCGCGGAAGAACGAATCGAGCAAATAATTTTACCCAACATTTCAGGCTGCATACGCGCCCGTGCAAATACATACTTCGGTACTCGTGTCTACGTATTCGTAGAATTGAAAAAGTGCCAAGAATCCAAATGCTAACTCAGGTCAAAGATAGGCGAGTGGTATCGCGAAATAAATTTTTCTTCTTCCAATTTATTAAGTATTTGTTCAAAAGGCAACGCGAAAGAGGGACCATCCTTCGGGTTTCTATTTCATTAAAAGATAAATTGGAATCCGTTTACAATTTCACATTCGTTATCCACGATCTAAATCAAATAAGAGAATAAAAAAAAATATAATCTTTTTCCTTGTTGAAACATAATTTAAACAAGAGAATATCTTTCTTCTATCTTGCTGGAAAAGTAAAAACGGTACGAGTTTTTCGAACTTTCCGAGTCCGCGATTCCCTTGTTTAACGTTAAATTAACGCTGCCCCTTTTCTAGCAATCGACGTGTTCCGTTTGCTTTACGAGTCCACTTTTTACTCCCGTTTACCTTCCAAATTCCCTCTTTCTCTCGTAATCTGCGTTCCCTCCATGAAATTTCCCCGGACCCTGGCAATTCGCGAAGAGTCATTCATCAACGTTTCATTATCCTACGCTCCGCTCTTCCGCCAGAATTCCTGCAGTCTATATCGCCCCTGAAGAGCCACTTCGATACTACACTCGCATTCTTCCCCGTGGAAACTTGCGTTGTTTAACGCTCATCCACTTACTGTCCCCTTCAAATTTTCCTCGACATTCCGAACTTGTTAATAGTTTACACGACATCTAACGAGAAGGATTAAGTTAATGAACGACGCTACAAAAGGTGCAGGGGGATCAGTTACAGGGGAAATGAAATTTTCTATTGCAGAATATTCAAACATTCCAAAGTGTTTTGTACGTAGGTACTTAGTGGAAACAACTATCAGGCGTAGAAATTAATTCTATGTCATTATATTCACACATTTATAATTCTAGTTCGAGTAGAGGTGCCTTTAAATACGTAGAAATATTTACTAATCATTTTGTTATATTACACTGCCAACCTTTGTATAATAATAATAATAATATACACAAATCGTATCTACAAAAATTGAACCTAAAGAGAAATTTATTTTACCCTGCAAATATGATATGAACTTTACTTTCAATATTTTTTTTTATATTATTGCATACCGTGTCCAGCTTTTAGTTTCACGCGCATTCAAATTTTCTACAAATACATAAAAATCCGCAGTCTATTTACAAACAAATGGTAACTTTACTTTAAAAAGTCAGAAAATTAATTTCTACGCCCAATAATATTCACAAAAAAATTGTAAAGCGTCTCAATGGAGCGTATTTTCCGCTCAAAAATATATGTGTGAACTAGAAACGCGTATCGCGAGTGATCCGACGTGTAACGACCGATGTAACTTGTTGATCATGCAAGCTTAATGCGAGAACAAGGGCCCGGAGTGGCCTCGTTGTGCAGCCCGGGAGCGATATCAGGGAAATTTCAATATTTAGAAAAGTCGACCAGCGAACTGTCGAACGCGCACGGTTCGTAAACATGCAGGTCAGTCGTGGATTCACGCAAACCACGAATTTCGAATTCGATGCTGCCGGTACGGCTCGTTTATCAATTTCACGGGGAATTCCCGATATACACGACGTCGGTCAAAACGGTGCTTCGCCTCTTCAGAAAGAATTTCCGTTCCCGACCATTTCTATTTATTTGGGTCTGCGGCATCTCCTAAGAAGACCAGGATACCGAATTGCGAGATGAACGCATTCCTACGTGAAAGGAAAACAAAGTATAAAAATAATACAACAGGCAATAGTCTGTGGGAAACGATCGTTTATTTAAGAGGCGTTCAAACCTCAAATTTCGAGTCTTTTTCGGTAGGTTTAAGAATATCTATACGAATCAGGCGTTGTAAAATAAATAATTTTAATTTAGCAACTGAAAGAACTTGTATACGATAAAAATAATTTCAAATAAAATTGAATTTACTTGGACCTTACTTGTCATACAACGTAATTATTTATTGGTTACTAACCTTGTAGAAAATACTGAGGTGAGAGCTATAAACATTTCAGCCTGTTTAAGCCTTTATATATTGTATGTTATACATATATTTAGGAAGATATGAATTTCACTTATTATTTACGAAAATCACCACTAATAACAAAAGTCGTTAGTTCGTCTTAAAGCGCGATGGAGAAAAATATAGTACTTCACAGAAGAAAAGGAAACCGTTTCTCTACCGACACTGGGACAGGCCGCGTTTATTGTCGTCCCGTTCCACTTCGCAGTGGACTCCTCTGCGTTGCCTATAAAGGTTACAAAATCTCGGAATATTGTAACTCACATTGGCCTTAAAGCCGCCTATAAACTGCAGGGAAGGTTGTAAAAACTATTTTACCGTTAATTCTGGGGAAGAAGTTGACTACATTCGAGCGCCGTACACGTTACGTCTTATTCTACTTCGTAATTGTTAATCCCGTGTTCGCTACAAGTAGCTCTAAACTTCAAAGCAACCACTCGAATGACCTCGAAATATTGCTATAAATTACGAAAACTGGTTCAGTATTTACTCTGACAAATGTGACAAAGTAGAAAGTTCCCTTAATAAAGTGGTTTCCTCGTCTGACTTGTTTCGACTCATTCTACTACGAAACGGTCTGATCTATTAAAGGAACTATTTAAGTGCTAAAATTGTTCTGCATGTAATATATATTTTTTCCTGGGATTATCAAGACAAAGGCAAAATGTTATTGCCTGAAAGTGGTTTCCCCGTCTGACTTGTTTCGACTCATTCTACTTCGAAACGGTCTGTTCTATTAAAGGAACTATTTAAGTGCTAAAATTGTTCTGCGTTTAATATATATATTTTCCTGGGATTATCGAGACAAAGGCTGAGTAATTTTGCCTGAATTTAAGAGAAAAACTTCGCAGTTTATTTTCAGAAGGAAATGGCCTCGAATGCCGGGCCATATTTTGTCTTCTTCCACTGCTCTGTGCTGGGGATGAAAAGTGCCAAATTATAACTGGAAGTAACGCTTACGAGAAGTAAGCGAGCCCCGAAGAAAGAATGGTTTTATTGCCAGACACGGAACAGAATTTTAACGAAGTTTTAATGGAGTTTGCCGGCGAAGATGGCCGTAAACGTCACCTTTACTTTGTGCGCCCCGAACAGGGCAAAACGTATGTCAGCGTTTCACGCAGGTCTTTTATTTGTCAAACTGCATATCGCTATGCCTCACACAAAGGCTAGACAAAATAATATGAACAGCTATGATTCAACGAATAAGAGAAATTATACTATGCAGTGTCGCAGTTTTCTCGATAATTTCATTCCTTGATCTTTTTAATTGCAGTTTCTAACACGAAGAGTATCGCGATGTGGCGGTCCGGATTAGTTTCCTCATGGCACTCAATTAACGCGTGCACCGATGCGAGCAAAGGATTAAAAGCGAACGAGGCATTCGGATTGCTAATCGTTGAATAATCAAGCGACGATTCTTCCTGCAGTTTTCATCGAGCAGAGCTCAACGAATCCTTCCTCTGAAAAATCCTAGAGGAGACGGAATCCTCGATATCCAGTCCCTCAATTCCCATCCTTTGTCTCCTAATGAAATCCTAATTGGAGGGAGAGGGTAACTGTCGTTGAAGACGGATTATAATGCCGCGCGGCGTCCGAAACCTGACCCGAATTGAATCATTCGCTCGATTAATTAGTACCTTCGAGTGTCTTCTTCAGAATGTGATCCGACGCGATGGCCTATCTACGATTAGAGCATAACTGCAAGAATCCGGGGACGTTATCAGCGTCGTGCCAGTGTCATCTCCAAACGGAGACGTATAATTAATTTTCATGAATGGAGAGATTATTTTCCCGTGGTGGTAATTAGGGGGAGCTTAAAAGGAATCCTTGTGACCGTGGCACGTCCTTCACGAGGACAAAATAAGAGGGTTCTAGGTATATAGATCAATTCAAGATTCTAGGATTTTATCTTGAAACAGATATCAGTTCAAGATTATACATTTATAATTGGGAGGAAAAAGGGATTCAATGCTAAGTATATAATAATCTAGAAAGAAATTAAATTAAATTGCAAAAGAGAATCACGAATTTATATTCGTGGAGATGAAAAGATAATTGAACAACGTAATGGTGAATAAAAATAAAAAGAGGAAGGACCACAAATGTATAAAGTAAATAAATTAATTCAGTCTATAAAATGATTGAGAAAGAAATGAAATAAAATGCAAAAGAGGCTTGATTACGAATTTATATTCGTGGAGATGAAAAGATAATTGAACAACGTAGTGGTGAATAAAAATTGAAAAGAGGGAGGGCCACAAATGTCTAAAGTAAATAAATGGATTTGGTGGAACGACGATTCTTCCAGTCGAGCAACGACATTTCTCGAACTTCTAACTGCTTCAGTTTGAGGAGCCTCAGCTTTAAACCGATTCCTCCCGATCTCTCGAGACAACCTTCGAAACGACAGCGTAATCCCCTTATGGGGTGTATCTAGCTAGAGTTAATAAGCGACTGAGGGAGAAATTTTAAAGTCAATTTTGTCCAGAATACCGCCAACCATCAGCATTCGCTCGCGGGCAGCAAGAGGGGGATCCCAGTTAAACGAAAATCTGATCGACCGTCAGGTGAAGCGTAATTCAATTCTTTCAGGCCCTTTTATCGGCTTGACACGGCCCATTTCTGTCAGCCAACTAAACGATCGGTTCTCTTTCCCTTTCGTGCCATTAACGGGCGATCGAAGGATTCTGTGAGAGGACCAGGAATTGAAGCAGATCTAACACAACGATGAACAATTATTTTGGGAGTCTGATTTTGTTTTTACAGTCGTAAAACCTGAGTTTCGCAAGTATTATAGCGAGCTTTCTCGAGGCAAGCACGGCAGTGTGTTCACGTGATCGCGTCTCAGCCTGTCTGCCATTAAAGAATCATTTTTCACCTACAAAGCCTGCAGAAAATCCGTGTGTCACGTGAGAAGCTACAAAATCCCGGAATCATCAATTATTCTTTGGAAGGACGGTGATCCAGTGGTAGAGAAACAGAAACGAATATAACCAAGCTTCCGATTTGTATGAATGAAAAATAGACTTATCCATTAATTATGTTTTCTTGAAGTTTGAGATTCTAGAGGTACATCCTCACAATTCTATGATGCCATTAGAAGAACTAAAGATCAAAAAATTAATCCAATTACTCATCTGAGACTAGAAGCCTATCCCTTCAAATGCTATCGTTTTCTAACTTTTTTCTTTCTGATAAAAATAATTCGAACACAAAGTGCCACTAACAGAGCCACCAATCTCCAGAGCGACCCCTGCAATTAATACTTCTCACTTCAAACAAAACTCTAATCCCACATACTCGAAGTGTAAACAGCGACAAACCACATCGCTAAATTCAAATTCCCCACGACCATTCGGTTTCCAAAACAAACGTTCCTGAAAATGAGCCCGTCACGGAACATATCGGAACTTCTCTCTAATCGACCAGGTGCCCATCCGACAGTTCGAATCGTGACTTCTCCACGAGCAAACAGTGAGGAGTAGTCAAAATTGGGGCATACCATGAATATTTGCACGAACGAGCAAAACTGACGGAGTCTTGATTCGAGTAAAAACTGGCGCGCCCGATGACTGTATCGGGTACATTCCGCGAATACGTTCTCGGGAGGCATTAGGGGTACGGACGTTGATCGATTGGCAAGTCTCGAGCGTTCTGAAGGGTTTCAAGAATTTTTCCTCCCCTTAATCGTCTTTTCGTTTCTTCAAACAGAGTTTACCGCTGGAGGAGACCGTTTGATACATCTTAAGGGGTAAAATCGCATTAGGAGGTCAAATATTAAGCGTTCTTCGTGATTTCTTATACGAAGAAGAATTGCCTTAATTTTTTCTTAATTTTGAGAATAATTTACCTATATTTTAAAGTTTACGCAATATCTCAGATTTTGATGTGAAATTTATTGCAAAAATTACCAAATGTGCTTTGAACCGTACCTAACATATTCTCAAAGTTATACAAACATCACTTAAATCTTTCTCTGTAAAAAAAAATATCACGAAGCACACTTAATACTTCGACTACCAATGCGGTTGAGTTCCCGTCGACGAATAAACGAAGGAACTTGGTTCTGCAGTTAGATGTCTTGATTGGAGTAGCTTCTTTGCGGTCTTAGGTCATTAAAACCCACCACTTCTTAATCCAGTTTTTAATCTTAGGGCGTCGCTTCTATTGAGCAAACTAATCTCTTCGAAGTTTCTCGGAAGTTGCGGAAATAGCGAACGTTTATTGGGTGAGCGAGTTTTCTGGAAGTTGGATTAGGAAATGGCGTCTGGGGGAGTTTACATCGAGGAATCTATCGTTTCTATCGACGTTATTGAGGTCAAGTAAAGTCAGTCGAGGTCGAGGAAGGTCACATAATGATACTTGAGCAGTTGATCATCGTGGAAAATAATGTGAACGAGTTTGATTTCAGTTTGATCCCAGCAAGTTGTATTATTGCAAGAATATTTCCAATGCAGGAAGAATGAAATCGAAATAAAATCAAGAAGATTATTCTTATGGCAATAACGAGATAGAAATGAAAGGAGAATAATATTATTTAAATCCTCTTATTTCGATTCCATCGATATTGCAATATCCTTAGTCCTCTTATTTCCATTTCATCTGATACAGTTTGTCGAAGCTGTAACAATGTCAGATATATTTATCTAAGCAAACTATCATATCAATTATTATTGGGAAAATATTCATTTTGGTAATACACCTCGATACCATTTTTTTAACGTTGGCTTTCATACGGATTGAACATCATATTTGTTTCTCTACATGAAAAAGCCAATACGAGTTTATTTCTCTAATAAAATTGCAGTTCCCCAATGCTGCGATGCTGTCGTTTAATTCTGTTGACCACCGATGACGAAAAAATGGAAAAATCCAATTTTCTAATAAAACTCGCTCGAACCTTTTGTAACGGTATTATTTTTTTTTATTTGTAGCAATGTTTGTGTCTATGAAAAAAAGCCATGGACAGGGATACAGTTTGCTTAATCCCCTGGGACCAGCGATGGAAGCTGGCCGCTGTGTGTTAAAAGTTTAACCAACTTTGCTGTGAAGTTTTTGGTGGCAGCGTGTGGTAGATTTTCACAGCTCTAACTATTTTATAAAATGAAACTTTCAGGTAGCCATTGATGGGTTAATGTAGAAAGAAATGTTGAGAAACTATTGTTTATTGTTTCAAATATTTATGAAATATACGTGAAATGTACGTAAGAAGACTTTCTATTGGTAGCAATTTTTAATTTGCCTACTAAACGGGTATAATTTGTTATGCAATAATATATTTGGAAATATATTGTAAGGGAATAAAAGGAAGTTATTTATGAATCAAGCCAATATTTTCAATGTCCTACAATCATGATCGTATTTATACCAAAATTGTATTAAATTAAATGAAATAGGAAAAATCAATATTAGGCTACTTTTGCTTGCACAAAATTCTCGAATGACCTGTTCGAGGAAGTTTCTCGATACAATTTTTAAGAACTAAGACGATCCACTTTTCCTCTCCAAAAGGAACACAGACGTTAATAGATGTAAGTGGTCGCGGCACACAGCATGAAAGGGGATCTTTGAGTTTTATTTGCCACGCTCCAGATACGATCCTGAAAAATCTTTCATATCCAACATAATGCCACACTCTGAGTCATCCCTCTAGGAGGATCTTGACTAACAGCCCACCCCGCCCCCAGAAGAGTGGCGTTCTTTCGGCAGAATTCAGTTTAGAGAACCCTGTGAACCAGCCACTACTAGACTAGCACCCTCGCCTTTCATTACCCGACCTCTACGGTTCTTCTGCTTTCTCCCCCTTGATACTTTTGGTAAACAAATTTCATAAGTTGCTCGTTCACGCGGGGTCGGAGTTCCATGGTCGCTTGAATTCCAGCCGGTTTAGCATAACGTCGAAAAAGCACGTTCCGAGGAGCGTGTTGATAGAAAAACACCCTATTGTCTTTTCATTACCCACTGCTGTTTTAACGATTAATTATAAAGTGCAGCGACGGCTCGAATGCTTTGAAATGGCGTAGAGAGACCGTTAAGTATACCTTTGCTGAAGATGTCAGTTAGATCGATAGGAATTGCAGGTTACGTGCAAAGTCACCCTTGTCAACTATACCTCGTCTAATCCATACGACACTCTTTGGCATTTCGCTGATAGAATATAATTTATATATTTAACGAGCCACGTAGAAACTTTAAAAAATATCGATTTTTTTGGTCTTGACATTTTTCGATTTTTGTTGACAACATTTCAGGAATACTTATTCCCTGAAAATTTCGACACACGTACGAAGTATCGGGAAAGTTACACGTAGCCGTTCCGAGAGAAAGCGAGGGATGGGAAAAACCCACGGGCCAGCGGGCCCGTAACGGGAAGTTCGTGGGGGTGCGAAGCGACGGCGACGACGAATATGCCCATATTTGGACATGACCTCGCCTAGAAAAAGTTTGCGTGGTGGGAGTAATGCGAGGGTTTAAAAGGGGATGTTTAAAAGGCTAGTTTTTGGCAGTGAATTTGAGTTGAGTCGAGTTGAGCGGAGTGGTCGAGACGCGCTAATTGTATAAGACACGTTACTTGTATTAAACCATTCCATTTTAAGATCAAATAATTCTAATATACGTATTTTTAAATAAAAACAAAATAAACACTACACATATATATAACAACGTAAATAATAGTAGCAATTGAGTGCTACTGGCGGAAATGTAAATTTGGCTACTCTTGTAATAATTTTCACTGCGAGAAACTGACGTTTTGAGTTAGGATATCCCCTTAAAATAACGAGGAATTAATTTGCAAATTTGTGTTACTTGAGAAATGTCTTCGTTCCATTTAATCGAACGTATGACATCCCCTAATAACGTGACCCCAATTCCGTTTGGATAATTGATATTCGACTGGAATTTAATATCAGTTCAATTAAGAGGATTTTAATGGACGAACTCGATACGCCCGGCCCCGTTGCTTCGTTTGTGCTTTTATTTAAAAAGAATCGTCTCCTTTTGTACCGATACCGGGTGATTTTCGACTAACGAGCGGTAATTTCAATTTCAAACACAGAAGAAAATTTGATGGAATATCGAGAACAAAAAAGAAACGAAGAAATACACGCGCACGCAGAGGCACGCAAGAGCACGCAATTTATATGCAAAATACGATGCTCCGTAAGTAATTAATTTTCCGCGCCGGATGCGGTGTATTCATTGCGAACAATTTAAACATTGATACAATGGGGAGCTGAGCGGTTTCGATTAATAAAACTGTAAAGCCAAAGAGGGCAGAAATATTTATAAATTACGGGAACGGAATACCATCGGAAAAGAATTTATTATCGTTCGTCGAGTTCGTAATTAAACAGTTTAGTTCGTTAGGAAAAAGCAGATATTCTGAGACTGCGATTGGATTTATTTATCGACGAACGTTACCGACGAATATTTTTCTATTCGCGTCTATTTTGTCCGACAGATTCGCGCGATATTCAAAAGATAACGTATCTGTTTGCAAAACACGATACCAGTAATTCGCGACAGCTACGCGAAAATAAAAGCTCGCAGCCCGCAAAGTTATCTAGTTTCAAACGCGAAGCGTGGCACGTTTTCACATATATATTATATTTATATTTATTTTAATCTCGGTTCTCTACGAGATTATCAGTTCCCGTCCGGGGCGTATTTTAAATTCTGAAATCTACGGGATTCGTTACGCGTGCCCTTTAAATGTTAAAACAAAGTTCCATGCAAGTAGGTTCTATAAAAATAGACGAGCAGTAAATATATGAGCTGTTACATTTAAAAATGGAATAAGTCCGATCATGAATGTAAAGAAAGACTTTCTTTAATTTGAATTGTGCGCGCCACTTACTTAGGACCCTTGAAGTAGCGCCGCATAGACGAAAGAAGACACGCGAAAAAGATTAATATTAAAACGGTTAATAACAAGAATAGACTTATATTGTCGTTCCTTTATTTTCAGGTAATATTATACTGTAGTTATTGTAAATAGTGTATATATTGTATGTTATTAATGTATATAATGTATGTTATTAATGTAAGAATAAACTTTATTTTCAGAGTAACACAAGCTGTCTATTCTTTTATATTAAATTCGAAGATATAGATAATAACCTTAGGTGAATATTTCACTATGTTAACTGTAAAGGAGAAATTAGATTAAAATTTATTTTTTCTTAATTTTTAGTTATCTTAACGAAGTAATTTACATTTTAAACTTATTTATTTATATCATACTTTTAGCACAAGTAAAATTAATTCTTAATAAACTTGGTTACTCGTGTCATTTATATGTCTTCATTGTAATTCTTATAATTTTAGAGTAAGAAATCCACTTTAGTGAAGCTAATAGGATATATTCTTATTACAATATCAATGGAATTTAAATTAGAGAATTTAAATAAAACTATTCTTGTTCCTCCAATGTCAACCCCATTACTATAATAAGAACAATCTCGTTACGTTCATCTCGATTCCTTGATTGCTCCATCGAAGACGTTTCTACTCCTCGTATTTCGATCACAATTACTATAATAGAAATAATTACTGAAATATTACCACTTGACCTACGTTGACCTCGACCGACCTTGCGTGACCCTCGCTAGTAACCCATTTGATTGGTCGATACTAAAATTCTTTGTCAAATTTACGACAAGGTAATTTGAAATTTAAACATGTCGACTTCCGATTTTCATCGTGCATTGCACAAGCTTCTAGACAGCTTTGGTTCCGTTTATAGGGTATGCGGGAATTAAAATTTCATACAGATCCGGTTCATCCCGCTATCTACAAAGCAGAGCCGCCTGTTTCTCTTGCAAAAGGGCAAAGAAGTTCGAGTGATCTCGCGAGTTGGATCGAACGAGGACGGAGTCGCGAGCTTGGAAATCGGGAAAAGGATTGCTTTAATGCACCGAAGGAGGATTACAATGTCGCCGAGTTTTCGCGAGGCGACGGAATAATGCACGAAGACAGCGGGTGAGGGCCTGTTTCGTCGAATCGGTTACGCGGGGAACCACCTGCTGACGCTCTCGCGCACAGAGCTTCCTGATTTAAAGTTTCTTAGTTTCTTTATTTCATAAGGGTGCGTAATCTGTTTTGAGGTACGTAACCTGAGTATTCGTGATCGTTTCACGATAATTTGATTGTTTTTTTTATTTTATTAGGATACGTATTTGAATTTGTGTACGCGAATTGAAAGAGATCCAATTTGAAAGAAGTGCTGGGAATATCGTATTAAGAAATTGCGTCTGTAACTATTACATCGTCGTTCCAGGCAGAGAAACGGTAGAGCTCGCTTCCCCCGTATCGCGGGGAAGCCCATTTCCCAGTTCGCTATCGCGCTTCATTTTACCTTAAACGAAAACAGCTTGCCCCGTTTCTTTCTTTTTTTTCCGCGCTTCTCTCGTTGAATTCCTCCGTCGAGCGAAGTAAATTCATTACACCCGCAACGTTTGTAACAAAAATTGCGAGAACGATTCCAACGGTTACCCCGTAGCGCCTCCTTAAACGATACTGCTGCGCGCAGTCTTTAAACTCGAACCTATCGAAACCCGGAGGCAGCTTAAGACGCAAATTGTCTTAAAGGGTGCTCGAGAAATATATTTCTCGGCGGAGGGAATAGGAATAATTCGTATTACAGCGAAATTGCGTTTGCCGGTTAATTGCATGAGATAAAAATAAGATACTCGGTGTTCCCCCGTTACGTTTGCGATGTTCCGCATCGAATAATATGGAAAACGTTTCGTGCAGACGGAAATAAAAAATCCCCGGGAATAATACTCAGCTTTGATTCTGCGAACTGTAAAAACATGACACCGTTCTTTGCACGATTCAACGGCACAGTTTTCGACGTTTCGCTGCCACTTTGCTAACAAAAAAACACCCTAATTACGCCGAGGTTCGCGGTTTTTGCGGCTAGATCGAGAGCTCTCTGAAATGGGCCAACGGAAGGCGCACAAAAAGTATTTCGAGAAGCCCAGTTAACAAATTGGAGGGGGCTTTTTTAGCTAATGCAACTAATAAATAATAATGCTAATAATATTTCTGTTGTGTATTCTATTCGTCATACTTCTATATTTATTTTACATAGGAAACATAAACAATCTGTCTATGAATATCATTTCGAGAAACGACTCAATGATCTACCTACTTGGATTTGCCTATTAAAAAATTAAAGAAGGCTTTCGCGTTAATGCGACTCGGCATTATAATGAATTAAATAATATTAGGTCGTCCCATAAGTTCGTGCTGATGACTGTATCGAAATTTAATAAACAAACCACAGAAATTTTCTAGTAACGGTATAATGACTACGTGAGAGAGGTGAGAAACTATTGTGAAATGAGACAGATTATCTTTTCTTGTGACACTTAAGAGTATGTTTCACATACTAATTTGAGAAATAGAAGTACAAATGGCACGACCTAATATTTCTCTTGTATATTCTGTTCGGCATACCTCTACATTCATTTTTCATAGGAAACATTGGCACACAATCTCTCCACCGATATTGTATCCTACAAGAGAAAAGTTCACGATCAACAGGGTGAGATTAAATTTAAATTGAACGCTTAAATATTAAAGTAACTTGGTAGAAGGTTGGTCAGAAGTTCCGTTCGCGTAATAAAGTAACGCAGCCGTCGCGTCGGAATTTTACGGATTGAAATTAGCATTATTCTGTTTGGAAACAGAAGAGCGTTATTAAACCGCCGAAGGGTACAGGAAACGCCAGATTTTCGTGATGTCATAATAAAGCCACGTTGCAATAACTGATGCACAATATACGCGGCCCGGATAATTGTATACGAGCATAGCCGAAATTTTATTCGGGAAACAGATGTGGACGAAACATAGCGTTGGTTTGTTCCCAATGAAATATTCTGTAGTTCGATCATCAATTTTCTGATCGTATTGCGGAAACAAAGATGGCGCAAACGGGTGAACAAGACCCTTCCGTTTCCGTTTTATTAACTCCCAGGTATCGTCTTCGCCACGCTATTGTATCGGTTAATGAAGTAATGTGCAAATGTACGTATTGTTGTCGATATCTTTGCTCCTGTAATTAATCAACCCCCGCGAGCACAATTTTTAAATGAAAATAAGAAATAACTGAATAAATTTGATGATTAAAATGCGTGACTTCTGTAGGTTCTTCGATTTCATTTTCAATCACTAAGAAAATATTTTAAACACTAATTGCAGCGACCTGAATCTGCTTTGTTTAAAAAATATCTTCTTTGCATTCGTAAGAATGGCATGAAATTAAAAATGTGTGATGATTTCTTGTCTCGAGGCTTTGAAAAACTGCCAACGTCAATTACATATAAAGACATTACACCATCTGAATAAATTTGAATTTCTACAGGAAAATTTAATTTCATTTTTAATGATCTGCCTTTTTATCAACAAAATTTGTAATTCCCATTCGACGGTTCACTATTTCTCGATGAATGCATATGACGTTTAATTAAACGGTAAAAAATTCGTTTTCATACGAGAAGGATTTTTGCGAAATTCTTGGGGAAATTTTTGTCGAAACGTGAATTTTTAGTTATCGTTAGAGCGGCGGAACGGCACAAAAATATTACTCAGCCCAAAGTAAAATTAATCAAAGGAAAATTGCTCTTCAAGAAGTCTTTATGTATGAATTTGCCGAAACAATCGTCGAACTAGTAATTAGCGAAGTCTAAATATCGGAAAGTTCATCGCGCAGGTCAACGGGTAATCGTATAGTCAATAATTAATTCTTCCTTGTTTGGGGATTATTAATTTTGCTCGGTGCTTTTCCCCATGATTCATCGAATTAATTACCGCAGTGTTTATTCGAAAAATTCGGGGACGCATCGGGTCAATGCAAATTAGCGTAACTGAAATCTGAAACGCGTTGTAATTTAACCCGTTCGCGGTAGTGAACCAGTTGGAGAAATGTTTACTCTTATTTAATTGAAAATTTCCGATACCGTAATAAAGCTATGGAAATCGCATTACAGGCATTCTTCCGTGTCACATTTTACCCATAATGAGATTTGAAACAGAAACATGGCAAATTGAAAACTTCCCGTCTTCGTTTACTCCGCAGCTTATCAACTTAGTTCTCGCAGAATTTCATCGAGATTTAGTACATGTTTCTGGACTAAGTGAAGTCCGATACTTGTTGGCATTTATGAAAATACTTCGCCAAAAATAAAACAGGAGAAGCTAAACTTTCTCGAGTGATCGACTGCAACCCCCTTATTATTAAATAGATTATTAAATCCATTATATTATCATAGTAATTTCTTGAAGCACAAAAGGAACTTTTCCATACAAAATAAAATAAAATTTTTGGAATCTATCAAATATTCTGTCCAATAGGACACAAAATAAAATTGAAGTCGTACCTCCACAGGGACAATTGCAAAAGAAACTTAAATAAAATAAATCCTCTAGTCTTTCGGCAATACTACGTATGAATCCAAAACTGAATATTCCACGATTTCTCGAAATTTGCACAATTGTACACGTACGAGTACATCGCAGAAAATATGTGTACCCCGCGAAATCCAATATCTGTAGTCCGAAGAAAATGAATTTTCGAGAGGAACGGATAAGGAACACGAATGCATTCCTGAAAATAACGTCCCGGAGTCGTTCCAAGGCCCTCTCTGTTTAGGAAATAGACTTCACGAACGCTGGATTATTGTTATAACTCGCTGCTGGTTTCGCAGAATGTTATGTAATTAATAACCTTCGTCGAGTTCGAAACATAGTCGGATTATCCGGGAAAATCGATTAACCGAACTTCCAATCCCCCTAGACCACTTCAGACATGCGAAGCTCTGCGGTACAGCAATTCCATGTATATGTACATTGTAACTTTTATTTTGCAGAATCGAAACAATTCCGCGAGCAATGTCATACTGGGAAAGAAACAGAGAGTAAAATTGTACTTCAGTAATAAACGATGAATGAAAACACCGCGAACGGCCATTTATCGTCCGCGTTTATTCCTTTAAATATTAGAGCTATCGAGAAAGGAGATTAATTCTGCCACGTAAAGTTGAAAGCGGTTTTATGGTTCAGATTCGCCATTTTTATCTGACAACAGCTTGGTGATTTTAGTTAAATTTTTATTTAGGTAACAAGCTGTTGGAAACGTCAATTTTAATTTGGGCATTCTAAATAAAAGTCATGTAAACAATAATTGTATACATTTAATGCTTCGATAATTTTTATAAGTATGACTTCGTCACTTTCGTCACTTTTTCACTTGGATTTTTCTACTCTAACTATGAAATGTGAATGAAAGTATGGATATGTTGCGAAGATTCTAATAAATCGCTGCCATTCGTTCATTCTACCTTACATACCTAAGAAAATAAAGAAAAGAACTTTTCTATTCAGTGAAAAATAGATGAAATGTAGATAAGGTTAATTTCTCGAGTAGCAGAATAAATTGACCAAGTGTTCCATCATTCGACTTGTAATCAGAATGTCGGAACATACGGTGCCGCATTTCTTTTCAGTGGAGAAAAAGGGAAACAACGGAAAAACGAGAAAAAGAGATGCAGCAGATTAGAGAAAATGAGAATATCACGGGCGTCACGGTTATTGATTACCCAGAAGGCTGGAGGGCCGCGATTCACTCCAAAATGGAGGCTTACAAGAGGTATACAATGCCGCGAGCGAATCGCCGCGAAATTGATAGTGGAACCCGCGAACAAGAACGGAACGCTTGCCAAGTTGGTACCAACCGGTAGCAATGGGACCAATGAGCTCGTTCCAAAGACTCAGCAATTAATACCGACACTAAGTTTATTTATTTGGCGAGTTAGGATGCTCAAAATAACGGTAGTTGAAGTTTTCGAGGAAAGTAGAGTCGTGAAATATTTTTTTTTATTTTGAGAACCAATGACATCTCTAGATGAAAAATGTGTTGTGAAATATACATGCTGGTAGGCTCAAAATAGTAAAACCTGCTAACAGTCTTTGGGAAAATTCAAATTGATCACGAGATATATTTTTTTATTTTGAGAACCAAGGACACTGTCAATCTACATAGAAAAATGTTTGACTGCTTGAGGATATTTCAATAGAACGTACATTTAGCAAGCTCAATTTCGAGGATCAAAGAAGCTAGGGAACCTCGAGAAGGTTCGCGGCTTAGAGAACTTACGAATCGAATTTGAATCAGCAACGAGTCGATTTGCAAGACAAATATTTGCCAGCTGAATTCTATAATCCTAGCCAAACGTTGGGTTGAGGCGTAAACTGTTTCTCACTTGTAGATTTTCTCGACTCACATTTCGACGCAGAGAACGGGAATCTACGCGCCAACTACGATACATTATTGCCAAAGAAACTGGATACTCTCATGTATAGAATTTCTTTACCCAGAAAGAATTCAGGATGCAGGAATAAAAACTACATTGTCCAGCAACATTTTTGTGTCAACTTAACATGTGCTCTATGTTCAATAAATTAACACGAAATGTTGACGACATTAACAATTTTTTGTGTGCAAGCTCACTTTTATACAATACTGAAACTAATTAATGAACGTTTAAAAATATCTATTTACTTAATAAAATAGAGTTGGTCGTTTGTTTTTTTTCTAATATGTAAAAGTTATATTTAAGATTTTTCACTATTTTAGCACAAAAGGTTTATCGAGATCAGACAACAAATTCAACTTCAGTTACAGTGAGTGTAGAAACTATTCGTACACCGATCAATTTCCAAAAAAAACTATGTAAAATTGTAATTTATTAACTTATTTTTTATAAACAATGCCATTCTACATATTCTCGGAAATCTCTAGAATAGATAGAGTACAAAAAAGTAGCTATTTATATAAGTTGCGAAATTAACAAGAAAAAAACAATTAATCGATAGAAATATCGAAGCAATAAGTATTCGCACAACTGTTTAATATTTAAAACTTCATTAAGAAAAAAGAAATTTACATTAATTTATAAGTATATAATACTTCCTTTGTGGGATTTCCTTTTGATTTTATAATTATTGCAACTCTTCTAAGCGTTGAATTAACTAAATTATTAGTTATTCGAAGTGGGATCTTCTTCAATTAGAGCCATTTTTAAAAGTACTTTACTGGAAATTTAATGTTTTCTAATTCGTACGGTGCTCTACTGTAAATGGTTTGTCATAAGAATCGTCCAAATACTTATTGCTTCTATACTTTCACCCATCTATCGCATCTTTTTGTTAATTTCACAAATTATATTAACTAGTAAATGTTGTTTGGACTATATCTATCTTAGAGACTTCCGAAAATATGTAAAATATCATTGATTATAAAAAAAGAAGTTAAGAAAGTACAATTTCACACAAAAGTTTTTCGGGAAATTGATCAGTGTACGAATACATTCTACACCCACTGTAAGCTTGCACTGAATTGCGAATAATAATTACCAAAAACCATCGAACCAATGAAGTTTCATACCCAATGGCACGAGATTTTCAACCGCGTAGTATCCAATTTCCATGTTTTGCCTGCAGAAAGGAAACGCGAACTATCGAGAAACTATTTCCATTAGTTGTCCAGCGCGCGTCAAAAGTTTATTTCGAATCGTTAAATAAGAAGCACACGAAAGTTATCGTACGAGTACGTGCTCTTTGGGGCGAACTTTTTTCGAATCGATGGATATCTCGTGTGCATTCATGCGCGTACGTGTACGCTATTCTTGCGTTACGGGACGGAATTTCTATCGGTATAGTTGACTCGCGGATATGAAACTTTGATTTCCTAGCTGGAGGCGGTAGACGGGCGAAAAAGGAGGAAAAGATTTTGTTGCCTCGTGCTTGCTATGAAAAAAAGATAGACTCCGCTATGACTTGGAAAGTGCGATAGCTATATTTAACGCCGACAGTAAAGATGAGATTCGATTGCGAGTGCGAAAAATGCGATTCCGCTCGTTCGACTACGCTGTACTTACCAGGGAGAAAGGAAATCTCGGGGAATGGAATAATTATTCCGTAAAAAGTCAGCGTGACACGGGTGAGCTTTTGAGCCGGTGCAAAGGAAGTTTACTTTATGCAATTTATTTCTTCTGGTTTCTGAATTTTAAATTTATCTTACGTGGTGTAGAAACCTCTGTTGTCATAAATTTCGCAGAATTATATCGAATAGAACGAGAAGTAATTGCAGAAATTCGTAGTTCTCGAATGACCAGTGTCTGATTTTCAAAATTTTGAGAATTTATTTATGTTGAGCAGGTTTAATAATCATTGTACACTATTAATAATATACGCATTAAATACAAATAATAATATGTATTATATTTTGAATACTTGAGTGACTCAACGACCAAGAATTTTTATGTGCACTTTTCGTTCCATTTTACGCTAGTAATTCTATAAAATATTTCCCCCTCGCGTTTCACCCTTTTTCCTCGTGGGTGCCAACTATTTTACGAATGGAGAAAAATGATTTGGCGCCGACATCGACAGTTCCACCACTTGGCCACCTCGTTTGTCCGATTTCAACACACTAGACTTCCCCCCCGAGTGCATTCGCGTTGTTTTGTTCCGATAGATCATTACTCGGAGGAAGAAATTAAGACATACGGCTGGAATCCGGGTGCTGAATAATGAACCCGTGCGATGAAAAATGTGGGAAAACGCGTAGGAAAATGTTTACAACGCGGAATGTTTAATGTTAAAAGTGATCAATATTCAAGAAAAGAAATATAAATTACGTATCGAGAAATGAACAAATGTTTACTTTTTGACCTTGTTAACGACTCGTTAAAATATAGAAGCATGTACTGTATACTCCGAACTGGAAGAAACAAAAGGACGTACACACGAAGATCCAGGCAATGCTACCGGACTACTGACCTAGACAATATATTCAGGCAGGCTGGCACGTACCAGTAATTCATGACACGTTTGTATTTAAAGCCACTACAGGAATGTTTGTTTTATTTTATTCTAAAATCCTACTCTACAAACTAGACAAATTTTTAGCAAGTGGTTAAAAACAGAAGGACACTTTTTCCTCGCTACGTTTTTCACTTGATTGAGAATCGTTGTTTTTCCATGGGCCATTGTACCATAAATACCAAAGAAAAGCAAACTTCTACATCGACCTACTCCCTCTTAAATCGTTCGAACTGGTACTCGGAATCTCTAGAATCGTTCAAACGAGTGTGCACCGATGCACCTAATCCTGTAATGTACTTCGATACAACTTCACGATCGGACAAAGGGGAGTTCGGCTCGAAAAGAGACTCGATTTTCCGTGGCGGCGGATTCCTACGCGAACGAAATCAAATCGAACCTTACCTTCGACTTTCATCGACGACGCCATCGCAATCGCAGCTGGCCTCCTACATAAAACTCGATCGCGCGACTGCGAAACTTCTCCAAGTAACGACGTCTGGAAAGTCCAGTCGCTGTTTCCTCGTCCTGCGTCGTCAGCAGGCCCTAAGCATCCTGGAAGCCTTTTGCTTCGCTCTCTTTCGTGCGTCGCCTCATGTTTGGACACGTTCGAATCAACCGCCGTCGGTCTTCGCGCCGGAAGCGATCTCGTTCATCTCCAATTCAGAGATATGTCTTCGTTCGGAGGTTTTTGGAGAACTCAATGCTTCGTGTTCACGGCGAACGTTTACTTCGTTTATGTCAGTTGCTTCCGTTTTCGGCGATCCTCTGTTTTCTGGAATTTTTCGAGGCCTCTGTCTCCGATTAATTCTTGAGGAATACGGTTTTGAATTTTTTGAAGAATATTAGTTAAAGGGTTGTCTTAAGAATGTATATTCTTTGAATTCATGAAGAGTGTTGATATTTCTAATTTCGAAGGGCCATGAGTGTTTAGAGTTTTTGATGAACTTTGGGTTCTTGAGTTTTTCGAGAACATCAGTGACTTGAATTTTGGACAGCTCAGGTGTTCTAATTATTGTAGCTTGGTTTCAAGAAATTTCGAAGAACGTCAGTTTCATAAATGATAAATAAACATCGATGTTTGGAGTGATCGAAGAACATGGGAAATTCTTCTTCCCCTAAGTGAATCCAATCGAGGATCTTCTGGCGTTCCACCCCTGCCTCTTCTCTTCTAATCTCGGTGGTAATATCGTCCAAGGAACCCTTTCTGTTGCTTTCCGATCCTCGATGCCTGCGGAGAGGGTATCGACGCACAGGTGTTTCAGGCCGTAGCGGAATCGTGGTCGCGCTCGTCCGTCGGCAATCTCGCCGCGTTTTCGTCTTTCTCTCGGGGGCGAGGGCGGCGTCGATCTTACCGGGCTGAGGTCGCGCGTCCTACTGGAGGTAATATCCTTCCTCTGTCGTTTCGAACTCGACTCACCAACCCCCTACCCCTCAGCCAGTGCCGATTCACCCGTGGGGCGGCTCGAAACTGCGTGGACACCGAACGCGCCATCCCTCTCTAGCAGCACGCGCTCTCACCCCCACTATCTTAAGACGGCTTCTTCTTTCTCCGTGACTACCATCCCCCGTAACCCTTCTTTTCTTCCCACCCTTAAACGATGGAGTGCCGGTGACAAGGACGGGTTTGCGAATTTTTTTAAACGAATAACGTCGCTGGGATTCTTTTTCAACCGTTTCACTGAATGCATTTAGAATTGAGATTTTCTGCGAGTTTTGTTTACAAATGTTTGCACTTCTTCGCGGGTTTTCGGACGATTTACGAAGAACGGAGTCCCGTGTAACCTACGCTTCGGGTCACGCGAGCATCGTGTACTAGTTTTTGGAGCATAAGTAAATTCGTAACGCGCGCGTCGAGAATTTAGTTTTCGACCGATCGAATTATAGAAATATGAAAACTAAAACACGACGTTAAACGAGCAGTGGGAAGCTTTTATGCGCCGCGGAATGGAACGTTCTCACTAAATGACGTTCGCGGAAATATCGGCATTGTTTTTATCTTTTCGTTTTCCAAAGCCCGCTGGAACACGAAATATAAATTTAAATGTGCATGGATTTGGATCCAATTAAATAGATTCGGGCCACGAATGGTTTTGTGAATGCAAGGTAACGCACACAGAAACGTAACCGGTAGGAATAAACAAAATCCTCGAGAGCTTGAACTCTCTATGCCATTTTTTAGCGAATTTTATAAAGAAGCATTAGTGGAGAATAAGCCAAATGGAAGCGCAGCTTTATTGCGTGAATTATATTACCACCATTCGAAAGTCTCTAAAGGACACCAATTCTTTAAAAAAAATTAGGCAAATAACCTAGTCCTAAGTTAGTAAAAAATGTGTGCAGTCTATGAAATAAAATGCAGCGTATTAATATTTGCTCGTTGGAGAAATACATTAAGCAAATACCCCGACCCTAAATTAACAAAAAATGTGCGCAGTTTCAGGCTAGGCGAGGTTAAGGTTAGCCAATAGGTTAGCCGAGAGAAAAAAATTAATAGATGAGTTTTAAGAAGAGCACATTTATGAATTTGCTAATGGAGCAAGTTCTGAATATTAAAAAACTTCAGTTCTGAGTGCCTCGTAACAATTTTGATGCCAAAGGAGAGATTATAAATGATTTAAAAGACTAAAATTTTCATTTGTAAGGTTGAATTTTTAGCTTGGAAATCGTAGTAAGTAGACCGCGGATATTTATGCGTTTTTAACAAATTTAGATCTACAAGGATGCGAACAAATGCGTAAATACATCAAATATAAAAGTAAAACAGACTTTACAGCACTTGTAAGTCAAAAGTATACTTTAATTTACAGTGAGTGTAAAAAGTATTCGTACACCGATCAATTTCCAAAAGAACTGTGTAAAATTGTAATTTATTAACTTATTTTTTATAAACAACGACATTCTACAAATTCTCGGAAATGTCTAAAATAGATAGATTAGAAAAAAAAATAGCTATTTATGAAAGTTGCGAAATTAACAAGAAGAAAACAATTAATCGATAGAAATGTTGAAGCAATGAGTATTCGGACAACTGCTTAAAAGTACTTTACTGGAAATTTGATGTTTTCTAATTCGCACGGAGCAATAAACTAATGTGTTTACGTTACAAACTCTGCTGTAAATGGTTCGTCATAAGAATCGTACAAATACTTATTGCTTCTATACTTTCACCCACTTTTCGCATCTTTTTGTTAACTTCACAAATTATATTAACTAGTAAATGTTGTTTAGACTATATCTATCTTAGAGACTTCCAAGAATATGTAAAATATCATTGATTACAAAAAAAGAAATTAAGAAACTACAATTTCACGCAAAAGTTTTTTGGGAAATTGATCGGTGTACGAATGCATTCTACACCCACTGTAGATTTTTGTTCTTCATCTATGTATGTAACGATTTCAATTTGCATAAACATCCGCAGTCTATTAATAAGCGATGCCATTGCAAATCCTTAACGAAAAAATTAAAAAAACAAGTAAGTTTGAAAATTCGAAAATCGGGAAAGCCAATCTATTACTAAATAAGACTTGAAAATTTTTCGAGAATCTTTAGGGGATGGTTGATCGTTTCGTTGGAGTCTACGATTCGAGGGTTAAAAGCTTCGGGATTCCCGCGGGTTTGCGAAATTTTGGTAAAAGTTTTGACATCCGCGCGGTATAAGCCTTTAAGGTCGCGACCTTGCGAGGCGAGATTGAACCTCCCCTTCCCCCGTTGGTCCCGAAATCGATATCTACATCTACAATGCAAATTAACGATCCGAGCGTTTTCATATTTCACTCATTAAACATCAAGGTCGAAGAAAGTTCATCCCGCGAATCCGTGCCCGAGTGGAGGTAGCTATTTAATCATTTTCCCTCGAAGTTGCTTCTTCCAACTTACTCGGCTGGGAAACTATTCCGTCCCTCGGGCACCAAAAATGCTTTAAACGCGGAACATTTCTGCTCCCGACGAATATTATTTTCACGGGGCATTCTTTAAAGAACGTAAAATATTTTCAGTGGAAACGCTGCATTCCATTCGAACCGTACACCAGGTGTCCAGAGTTACCCCCGATACCTGTTCAAATTATTGAGAGCAGCCGTATTAAACTCGATAATCGTCGATAGGTCGAACCAAATCGTTTGAATTTGCTCCATTACACTAACACGTTGACAGCCATACTGATACTATTGAAAATTTGATGAAATATTCATAAAAAGCTTTCGATAATATCGCGTTGTTATACCGCAAAAGTTGTTCAAGATAATGAATTTGATAACATGTTTCAAAATCATCGAAATCGGTGTTGAGCACCCTTTCCTGCATAATTAATTAAATGTATATCGAGTTATTTATTTTTGTAACTTCATCGAAATTCAAGAATTTCCTACTCCCTATTAATTGAAATCGCGAAGAATACGTTCTGATTATTATTTCGGAAGATACCGTAACGATTATTTCGAAAGTGTTACGAGGAAGCAGTGAGCCAGAATTAAAAGGAAACGTAAGTGCATTGCACTGTTCGACATTCCTCCCCGGTTAACGGTAGAAATCAGGGCTGGAAATAAGACCGACCTGTGTAGGAAATAAACAACGCGTTCTACCCCGCGTTCTCACGTGACATCTCATACCAGCGACCACTCAGACCCTCCGTAGCGATCGTACTTTCCTTTTACTGTGAATCCCACTTTTCCACCCTTCATCCCCTCGTCTTTCTCGCTTAAACTGCGCTCGCTGCCGCGCGGTTTCGAGCCACGGTGGAATGGGCCAAGGTGTCACATGGATCGACCCGTTTTAAGGGGGTGGACTCAAGTCTCGGCCTGAGATAAGCAAGACTTTCATCCGAATAAAATACAGACAGCATTTTATTCGTCTTCTGTTCAATCAAAATCAGAATTTTTATTGAAAACTGGAACAACAGTTTTATATATTTTACTACAAATCGTTATTGTCGCCTTCAAAATAGGCTCCTTTTGAGCCAATACAAGCATGCCAACGGTTGATCCAATTGTTTTATACACTTCTTATAGGCCTCGACCGGGATGGCCTTTAGTTCCTTCAGCGAATTTCTTTGGCCTCAATCGACCCATAGCGTGTTTCCCGAAGCGGATATTTGAGTTTCGAAAACAGAGAAAAGTCACAGAGAGCTAAATCTAGCGAGTACGGTGGCTGAGCAATGACTTTTGTTTCGTGTTTGGCTAAAAATTTAGTCTTTAGAAAATTCAGATCTTTCGGTACAAGTCTGGCGGCAACGCGCTACATACCCAAAACATCGACCACAATGTGTTGAGTCGATCTATAAAATATCTTGAGAGCTTCTGCTATCTGTCTAATGCCAACCCGATGATTTCCAAGTACGATTTTCTTCACTTTTTCAATATTATCGTCATTAACAGAGGTGGACGAACGACTCACATGAGGCTAGTTTTCTACGACTTCGCGACCCTCACTGAATGTTTTATGCCACTCAAATACTTGATTTCTCGATAGGGTAGACTCCCCGTAACACTTCTGTAACATTTTCAAAGACTGCGTAGCCGTAATTCCATGGGAAACACAAAATTTCAAGCAAACTCCTTCGTTCCATTTCTTTTCCACAGCAAAAATCGCCAGACAAACTTTTTGCATCGTAAACAAATGACTGCCAAACTCACAAAAATGAACGTATTCCGCGCGCACTTCACACGAATGTCAAAGAAGGTTATACCAAACTAGAAAACAAATATTTTACCCATTCAGTTTACGCGCGCGATTTAAATGGACCAGTCCGGGTCAAATTTGATCAGATGGTATATTTCAGGCTAAATGAATCGAGTGAAAACGAGAGCTAAGATGGCGAGCGTACGAACTAGTGGCGCTACAGGGAAATACAGTGGCACCTTCCTGTGCTGCATTTTACGTGGTTTATCCGTGGCGCCACATGAATTGTCGCCGTGTTGACGCCGGTCATCGGTGACCCCCACGGCAGTCAACGTGTTAATTGGTAAAAATCAGGCTCGTAAGGGTCAAGTCGAAACCTTACCTCCTACCATTATATTCCGTCCAATACAACGCAGATTATGCAGACTACGTAGAACACGTTATTCGAAGAATATGTTCAATTCGCGATACCTTAACATGCGGAACGCAGAAATACAATTTCCTCGAAACGCTACCCGCTGAATTTGAATATCAGAAGCGCTCGGAAACGTCTCCCTTGAACTATAATTGATAAAGGAAGGACGGTGAAAACGGCAGAAAACTCCTTCTCAAGTCAGAATACATCGAAGTAATATTTTATCGTTCCGTGGTACTTTCTCGAGCAGACGATGCGACCCAGATCGATATCCGCCGCGTCTAGATGTAAGTTTGATAAAATAGTGTAAATAACTGCGCGGCACGATCGGGCGTGACCGAGCAGAACTTTCAAAGTGAACAACTCGAGCCAACCATAATCGCGCGTCACGCGAAAATCTCCCGTGACGATTCGTCGCGTTCCCAGTTACACGTCCAACTCGAACCATCGCGATACATCGAATGATTTCAAAATGTTCGATAGAAAAAAAAAAGAGTTGTTTATCTAAACTCCTTCAACGTTACTCTCCTCCGGGCTGTGTAGGTACTCCGAGTTCGAAACTTATTTCATTAAAGTGTAAATAACAACATAGTTCAACTTCCACCGGTCATCGGTTCGCGTTTGCGATAACCTCATAATTTTTAATTAAAAAGTTGCGTGATTTAACAAGGATCAGCTGTGCGTTAACAAGTTTTAAACGAAGGAAGATTGATACCTCGTTACTCTTGCGCTTAAAAAATTCCCTTTCGATCGCGAATTTTCGGAATTTATTTAAAAAAAAAAAAAAAAAAAGGAATATCCTTTCAACTCCGATTCGCACTATTCGTTGAATTAGTTCCGAACAGGTGCGGAGGCATTCGTCCAGATTAAAAATTCCGCGCGTCGAGGGGGTGATTTCCACCAGTGGTGAAAATCGGTGTTTCGTCGTTCGCGGACAGTTAGCCGTCCACAAAACACTACATCGAGCGGCGTGGCGCGTTTGCCGATACGGGGGGTAGTTCGATCACTTCGAACGGGGCCGCGCGATAAGCAGCACGGTACGGTGCACTGATTGAATCGCGTTGGGAAATAAAATCGTTGGAACGAAACAGACCAAGAGAGCCGAGAAGAAAAAAAAACAGACACACGAAGCGCGGAGGGACGAAGGGAAAGACTGGTGGAGCCGGGAACAAAAGAGAGAAATCGCCCGAACGATATACCCGGGACCGAATGTAACTGTGGAGAGCTGTTGTCAGAAACTGGCGAGCGAGAAGCGTTAGGTGAAACGGAGATGAGAGTTTCCCATTAAGGGGTCTTCTGGTTTGGATCGCGAAAACGAGGTACTTCGTTGGGAATTTTTGTGTCTCGAATACTGTTGATGACGACTTCTTCGAATCTTGGACCATTGTTTACCCATATTTCAGGAAGATATATATTTTTTCCCGTGAGAAAATATCGGTTTGTCGAAGGAACACGGTCCATCATCGATAAGTGCCGCAGTACAAGAAATAGACCATCTTTGATATTTCTTTTAACAAAACCTACACGGTGGGTTGAAATGAAACTTTCTTTTCCGATTCGTGCACTTATAAAGGAAGTACATGAATTTTTCTGCGCGATACATTCCGATGATACACAGTAAAAAAACATCATTCGACCATGAATGTCCTTGGAACATTTGCGAACGTGTTTGTAGGCTTTAAAATAATGTCATTAAAAAATGAATCGATTTTCGCGGGTCGTCAAATGAGAGCATCCCCTTAAAGGAGAACGGCCATTAATTTCTCCATCGATCCGACGCGTTTGCATTGTCCAGCGGGCGAGCTCGTTCCCCCGAAAAAAAGAAGGAGAGGAATCGACGCTCGAACGCCTCTTTGCAATGCAAGCTGTTTCCGCGCGACCGTGTTTCCTGTTCGACGGATTGATAATGATCCGCCGTCGGGGCGTATTTACGCTGTCGAGTGTCATTCGGACCGCGGAAAAATCGACACGATTTCCAGCGGATTTGTCGACTCGGTGTGTGGGTGGAATTTGAGGGCGACGAGCACGAAACAACGAGCCTGTGTTTCTCCTAGCTGGATGCTAAAGGATTTGCCGGTTAATCCGTAGTAACCCGTTCGTGTTCGCGATACCATTCGAAAATACGGGACTTTTTGGACGAGGGAAAAAGGATCGAAGAATCGCGGGCGTGGGGTGTGTGTGTGCGGTGGTCGGAACGGATGAAATGTGTCCGGCTAACGTTCAGCGAATGAATCCTGTGGGGAGCGTTTACGACTGGGTCGTTCCACTCGAAACTTGGACGCGTTGCAGTCTTTGGGGACGTTTAAACGTGTCTCGAAGAATTTCTCGGAATTTTGAAAGTTATTGACCGTATAGGCATTTGAGAGATAGTGCTATGTATATAATAATAATAATAATAATGAATTACAACTGTCGAATGGAATTATTTAATTATACTTGCAGAATGTAATTTTTTAAATATTTAACACTAGAGCTTCGAAGCGAAAATGTGTTGGTTTACACCATTTCATAGTATATCGATACAGGATTCCATAATATAAAATGAGTACCCATTAAGGTAGCTCTGAAATGTCTTTCAGGCTGCATCGGTAAAGAAAATATTGCCACCATATTACCCTACTCCTCTAGATCATAAAAAAAGTTAGTATCTCATTTCACATGTGCTGGAGACGTATAATACAGGTAGAGATGGAAGACATGCGTATTCAAGTTTGCATAAAAAGACGAGGAGTAGAGTATTACGGCAGCTGAAGGTTATAGTGGGCGTGGCCATGCTTTATGGTGGGCGTGGCCATGCTTTATGGTGGGCGT
>NC_071982.1:2743068-2780449 GCF_026283585.1 Hylaeus volcanicus
CGTGGCCATGCTTTATGGTGGGCGTGGCCATGCTTTATGGTGGGCGTAGCCAAAAGCTATGGTGGGGGCTCGTTTCGCATTGACCTTCAGCGGCCAAACGAGTTCGTTCCAACTTCCCATATCTCTATTCCTGTCACAATACATTTTACACGAAACCCACCGCCTTCGAACTCTATTCCCAATGGATCATTTCTCCGAAAGCTTTTACAGTCATTACAACCCCGAACATACGCGAAAGGAGCGTCATCAAGGAGGTCCCGTCCTTTCTCTGTCGCGAAAATAAATCAGCAAAAGAGCGTCGTGAAAACCCACGGTAGTAGCACGCCTTTAAATATGTTTTACGACGATTCGACGAGCCGAGGAACCTCAAAAGAAATTCGACCCCGATGCAAAGACGTTCCCGCTTTCACGACGTCCCGTTTTTTCTCCTCTTTCGCGAGGTACACCCACGCCCCGGGCACAATTACCGGGAGTAATAAGCAGCCAGCGACGATTCGAGACCGCTTAATAAAGGGTGGCCGCGCGAAACGGACGTGTCTTTGGCTCGGGCTCAAAGGGTTGAACGCAGTCGATGTCCGTCGACGGGCTCCCTTTTGCAGTCTGCCCACACAAAAACGCGGATTGTCCGCGACGAGAGCGGGCTCCGTCAGTCAAAGGATTCAGAACACCTTGATTTTTCCCGTTTCCGCAAACGTTATAAGTCGCCCTTAACAACCTCTCTTCGCCACCTTTCAGAAGGTCGTTCTTCAACGCGGGGAAACGACAAAGGAGTGCTCTGAATATGAATTATGGCTTAGGTAACCTCGACCGAGGGGAGCACAATACTTTTACAAGGATCTTCGTGTAAGTAGATTGGCGAGGAATATTTTTCAATTAACGTTTCTGTAACGTTTTCACGCGATCAATTCGAACGAGTAAACGAGGCGATTACAGACGGTGTTCGTTATTTAAGGGTACGTCCAGACTCGAGACGAGTTGCCTTAAGCCACATTCGCATTTACACATGGGAAAATAGAGATCTTTCGTTCGAGAAAAGAAAAGCACATTTACTCGTTACAGGAGCTTCTATAAAAGAGTCTAGATTTAATTTGAGTCGTGTAAAACCACATTCCCACTTGTGAACATCATTTCCAATTGCTCAAACGTCCGAATTAATTATATTGTTTGTATGTAGTTGGACAGTCCATTTTGGAGAACAGAAAGACTAAGTTTCGAATGTGTATGTTCTACGAGTGGCAGTGTGGCTTTACGTAGCTCAACAGAGCGTTCATGTTTGTGAAAACGTACCTTAATGAAGTCGCAAAGCTTGTGTACCTGTTTACTTCGTTACTGGAAACTTTATTTACTGTCAACTACGTGACCCTAATTGATCATTCTAAGTAAAGTGTTGTGATTTAGCATTACGTTGAAGCAACGCAAATGTTACGTCCGACTTCGATCATAGAAACTAGGTTTAGGGAACCTAGTTTAAGTTCATGCAGTAGTGCAAATAATAAAAATATATTATTCTAAATTTAAAAATATATTTTTCACAAATTTTCGATTCAGTGTCTGGATCTAAAACAAGAGAGATAACAACCAACTACTTCTTCGTGTATTTAAACTCAGATTGAAACTAATAATTATTCAGTAAAATAATTATTTGAGTGGAAATTCATTAAAATTGTGGTGAACTCTGCCTTCAACCAGAGTGTCTGAACAAAATTACTTCGTCCCTATAATTATTCGCACCAGCGTAGTTTGTAATCACGAAGTTCGTCGTTTATGGGTGTACAATGAGAATAACCGAGTACAACGAGGCAAGCGCCGGCGAAAACGCCGAACTAATTAAACTGTTTGCCAAACACTTACCGAGCGATGCTTCGTGGTGAGTTGTCCGACATGCAGTAGAGACAAATTTCGGACAGCAGCTTTCAGGTTTCTCCATTCGTACCTGACCTGTTGCTCCCTTTCACGGCTGAAACAAAAAAGTCGTCTGGTTAAATATAAACTCTCCGACAGAGGCTCGATAAATACGGGAGTAAAAAGACAAAGTGAACTGGCGCATCAGACACCGGAAATTAATCCACATTCGCTTTTGTCCTAACCTTTCCAGCATCCTGTCGAACGTGTCTCCATTTTGTACCGAAATTTATTTGTTTGACGATTCGCAGCGAAATATAATTTTGGAAGTTGACAATTTTTTGCAAAAGATAACTTAGAGGAAAAGAATTCTGAAACATTTTCCTCCACCAAAAGTGTTGAAATCTCATCTAGAGATTTTGGAAAATATAGAAAATAATTAGATAGTAATAATCTTAATAACTTTTTGTCCGACTTATTTTCTGTACATCTAGTACATGAAATTCTAGCACCAGCGGTGGAAAATATTTCAGAATTCTTTTGCTGCGCTACGAGAGTCCGATATGTGCTTTTCCCATTTCTCGTCTAACGAACGAAAGGCTCGTCCGTTAGATTTAAAAACCGAACGTACGAATTCTTGCACAAAGCTGCGGGTAGGAACAAATTTTAAGAGAAAGGAGAAAAAAGGAAGTAGCAAGAAAATTCAATTGCCAAAGAGCCATTGCACACGCGGAGTGTTTTTTCCCGTATCGCGTTAATTAAGCCTCGGGAAGAATTTTTGGCTCCTTCGTTAAGAATTTGTTTGGCAATTTATCATGTACACGATGCCGTGATTTATCGTCGCGACGATCGAAAAAGCATTTTCATTTTTAAAATCGTTCGGTACAATATTAAATGTAATGAATGATGGCAGATAAATTGAAAATGAAATGATTTTCGATACTGTTACGCCTACGCTGATGAACTTCGTAGATGATTAATAACCGACCAGTAAATTCCATCGAATATTCGCGTATATTGAAATTAGAGTAAAATTAATCCGATCAACTCTAGTCCCGTTGACAAAATTTCTAAACGAGTGAACTTCGTTTAATGCTTCGTATATATCTGTTTATCGTTGATAATTGTGATAATTGTTTATTTACTCTGTAGTTCAACAATCATAATTTCACATATATTTGTGTTTCTAAAGTATTGTATATTTTATTCATCTTGAAATTAAACACTGTTACCGTGATTTGTATTATTCTTTAAGTAACATTGAGAACATGTAAATCGAATCAAACTGAATTAAATCAAATCGAATCAAAACTTAAGCTCGGTCGCTCCCGTCTACCAATTCCAATTAATTTTTTACGTAGAAACTCGCACCGATCGAAGGAAAATAAACAGGAACGAAACTGCGCCATCTCCGATTCGCGTGATTAATCTCGATTCGTGTAAATAATGTATTACTACCAGATAGAAGAAAAAATTGTATAAATGGAAACGATCAGAATATTCTACGCAGTGAAATAAATATTTCAAAAGATAAATGTACGCGATTCAATTCGTTCTGACTAAAATAGGAGGTGAATTGTTGTTAAGAATTTTGTTAAGAAACCACGTGTCGCAGAGGAATCGTTTTGCCGCCAAAGATCGTCAAAGTTTCGACCAATGGGAGCGCGCGGAGTTCTGGAGGTCAAGCGCTCCTCCCACTTTCTCTTGTCATTACGTGTGACTAAAGTAGGGGGTATGACGCTTGCAACGCCAAGGTTGCTTGTACCATCGCCTAATCGCTATTTCATTACCCGCGGTTTTCAATGTATCTCTCGTGGGCAATAATTTTCGCGATAACAAACTATCTACCAGAAATTTACATCGCGACATTGAACGTCATATACGTCGCCAACTATTTACTTTGAAACAAACATATAATTTTCTTTTCAAACTATCGACTGTCTTTCATAACCATACTTAGTATCTGTTGCACAAAAGAACAAAGCTTGACACTCTAATTGTCAATGTAGAAAGAGTCTACGTACAGTGAGTGTAGAAAGTATGTACACCGATCGATATCCAAAAAAACTATGTAAAATTATAATTTATTAACTTATTTTTTATAAACAATGACATTTTACATATTCTTGGAAATCTATAGAATATATAGATAACAAAAAAAAGTAGCTATTTATGTAAGTTGCGAAATTAACAAGAAAAAAACAATTAATCGATAAAAATGTTGTAGCAATAAGTATTCGCACAACTGTTTAATATTTAAAACTTCATTAAAAAAAAAGAAATTTACATTAATTTATAAGTATATAATACTTCCTTTGTGGGATTTCCTTTTGATTTTATAATTATTGCAACTCTTCTAAGCGTTAAATTAACTAAATTTCAAAAATCTCGATGTCGGGTGCTGACTATTTTTTGAATTTTTTTTAATTATTAATTGGTCGAGGTACAAACGAAACTATTGGAGGTACAATCAGGTACAAACGAAATGTTATCGTTTCCTATAAAAAAAAGTTAATTTTTGAAAAGTTGGGTGCCAAGTTCACATAGCTCCACCGTACGTGGGTTTCAAGTTTCCAGTTCAGCAAGATAACTTTTGCTTCAGCTTGTGTGGAGCTTCGAGGAAATAATCCGAGGATAGCTCGTATTTAACCTCTTCTCAGTGTTTTAATCTCGCCAGGAGATAAATACCGCTGGGACGAGCGTGGGGGCCATCGAGAAAAAGGATTTTGCGAAAACAATTCGTGCCCCGTTGGTTCCGCAGCTTTTGTTCGGTCTTTTCGCTCGTCGATGTGTTAGGCGAGTATTGAAGGAACGCGTTAAGAATCGCGCACGTATTCCTTCCGTTTCGACATAACGACTCCGCCACTGATTAAAACCTCTTTTCCTAGCTTTCGAGTATTCGCTGTAGACCTTCAGCCATACGTGTTTGTACGTCCTCGCGGGCATGTGCACGTTCGCGGGAGGGTGTATGTGTTCCTCTGTGCGCCGACCTGCGTAGGCATTACCGAGATTGGGTGGGAGGAAACTGTTCCTTCCGTTTGCTCATCCTTCTGAATCCTTTCAAGGAAAATTAACTATAGATAGATCTTACGTATGCCAACTGTACTTCTCAGTCGGACTCGTGTCGTTGCACGGTTTATTAAAATAGAACGGACGGAAATTGAAAGCCGCCCTTCGGTTTTATGAAGAGACTCCGGACTGAGACTTCGATCGGTGCTCCCTTTAAAAATACTTCAACGGAAAGTACCGACGCTATCTCTGTTTAAACATTTAAATCGATGTGCTGGATCCTCTGTGTTTAGTGCACTCCGAAAGTTAAGGTTGTGTTGGACAATTAATTAAAGTGATACGAAATTCTGGGAGGCAGAATTCAGACCCATTGCAGATCTATATAATAGGTTAGGTCTGGATTGAGATTGATGTGCATTTGTTTAGACTGATGCAAAACTCTGTATAGTAGGATACAAACCTACCCCAAACCAACATTTTAAGTTAGGTCTAGATTAGGTAAGTATGCCTTTATGAAAAGTATCTACACAAGTACCACGTTAATGCAATCTACATCCCATTGTAAACTAAATTTCCTTCTACGACTTGTATGAACAAACAACGAACCCCCACCGATCCTGCCCACCCCCTCTTATCTTCAGCGAGTCGTATTTACCGTTCCAGTCCGGTTTAAGCACGGGAAAAAGATTTCAACGGGCACTTTTCGTTTTCATCCACGGTAAAAAGAATAACCGGAATTGCTCAGGGCTAGCGCCGGCTTAGGGGTACTTCTCGGGATTGTTAGCAACTGGGTCGAACCAATTACGTACGTGGCACGTAAACTTACGCTTTTGTAGTACAAGGCGATTCAAAGTGGTAACGAACGGCTCCTTCGTTCGTGGGCGTGGTGGCCAAGAGGTGGGCCCCCCATGCATCCTGGAACAAAACTTGGAAGAAAAGGCGCGAAGAGTACAACTGACTGGGGAATGCATCAGAAGCTTGTTAGGGTTGTTTTCCAAGAACCGTTCCGGCGGAAGCTTTTAAAGTTCCCCGCGATGAAACAATCACCCTGTATTCAATTTCGCTGTATTCGTCGAGAGGAGGGGGAGATCCTTTTAATAAGATCTAGACGTTCCTATTTCGATTGTCGCCTTCTTTAACCGTCTACGTGCGAGTGGAGTCTCCGTAACTGGGGCCGCCATACTATTTCATCCCTTGGCGCTATGAGGTCATCTCTAGGGGTGATTGAGCTATCTATTTTATTCAAAGATCCTCAAGTCATCTCTAACGTGACACCTCGTGTAGGTGTGAAAATAAATTAATGGTAGTTTTATTTAAAAATTGCTTCGGTCGTATGTGTGTGTATACAGGGTGTCTACGCATAAGTTCGGACATACGGAGGGTATCAATTCTAAAACAAATTTCCAACAAAAAATTACTCTTAGACATTTTCTTTGTGCCGCCTTATTCTCGAGAATTTTCACTTTTAATATTTTTTCTGTGTTTTCGACTAGACACTCATTAAACGGTCAAAACTCCACCTAATTACAGTGCAAACTTAAAACTAAGTATGTCATTCGAAAGAGCGTTAAATTTCCCAACTCCCTGACGCCAAACTAAAATTTATTACGTAGATTTAACACGTGAAAAATTAGATCAAACTTGACATTGTGACAATTTTTAAAAATTTGACTTTTTCTGTATTCGTTTTTCGTATTCAAAGACATAGTTGTTTGGCGGGCATTCTTCGGGAAAAACTTCTTCGAAGTCTCAGCTTTTGAATGGTATTGTCAAAGAAAATTGTACGGTGGTATTTTAGGGAGAAAATGACGTTTAAATGCAGACAATGTCTAAGAGCAATCTTTTGTTGGAAATTTGTTGTAGAATTGTCACCCTCCGTATGTCCGGACTTATACGTAGACACCCTGTATAAAAGTTTGGTACTATACACTTCTCATAATATTCATCAGTAACATGATGGTGTATACTGAAATAATAATATGAGTATATCTGATCAAACTGGACATGTAATTGACCTCTCCGAATTGTAAGAAATGTTTATTATATTTCCCCGATTAATTGAAATCTAATCAGCTCTCGCGTTAAACGCATTTTTAAAAAATCGATGAAGCGCTTCGCGAGTTCTTAAATTTATTTATTTATTTATGCAAAATGCTTGAGACTCGTTAAAAGTTTGAAGACCAATCAAGGTTCCAGAGTCCAACCGAGACTAGGAAGAATTCTTAACGAATAATGATCGAAGCAGTTCGAAACTCCACAGTTTTGAAAGTTTCGAACCTTTTTTGGGACAGAGCTCCGATAAACAACGGATTAAGAATCACAGCGATGTACGTGAGATCATAGCTCAATATTTTCATACCAGTGTGATCCTCAACCCCTCGAATACACTATGCTTCTAAACTTTCTACCCTTAGCAATGATTTCACTCACGCGTGTACTTCTCCACAACTTCCACGTTAATTGGTCAAGTAACCTTGAACGACCTCGCTGAATTGTTTCTGTCCTTTCTAAAGTTACAATGCTACGCAAGAAAAACTCAAGTTCGCATTCTGAGGAAATGGAACCACTCAAATTACGACCGAAACAAAGAACTAAATTAGGTCTCGTGGTTTGTGAAGGAACGTCTGCTCGAAACTAAAAAAAAAACATTAAATTGGACGTACAAGCACGACTGGTCGAGACCAAATCGTCTTCAAGGGGTAAGAGGGGTAATTGAAATCTCTTTTCAAGTCGAGTATCGATCAACGCGAGGTCGACACAAAACCGTTCCCTTTTTTCGTTGTAGAAAGCGTCTTTCCTGGAATTAATGGTTTCGGTAAGACTGCGCCCTTCCGTATTTTACCACTGATGCATGTGCAAAACCTCTGGCGTAGCTGTGCGAACAACGTCGAAACACGAGTTACGAGACACCCGTTCTCGGGCCTGTAAATTAACCCGTTCGAAGGCGCAATTTGCTTCGTTTTCTCGAGACAAAAGGAATCTCGAAGCTCAATGCGTCAGAGAACGAACTTTAATTAACTACAACTTGTTGATAACAAAATCCACTCCAAGATGGACAATAGTTTTCGTGCGGGACGAAAGTAACGGGAGGAAAATGGCTTTCGGCGACCTAGCTCGAAACACCCGGTTATTACCAACTGATTCTACCCCGAGTACAGGGAAAGCTTAGGATGAGGGCAACTCAGCTCAAAATAAAAAAGCTAGTAATTATGCTACGAAAATTTCCTGATATTATTTTGCGATTTATCGAATTTCTCACTTTTCGTAACCAAGGCTTCTTCCAAATAAATTACATAATAAATTGTTCGAATTAACGCGTTACGAAATCATTTTACTAATCCCACAATTTTATTATTATATATATCGCCTGAATAATTGAGGCGAATCAATGGAATAAATGTTGCTCGTTACTCACAGTGATTTGAGTTCGTCGGTGTAATCATCTGTAGTGGTGATGGTGAGAACAGGAAGGCTGCTACTCGCCTGGCTGGGCGGTGTACTAAAATCTGAAAACGGGAACGTAGAACACGTCATGATGGACACTTTTCGCTTCGCTTTGCCACTAAAAGAGTCCGCACTTGATCAAAATTACTGGTAGAAATATTAACGAAACGGAAGTATCGTTAGAGGTTCTCAGGTAGAGGCTACGAAAACAATTACACGCACGCGCTACGTCGTAAGGGTAAGTGGTTCACTCGCGCTACCCCTTCTCTTTAAACGCGTTCACGGTTGCGCGATTAGGTTGCGCGATCTGGGTGCGCAATAGCATTACGCCGCCGATCGCACGGCGAGACGTATATTAAACTAGCGTAGCCATTTCAAAAGGCCGATGCCGAATTGACACGATATTTTTTTGCTATTTATTTGCTAATTATTTGCCAAAGAATTAATTTTTTTGTCTTCTGCTATTGACATAGTATGAGAGATCTGGTACGCTGTACGAGAGGTTAGAAAACGCGCGTTCAGATACAAACAGTACTGTAGTTTGTGTGAAAATAATTGATTCATATTACTTTATGATACAATATAAATATAACAGATATATTAACGACTGAAAATCAATGTTTAACATAATTTTTTTTCTTATTTTGATATAAAATTACGAACAATTGTAATATTCTAAATACTATGCCAGATCTACTACTACGTGAATCAAGCGACAATAGTAACTCTATATTGACTTACAGCGTAACTGTAGAGCCTTCTTAAATGAAAGTATGTCTTCTCTTCTAAACGATATAGCATGTTTATTACTTGATTTTATTATGATTTGTACACATTCTCATAGATCTCCTCTTATTTCCATTTATCGTCTATTAATAACTATAAACAAAACTCATTCAACTAAATGACCGATGATGCCCCACTCCTTTTAACCCTAAACTGACTTTTCCTTCTCCCTGCAAATTTTCATTCGACGATTGCTTCAACTAACCAGTCAATTCGAATCGAGTCGAAAATTGTGCGAATGTCTGGGGTGGAAAAAAGAATTACGCGTTACAATTACCTATAGTAGAGTCATAATGTTCGCTGTGTCGTCCGTTGGGGGTGGTTCTGCTCAAGAGCTCGTTCACCCGTCGTCTTGGACTCCTGGCCTGTCAGAGAATGCAATTTCCTTTACAATCGATCGTGACGCTCGAAAGCACATGAAAATTAAGGTACGGGAGATATACGGGGTGGGTTCGACGCGAGTTCATCTTGGCCCCGATAAAAGATGCACGCCAAGGAAGACGGAGGATTCTTGTTTCGTGCAGCGAACCAAGTCAACGAGGATTTACTGTCTCGAGAAACGCCTCTGTTTAGAATCGACTCGAGTAATCGACCTTTGCCTAGCGTGATTAAACCAGATATATTTCGTCTTGCCTCGTTGCACCTTCCTTGGGATATTTTCATCCGTCTAATGCGTTCGACGTTGGAGTAAAATTTTGCAAACCTCTGGGTTAAAATATTGCTAGAAGTTTTGCACTCTGTTTCTGTATCATAATTAAATATCAATGCTTAAACCAGATATATTTCGTCTTGCCTCGTTGCACCTTCCTTGGGATATTTTCATCCGCCTAATGCGTTCGACGTTGGAGTAAAATTTTGCAAACCTCTGGGTTAAAATATTGCTAGAAGTTTTGCACTTCGTTTCTGTATCATAATTAAATATCAATGCTTAATGAGCACTGAATTATTACGACGTAGTAATTATTTACTCTCGACCTTCGTTAATATTTTATCAGCATTTTAGTGCCAGGTTGGGAATTCTATTCCTCCAAGAATTTCAATATCCACGCTTCGATCTCTCCTTCGGCACAAAAGTAAACCGCCGTTCCGAAAGGGAAATTATCTTCATCGCGAGTTCGCGACGTTACTTATACTTTATTGGACGTTAATTTATCACCCCTTGCTGGCAAGTCAACTCTTATCGAAACGGCATGGTCACACCCTGCCGAATGACGAGAAAATATCATTATTGTTCCATTAAACGGAGGGTGTTCGCGTCGGAATTGGCGAAACTCTGATAACTTCGAGCATTTGCGACAGTTCGAGCGATACTAAACGCGTCCAAGGGGAGACGATACTCCAGAAATGGAAAACTTGTCGATTCGAGTTCTGTTTCTCAGTAAAATAAATCTACGCGACGCGTGGAATAGTTTGTTTAGATTGCGAGTGGTACATAATGTTTTATCACCGATAGAATTTTCCCAATGCAAACAGGACGCATAATGAGATCCTATTGTATGCCGAGCAAATAACATAAAACTCGATCAATCTCCAGATACAACGGCAATTGCGATTCGCAATGAAATAATTCTACAGCTGAAACGAACGTTCACTTCTTCCGTTGCCTGGTGATTCATTTTTTTATCGTTTGTTTTACTGCGGTCAAGTTGGCTATAAAATCGGACTACGCATTTATGAACAAAAAGAGACCGTGATGAGCTTCGAAGAATTATTTTGAATAAACAAGTACGAATATCATCTATTTTCAGCAAAGGATAAGATAAATAATAATAGAATTTATAATAATAGAATCAGTTCAATATTCTAATTCTGAGGAAACCTGAACTTCGTTTTGGAGCACTGATCATTTTTCTCTAATTGTTATACTATGTATATATATCTAATATTATGCTATTAATAGAGTTACTTTTATACAGGATGTCCCAGAATTAGTGGAAGAAGCTAAAATGGGGGTTAGCTAAAACGATTCTGAACCACAATTTCCTTTCCAGCGAACGGAGTCGATGGACACTGAGATAAGCTGTCGTATTTCGTGTAATTCTAGAGTTTGAGTATGTCAGTCAACGTTTCGCGAAGGATTCATACGAATATCGCATCGCTGGAATATAATTCTGGAATATACAGGGTCTTGTATATTCTTCATGTATCACAATTTTCAAATACATGAACGGCACTTAAGAAGAATTTTTTTCAAGTGACGTGAATGGATAATCCAGAAAGTGTTAAAATATGGAACCTGACTAAGGACTATAAAAATGTCTAATCCAAATGTTTCGCTTCTGTTTAAAATGAACTTAACTCGGTAAACAGGAAGAATAGCGTGTTTTCCCCATTCTTGAATCTAAATTGCTGGAAACTGGGTTATCCAAACGAACCCATTTAAAAATTCGTGACGCCTGCTAATAGCATTCCCTTTAGGATAGTTTCGGGAGTATTTGGCCCCGCTGGATTTTATATCAAATACAAATGCAAATCGGTCTTCCACCGTAGCCCTACTCCATCGACTCGATTTCCATTTCAAATTCATTTAAAATCCTATTCAAATTCGATGGGAACGCTCATTAAGTCTTAATTGCAGCCGTGAACGTTGCGTAACGAGTACGGGTCGAATCGAGGGAATTTACGAATCGATAGAGCAAATCTCGACCCCACTAGACTAAAGTAACATCGACCAACGCAGCGATGTAAAACGTGAACCAGAGATATCCTTCGCGGTAGGAAGAAACGACGACCTTAATAACATCGCTATTTTAAACTTGACGATACAGCGTCGCTCATCTGACAATAAAAATAAAGCTGGAATTTAACATTTCATCTAACAGAAGTTTTAATTTCTATTTCTCAATACCAGTGATTCATAAATAATCTTTCAGAGAACCCCTTAAATAACGTAATAATATATTTGAAAAGAAATCGTAAGTTAAGAAACGGGAGTATATCTTTTTACGAAGAAAATTTCGAAAATCACGAAAAACACTCAATTCCCCCCTTAGGGGGGGAGGGTCAAGTAAACAACCGCTTTTTCGCGAATTATTTTCGAAGAGTGCGTAATATATATTTATTTACAACTATTTACTTGTTATTTTGTAGCATCTAGATAATCTATATAATTTTTTTTTATGTAAAAACATTCATAAATGAATGAACAGTAGCTGTTTGGAGTTGGCTTCTCGAAAATGCGCCGTGCAACCCACAGATCACTCTAATTATTTGAAATAAAAAATCCACTAATTTTTCGTTAAAATATAGTAATACGCTTTGCACCAACCTAGATTAAAAAAAAATTTTTTAAGTTAAATAAATCTTATTATAAAAAAATTATTAAAAACAGTGTTTATTTCAATTTTTATAAAAACCTTTAGGTTGATGCAAAGGTGAATAGTTTAAGGAATATTTTGTGCCAAGTTTCATAGCGATCGGCTGAGAAATCTCTAAGCTACATTGCACGGCACGCGAAATTTTGTGTTTTGAGAAAAATGCGTTTAAAGTTTCCGGATCTAAAAATAGTCCTTCGTGTACCGTTTGGAGCGCATTACTTTAATGACTCAGTAGGTACACTTAGACTTCGAAGTTTTAGCTGAAATGGTCGGAGCACATTCTCCAGATGGTAAACTAATTTTCTAAACAAAAAAAAAAAGGTCAAAATTTTGAATTTTACTTGACCCTCCCCCCTTAAGCCGTGTAAGTCTGTTTCTATAAAAGGGAATCTTACGAAAGTTGCGTCGCTGAGGCTGTGCGTTCTGGTGACTTGAACCTTGTGAGAAAGTTCGTCGAGCTCGCTGTTCTTCGAAGGCGAGGCATCCAATTCGTCGAGATATTCATCTTCCGCAAGAGACACCAGACTGTTATACCATTGCGCGTTGGAGTGTCTGATAGGCTTCGGACTATCGTATTGACGGTTCAAGTCCTTGCTGAAGCTCAGACTGCGCCTGATCGGCTGCAGGCCACGGTTTATTATCGCCGCCGGTAACTCGGAACTGCCTTTTAGCAGCGAACCGATTTTCTGACGGAACGAAGACTTCCGTTCGAATTTCCCGCGCGATTTTCCCGCATCCGTTACCTCTTCGACGCCGCCGCCATTTTGATTCACTGACTTCCTACCCTCTGAAACAACGTTCGGCAGAATGTAATCACGAATTGATAATTATGAATGCAGATTTAGGATTAAGGTTAACTTCTAATCGATCTGAAGGGACAAATGACATGTTCTGTTTGGTCCGTTGCTTTGAATTGAGGGTTATGTCTGCTAATGACTTATTCACCTGAATTTTATGGAATATTGCACTCAGATAGAGGATTCCAAAATATTACACGTAACAAATATCGTATACATATAAATTACAAATTATATTATATATCGTTTATCGAACCATCGAAATAAAGGATTTCTGAAAGAGTTCTCTGTTACTCAGCACTTCCAATGAGTAAAATAATTCACAGACTTTCCAAATCCCTAACAATTCCATCAAACTCTGTCTCGGAGTATTTCTAATAGAATTTCTAGGACAGAAAATACCAGAAATTGGTGCTCCATTTAGTAAAATTTACTACAACAGTCTCAAAATAAATGTTTGCCCACGAAACTGTTCGCAGTACCTGATCGAGTGTTCGTTTCGTTCTTCTTGGTGTCCCGCTGCGCTTTGACTGGCTTCGCGTTTCGAGCGGGGGCTATCTGGCGTGTCTTCTTCGACTTTTTCGAAGCCCCCTTCTCGTCCATCTTCAGCTTTGTCACCATGCCAAGCTCCGAGCTCGGGCAAACACATACGGTCACTGTGTCCCTCTTGTTAGAGAGGAGAAAAAAAAAAACGGTTTCACCGCATCTCCGTTCGATGAATTTGGCCGCGTTTCTATGTCCTCGAAAAAAAGCCCCGTCCCCCTCTGTCCCCTCGGCACGGCTGGAGGAATTGGCCGCAACGTTTTCGCCGAGGTCAGCTCTCGCGCGGATAAACGAGCGTTTCACGTGTAACTTCAATCACGCGAAGCATTTAAAGCGCTGCAGATGAACCGTCAATAAACACTCCGTGGAGTTACGCGGATAACGAGTTCCAAGCGAACAATTAAACCGTTTCACGTCGATGCGAGCGGGGAGAGGGTTGGTTATTGTAAATTTCTCGGCGTGGAATTCGCCGCAGTGGACCGTAACATTTCGCCAATCACCGCGATTGTACGTCGCACGAAACCGAACGGTGCCGCTGTGATAGCATTATGATCACCTGAAATCCTATGATTGTTACAAGCGCGGGAAAACGTTCCATGTAAATTCGAAGTGGCCTCGACGCGATTGCGGGACAACAAGCGTGCCAGTTCAGGCACGAAATACCGCTCTGCGGCGTGGGGTTATACTGTCAGATTTTTCTATTCCAGAGAACACTCGAATGTTCCAATTATAATTTATACGTTCTGCGCATTATTTGGCGAATTCGAGTTGTTTCATGTATAATTCAAGCTTCTTGTGTTTAATGGGGTGTATGTGCGTATATTTGTGTAACAATTTCTAAATACCTAGTTACGTATGTACTGTCAGGAGATTATAAATTGGCTGGTGGTTCTGATTGGTCAGAATATAATGTCCTGGAGTATATATTATTAAGTTGTCCCGAAAGTTTCTTCCGTGACTTGCACTCAATTATTTTGTGTGGCAGTGTTTATATAAATAGACAACCTAATTTCTTAGATGTTAACAGTAATGAAGCAAAATGAATTGTATGCAATTGTATATTGTAACATTAGACATAAAATATTGTGTACGTATTACTTATTAATAAAGTGGAAGAAACTTTTGGGACAACCTAATATATGAATAAAATTCCACAGAACAGCATCAAGTTTAATAAAAAATGTCACATACTATTTAGTACACATATAACTGACACTCCAGTCAAGTAATTAAATTCGTATAGTTTCTTTTTATATATCTAACCTAACCCAGACCTAACCCAATAAGTAGTGAGATTTGCAAGCTTACCAACGAAATGCTTAGGTATCTAACTGAATTTAACTCGCGTGTTATATCGTATGTACACAATATGACGTGTGTTATGTGTTTATGTTGTCTAGCATGCATTTTATGTGACATCTACTGTGAATGGTGTTCACGTGTCACGTAATGTGTACGTTACGCGCACACCACGCGATGTAACGCATGTATGCGTGTTGTATGGTATGTGAGCTTTCAGAATGCGCGTCGTGTAACCTGTGTGCTTTCTACCCTTCCCTTATCTCTGTGTCAAGAACTATTTAGTAGCAATTCGACACTCGAGCGACGCGTAGGTGAAAGCATCCCGAGAGGATCGAACGGCGTTTGCCATTGATTGGCTCAGGTGTGGCGCTCTGGGATTTCTTTACGGCTTGTAAATAGTTTCCCTCTGTGCTCGCCGAGCACATGGAGAAAGGTTGCGTGTCATTCGCGAGGAAATAACGGCACGGTTCGTTTGTCAGGCATTCAAGTACGAGCGAAACGATGAGCACTCGTTAATATCGGTAGGTAATTAATTACCATGGGCACTGGTAACGAATACGTAATGCCTGGCGATTGTAGTATTAGAATAACATTAACATAATCTAGTTTTTGCATGGGTAATTAAGTATCGAGCTACTAACAATAAATCTATGCATCCCTAAGTAGGTCTAGTTTATATTTCAGTCGAGTAACGAATTATGAATAATATCAGTCCACTTCTATTCAACAAATTGTTCCGGTGTAAGCTGTAATTCCATCTTTCTACTAAATCTGAACAATATGTTAAATTAAAAAGGATAATGAATGTAAATAAGCACTTAATAAATCATGTCATAATCACTTCGCAAGCAGTAACTATTGCATTTATAATTATTTAAATATTCACGTGTCTCTTTCTACCGCACTCGATTAGCGTCTCATTCGCCACTTTCGGGAACCACCTTTGGTCACTGGTTGTAGCTAAAGGCGCGCGCGTGTTGTATCAGTGTATTTTTTTTTTTTCTTATCGTGCTCTCTTTTTTATCGTTGCGACATAAATTAACCGTATCGAAGTTATCAAACAAAATCGTACGTTCTCCTCTACCGAGAAGTCGACAAAATACGCGCTGTCAATTTTACTGCCAAACGTTATCATTTCGCTCGTTCAAACCGACCCACACATCCGTTGCGCGAGTTCTTGCAACGACTGATTACTTCGAAGCATTATTAGCGCAAAATTCCGTTGTTCGTAGCGAAACTCGAGCGTATTTCTATGTAGTTGCGTTTCGTCATCGACAATCGACGCTATCGTAAAGGTGAAAGCGTACCGTGGCATTATCGTCGATTCGCGAGAAACGCAAAAAAATTCGTAATATGTTTGCGCCTTGATAGCACCGGAGAAGTTCGACGAGCGAACAGGTTTGAAACGATCTCGGAAACGGGCACCGACTCGCGCACCTGCCTGTTCACCATCTCGTATCGACGAACAACGGTATTAAGAAAAGTAACGGGCGATATAGTGACGATAATTGCTAGATTTTTTCAAATTTAAATTATTTTGAATTATTTTTATTTGAATTATTACTTGGAAAAAATTTAATCTTTTACTTGAAAGTGGTAAACAGAAAATTAACAGATGAGAATGGAAAAACTGAGATTCCTCTAATTAGGGAGAATAGAGATATTACATAAATTTCTAGTGCAAGATTCAATTTTCTCCAAGATTTGTCTGAAACATTTTTCTAGATAATTAAGCAATCCGAAACACTACGCTAGCAAGTAAGAGGGAAGGGTGAAGTGACGTAGAATCTAATCGAGTGGAGAAGATTGACGTAGTTTCTAGCTATGAAAACAATCGACCAGTGCTCCGATTCCGGCCTCGAATCTCGTGCTAGTTAGATCGATGCACCTCGAACCACGTAATACGTTGTCACGCTCGTGAATGCGCCGATAAGGCTGCTCAAGGTGGCGCGTTGTTCGCTCGATTAGAGCGGGAAGGTAACGTGAAACACTATCGCCGGTAAAACTTAGAAAATATTCGCCTCGTGTAATTGTCGACTCGCTGTGATAAGCAAAACTCTCATCGAGATAACGAAATTCGCGCAACAAACGAAAGATAAACGGATTTTCCTTATTCCCCTCCTGATTCAACACAACTACAGTCCGTTCTATACTATACTGTAGAGCAGCCATATTCAAAGTGTGCTCCGCGTAAATAATGCCAACCAAAAGAACTTCACGTAAAGTTTACATTCTACGCATTATTAATATATAAACCGTGGAAATTGTATAGCTGACATTATATAAACTTTGTGAAAGGTTTCAAAGGCTAAATTAATACAAAAAATGTTGCTTTAAAGTGACATTTTTCTGTCTCACATGTATAGCGCAAATAAAAATTCGACATCGAAACAAGTGTAAGATGATTCCTCGTTCAAAAACGAATAGAAAATGTGTAATGAATTTTTTTTCTACGTTGTTTCATTTCCGAGTTAAACGATGCCAAAGGTCCTTGCTGCGCACGTAGCCTGGAGCAACACCGTAATCGTGTCTCAATCTCTCATCTTCGAAGTCGTTTATCTCGACGATGAAGCCACGTGCAATAAAAACTCACAGCACATTTTCGACTCATTTTTTAATCATTCGAACAGAATTCTAGCTGTCTTCGTTGATTCGTTAGGGAACGAGGCATTATTCTGGTAACTTGGACGTTTAGGGGTGACTGCCACGTGACGCGCGAATCTAACCACGCGCGTTAATGCCTCAAGAGAAGCGCTCGGTTATTTCCAGTAATTACCTCGGTGATAATACGCGGTTTCGAAATGATCTCTGTGCCTCGTTGCGCGCAACGAGATTTGTAGTTTATCGCTGGCTGTGCTGCGAGGATAATCTTGCTTTGGAACTAATAGAAACGGGTCTGCGGAGCGATTAAACGATCGAACCTGCAGGTTTCACGATGTTCGATGATCGATGGTACCGTACACTCTCCTCGCGTGAAATTGGACAGAGTCAAACAGAAATAGTAATTATTTCGTGCGAAGAGAATAAATTTTTAAGCTTGCAGAGCGTACATTAAATTTCCGGAATGTTTTACGAGAATACGATTGTTTTGGTTGCGGTAGAAAATTAATTTCAGTAGTTGCGAAAATGAACTGTAGGAAATGGCTGTTAACGTGGGTTGCTTCTGGCTGTGAAATTCTTTAGCTGCAGGTAGTTGGCCGACTATTTGCTTAAACCTCTCGCGGGTTTATCAAGCAACTGACTCTCATATCGGTGTCATTTTCGAACACGCTTGATTGCGTCTAATAAGGCCGTAGATTGCTCGATCAGCCATACTGATAAAACCACTGACATCTTTTTTTACTGGTAGGAATCAGAGTTAGGCAAAACTCCAGACCAATAATGATTGCCAATAATGGAAAATGTTCAAAGAGGAAAAGAGACAAACAGTATCGACAAACTTCTGATAATCGTAGTTTAGTCCAAATTGTCGTGGTTTATTTTATGCAAGTGCTTTAATTCTGTATTCAAGTCGTAGACAAAATGTGAATGTATATAGCAAGAAATAAACAAGAAAATTCTACAAGAAAAGGATAATTTAAATAAATAAGTTCGAAAATGGAGAAAGTTACGATCTGTAGCGTGTTGATATAAATGTTTTATTACTTTCGGCTAATCGATATTTATTTCTTATCGATCGCAAGTGACCTCGTCGCCATACTTATTTATTTACGAAGTCCAAAGTGGGGCCTGAAATATTTACATGAAACAAACTCGTATTGCAATACGTATCGTCATCTAAATCATTATAAATTAATCTTCTTAATAATTGCACACCAAATTAACAGGCATTAGCTAACGTTACGCTAATTGAATCGTGTCTTTGAATCTAATCGCCACAGTATGTACCCTGACAAATATTGCATGAGATTATCGACTTTTCCGGATCTGTACACTCCTTCGAACACATTGTTCCGACGGTCATTTTATTGCACTACTGTAACTGATAATCTTGTTTGATTTTGATACCATATCTATTTCTCTGTCTTTAACTTTTGTTTTTGTAAATAATTCTGATATTATGTTACCAGGTCCGTGGGGAACTATCGAACAAAAAATATAATGAAATACACTTGCATATAGTGGCAGCATTACTATCTATAATATGCATGAATAATTACGCTTAATATACTTCGCTACACAATTAATTTTAATTTTTTATCTCCATTCTATATTTCAACTGACCTAAAGGAAATATTCTTTTTCATAGTTTTTCCCTACGTGATTTATATATTTCTTTGTTTATCGAATCTGAGAACATTGCTAAACCTGAGTCAATCATTTCCTATAAATGACCTTTCAAAAACTATCCACCTTTGGTTCTATTTTATCTATCCTCGTTACCAGACTGCGGATTTTATACACTTATGACTTACAATAACATAGAAAACATACATAAAAAATAAATAATGTAGCTGACGAAATCTGTATTTATGCATTCTACAATATTTATTTGAATTTATATTATAAATCGATTTGTGCAACGAACGGCACAATTCGTACCATAAATACATCAAATCCGCAGTCTACTCGTTATAATTTACCACGTCGTTTGATGTAACATTAAATCTTATATATCCTTTGTTGAACAAGTCACCGATCAGTAGGACGAGGGGATTAAGTGGAGATGCGTCGCCGACACCGGGGAATCGTTAATTGCAATCAGTGAAATTAAAAAACAGATGGCCCTCTCGGGCTCGCGAATTGTTTCACCGATCTAGCACGTCACGCACACACTTTCACTCGGCTTATCAGCGCGGTAAGACCCGTTCGGTGCACAGAATTCGCTCCCGTATAGCGACGAAACTCCGCGCCGCGCTTATGAACATTGTCGCGACAATTCCACTCGGATCCAGCGCGATTTCCCCGCGCACGGTGGAAGGAGATCCAAGACGATCGAGATAACGCGCTTTATCGCTCCGTCTAACTCGTCGGAGATGGGCAAAATTTCATTCTAATAATATACGGCCATCAAAACACTGTGTCACGATTTAATCGCCGCGCTTATATATTAATTACCGACGCATTTTTAAAAATAACTTCGAACAATGCTGGAAAGTTGCGGATAGCGGTTTTCAGTCAGATAACGATGTGGAATGATAAAGCGCGTTTTTCAATTACCTTCGTTAATAGTTTATTCAGTATCCAATAAAAGTCACGAGAGCGCAATGAAAAACGCGATAACTGTTTTACAATATTTCCGTATAAATGAATCGACTTAAATTGATTGGCGAAATCGAAAGAAAAATGTTTACAACGTTTAGTAGAACGAATAACTAAGATTCGCTTGTTTCACCTCTGAACTTTTCACTTTTGTCACGAGCGCTTTTTGTTTACGTTTTTATTGCGCTGTCATATTCGAAGCAGCGATAGCAGCGCGGCAAATATCAATAAACTCGAAGTACACAGATTATTAAAAATGAACAAAATAACACAACGCTCTTGCCCGCTGAAACGAATTGAAAGTGTCAAGCTCAGGTGTAGTCACCTCACTCCGTCGAACAGTTGCATCGAGAAATTTTTATCCGCTCGGTATACCCTTGTTACTGATTATTATCGAATGAACGGAAGGATAACAAATTGTTTACCGTTACCCGAAACGTTTATTTAAATAAATACATTTTGCCCGTCTCCGTCTCCAGCGACGTGCCGGTGAGTTGTATCGATTCCGCGCCACCTCGACGCGTAACGCGAGCGCGAAAATCACCAACGCGCTTAGTTAGGAAATTAAGAAGACAGGTGAGGCCAGGTAAGCGTTTCATAGTCGACATCGGCGGAAGGGGGGAGAAACCACGAGGAGGAGAGGAAGACGGACGATCATTCGAAGAAGCGAAACGCACGATCGAGGAAGAAACCGTCGCGTTCGACGATGGAAAAACATGGCGTATCAGCGGTGCTCATTTTCTGACGCACACACCTGCCGATTTCGCGTGATTTTCCATCGTAATCGCGTAGATCCTACCGACAACGGTTCACATTCGCGCATTTTGTACTCCGGATTTCCCGACTTCGATACATTTTTATTCGAAGATGGAGACTTCTGGGCTTTAAAAAGGAAGATCTCGAATTTGGTGATAGTCTGCGTGCAAGTATCGAGGTCACCTTCTTTGAAATTCTAGAGTGTGCAAAACGATTCTCCCAGATGAAATGAAACGAAAATGTAAAGTGGAATTTTGTAATATAGGGCTTTGTTTTCGAGGAAATTGACTTCAATGTTCGTAGATACTGTCCGAACGCGAGAAGAATGCATCCGATGACGATACCAAATTGTACTACTCTATAAAAATTGCAAGCTGAAGAGTAATTAGTCTGTATAATCTCAGAAGAATCATAATCAATTCTAAAACGAATCAACTGCAACCAAGTGGCACCATCTAGGTGCATTCTTTTCGCGTACGAACAGTAGGTTCTTCGAACTCGCTTTCCTCGAGAACGAAGCATCCTACAGAAAAATTTACTCAACATTTTTCATTCAGTAGCGTTTTGCGAAGAATCTTATAATTGGAAGTATCGATAATTACCCCCAGACTTCTTGACTTTCGCGGATGACATTCATGAGTGCTTGCAACACGTTGTAAAAAATTATGAGACGACCATTACACTGCGCCGTTTTATTAATATCGGTCGAGAAACTCGTCGACACGTACGACATTCAGAAGCCACGAAATGAAAGCTGACTTTTATGACGGGTGTTTCGCAACTAGTCGCGCCGATTTAATGTTTTAGGGACGCGTAATACTGCACAACGGGCGTTAATCGAATGCAGAGCGTCGTTTCGCCTTGGCGAAACGATAAAAAAGACGACGCGACGAAATAAAGTAATTTCAACGGTGGTTGAGCTTTAATTATTGTCTACCCTGAGGGACCAAGTAGAGATTTCCATTCCATGTATATTCAAATGCTTGTGTACACGTATACTATCTAATATGTGTTTTAATTCGTGCGTGAGTATGCATATGAAAAAATACGATGTAATTTCTTCTACCAAAATTGATTACGAAGAATTCCAGATCATCTATTTCTAGGGGCTAATAATGTTATGCTCATGGTGAAGAGAATACTAAGTACATAAACTTCTGTGGATAGCTATACCTAAATTTCGTTTATGACTATAATTATAGCATTAAAACCGACAAAAATAATACACCTGAAACGTGCAGTTATCACCGAGAATTTCAAGGACAAGATACCCATCAACCAAATGGTTCCTCTAATCGCGAAATTAGTTCAGCACGATGGCCTTTCCCCTTTGCTAATTAATTCAGCAGCGCGAAGGTTAAACAATGACATCCAAAGTGCGAACCAGAAACTTACCGTAAGTTTGAATCACCAGTTTAAGGAGAAATCTTTGGCCGCGAGTTCCACGTCGGTGCAAAAGTTCCAGCTGTTTACGAGCACTGAATGAGGCCCGTGTCACCGCGCGCGCATTATTGCGAAACGGGGTAAAGTTTACGGGAGCCTGGTTATTCGCCAGCCAGGGAACGCATCCCCCAAGCACAATGTGCGAAAATGTCGATACGAATTGTCTATTTCTAGGTCGCGAAAGTAAGCGGATCGATAGCGGCGCTCGGCGTAAGGAAGACTACTGAACTCGCGTACGACCTTTTCTGGAGCGGCCACGCCGAGACGAAAAATTCGGGTGGCGCGTGCCCCCTCGGGGATCGCTCGTTCCCGCCGCTCGACCGTCACCCCAAAACAGGAACTCCAGTCTTAAGGGCGAACAACACTGTGACAGGTCCAAAAGGAGACCATTTTACAATTTTTTCTACGTTACTTATAAAATTAATTAAAGAACGGGAGAAGGATATATAGGGTGTCCCAGACTTAGTGATACAGCGCTCTAACTCCAAAACTATCGGCCGAATGGAAAATTTCAAATATGGAAATTGCATGGTAAAGTGAGGCTCATGTTTCAGTGAGAAGGAATTTTTGTTAACTTTGCGATTTCACGAGATATGATGGTCAAGTTTCGTTTTCCAAATGAAACTGTATATTTTTTTTTATACCATGTACTGAATACAGAAAAAATCAAATTTTATTAAATTTTCACAATGTCAAGTTTGACCTAATTTTCACTTGTTAAATCTACGTAATAAATTTGGGTTTCGCATCAGGGAGTTGGAAAATTTGACGCTCTTTCGAATGGTATACTTAGTTTTAAGTTTGCACTGTAATTTGGTGGAGTTATGGCCGTTTAAAGAGTGTCAAGTCGAAACGCAGAAAATATATTAAAAGTGAAAATTTTCGAGAATAATGCAACACAAAGAAAATGTCTTACACTAATTTTTTGTTGGAATTTTAAAAAAAATATCAGCTCATAGAGGATGATAAGACGTAACTTTCTTATGGTTACAGTTTATTCATAGGACGTTCAGTTTCCGAAATAAAAATTCAAAACTTGGAAGACCTTTTGCCTGAAATTCAATTTTTTGCAAGAATTCTATCTGTTCAATTTTTATTTTTGAAACTAAACATCCTCTGAATAAACTGTACATATAAAAAAGTTTCGTCTCGTCATCCCCTCCTTAAGAGGAGAGTCCAGTTCAGGACGTTGAATGAATTATCGAAGGAAAATGAATACTACACTTAAGGAGGGAATCTGGTCAAGCTAATGTATTTTTCTAATGCATATAATTTCCAGATGTAATAAATTTTTGTTATTGAAACTTTTTTTACATATAAAGGGACGTTCAAAGAAGAAAATTTGACAGTGTAGATTTAATTTGAATGTATACATATATAGATATAGTAGTCGCAAGGAAAGGATTCGGTCAAAACGGTGGGATACGTGGAGCCCTGGGAAAACATCTGATAGATAAAATCAGTAATTTTTTTCTTTAGTAGGTGCGTAAAATGCGTATGAACCTCAATTTGCAAAAAAAAGAATTGTTAATTGCAAAAATGGCAGCAAAAGACATGAAAATGAACGATACATGTCGGCCGTTATTTTGCAATAACTTTATGCTATAATAATAATTCATTAAGAGTCGAGGTTCATTAGTATATAAACTTAATTACCTTCAATTTAAGCGTTCAATCAAGTGAATCGGATAAAAATTCGATGAGCTATGCGTCCCATCGTTTTGACCGAATCCTTTCCTTGCGACTACTATATCTATATATGTATACAATCAAATTAAATTTACACTGTCAAATTTTCTTCTTTGAACGTTCCTTTACATGTAAAAAAAAAGTTTCAATAACAAAAATTAATCATATCTGGAAATTATATGCATTAGAAAAATACATTATCTGGACCAGACACCTCCCTTAAATTCAAAGTTCTCGAAGGAGCTATGCAATCAAGAATTTTTAAATTGAAAAATCTTTCGTTTCAGTCGAAATCATAGCGTAACTCGAATGTCTAACATGACTCGGAACAATCTAGTAGCCCGCTATAGGCAGGTTTCCCCGCTCCCTTGACATCCATAGCCAGTTAAGGACTAGGCTCAGGTGTCCGTCAGAGTCCAAGCGCATGGATCGCCGTACGACTGAAGCGTTCATGCGAATCGATAGACGGTTAACCCAAATCTATTTCCTTTGCTTACTCGCAAGTAACGAGGCTCGCACGTGTGAGGTACGCGGAGGTGTCGGACTCGTAAATAAACAAGCTGCATACTCGATAGCATAAACGAAAGGGGAAAGAGACCTTGTGATCATCGATAGCATATCGAGACGATTTCGCAATGTGAGGTCTTCCGTGGTAGGCCAGAGACGGGCCTAGAATTGGTCAAGAGTTGCGTCATGCATTGATTTTCAGTTGGGAAGTAGGTATACTTGTGGAGGAAGAAATATAGACGAGTACTCGAGGGTCTAGTGGTATGGATAGCGATACCCTTAAGGGAGGAAGTCTACCTAGGATAGTCCGAAAAGAGAGGCACATTTATGAATATTTTCGAGACAAACGACATTTTTTCTGGTAATATGTTTTAGGGTATCCGAAAGAATGTTTCTTACTGCATGTGCTGCAATTTTTGTGATTAAAAAGAACTTACAGCGGGTATACATGTATTCGTGTAGAATGTATGTACACCGATTAATTTCGCAAAAAACTTTTGTGTGAAATTGTAGTTTCTTAACTTCTTTTTTTATAATCAATGATATTTTACATATTTCCGGAAGTCTCTAAGATAAATATAATCTGGACAACGTTTACCAGTTAATATAATTTGTGAAATTAACAAAAAAAATGCGAAAAGTGGGTAAAAGTATAGAAGCAAACATCAAATTTTCAGTAAAGTACTTTTAAAAATGGCTGTAATAGAGGAATTGAAGAAGATCCCACTTCGAATAACTAATAATTTAGTTAATTCAACGCTTAGAAGAGTTGCAATAATTATAAAATCGAAAGGAAATCCCACAAAGGAAGTATCATATACTTGTAAATTAATGTAAATTTTTTTTTTAATGAAGTTTTAAATATTAAACAGTTGTGCGAATACTTATTGCTTCAACATTTTTATCGATTAATTGTTTTTTTTCTTATTAATTTCGCAACTTACATAAATAGCTATTTTTTTTGTAATCTATATATTCTAGAGATTTCCGAGAAATATGTAGAATCATTGTTTATAAAAAATAAGTTAATAAATTATAATTTTACATAGTTTTATATAGTTTTTTTAGAAATTTATCGGTGTACGAATACTTTCTACAGCCACTGTATATTAACAGCATAAAATTATTTGTTCAAAAATGTGGCTCGATGGCATCAAGAAAATTTAATATATTATTCAAAAGTACTGGATTTTTAAATCTCGATTAACAGCTTTGTTACGATGAGATATTTTTAAATACAAAAATAGCGACACATGTACTAAGAATCGTTCTTTCGGATACCCTGAAACTTATCACTCGAAGTTCTAGATAGACTTCGCCCTTTAAGAGTACACCCTGGTAAATGTCTTTCTCGCCACAGTGTCAAAGACCCTTAACGTGCCACATAGCTTCCAAAAAGTATACAAAGTTGGTCCCTGAGATCTCGACACCCCGACACCGAGTCTGCCACCGAGTTCACCCCCTAGAGACTTTACGACTTCGCCATACTTCTTTCACGGAGCGCACTCTACCACCTACCGCTCCTAAATTGGAATCACATACACTGGAGTTACCCTTGATGTCAACAGATCCACGAGGGTCTGGTCTGGAGACCGTAAAATTCAGACTTTGGGTGTTAATTTAAAGAAGAGCGACGAGCACGGCGAGCCCACGAACTAATGGCACCACTGTAGCGATGCAACAGGGTTAAAGATGGGCCTACAATGGCGCCAACAGTTTGCATGCTCGCAGTGATCTGAAAAGTCTCTAAGAACCTTTCGAAAGTAAGTTCACAAACTCTTATAAACAATCCAAGCTTTCAGAATGTAAAAGAAAAACAAATTTCCCGAAGCTTATAAAGTTAGAAGCCTGAAACCGAGGGTCGACCATACGTTCGAATTTTAAATGTTGCGCCACCCGCGAGCGCAGTACCATTAAAAGAGGAAAGGGCACAAATTGGCGGCATTGTGAACGTTCGTCTGAATGCTGGCGCACGTACAGGCGTCAATTCAGTGCCGTCTTTATTAAGTCAACAACCTGCTTTCAGAAATCCGCTGCATTTCGCTGGTACAGAATTAAATTCAGAGCGCAATATTCATCGCGACCACGGAACGGGAACGGGTTGGGGACGTTAATTGGTAGGGTGTCGCCATTGCGTGCAAAGGTTTCGGTAATTAAGGAGGCAATAAGGTAAACAATGTAGAACAAACACTCACCACGTCGAATAAACAACGGTCCCTAGCCTTCGTCAAGCTCCGATTCCAGCGTGCTCCGCCGGAGAACGAGTCCCATCATCGGACAATGGAAGATCCTTCGGATCCTTCTGGATATCTTCGTGACTCCACCGAGACTCTCCAGGATCGAGCTGAAATACATTTGAAAAAATTAGTACTCAAATATCAATTGATACATTTGAAAAAGAAATACTCGACTAAATTCGAAAAACGTTTCGTGATTCGAATGCGACGGAAACTTTCAAGGAGTGAATAAAGGGGAAAACTTTCAATACAATTTAAATAGATCGCGAAAGTGCGCTTTAAATCGACGACGACAAACGTTTCATACCAAAGGTTCACCGAGTGGATTCGTTTTTAAAGGTGGTTCAGTGATGTCGCGGAAGGAGGAACACTTCGATTTCAACTTATCTGTACACTGTACTTGTACTAACGAGCGTTTAATCGCAGTCCTACGATACAGTTATCACCCTAACATCGGTACTCGTTTCGGGAGCACCTCGTCGAGGAAAGTGCCCCGAAAGCCCGTGAACCCGCGTTGAGCAGAATGTTGCCGACCGCGTGGCGGGAACACCTGACACAGGGTGGTACATTCATCCCCACCAACCGAACACTCCGATCCACCCTCGCCGCCCTCGGCAACGCGATTCAACCTCGAATTAGACTTTCGCCATTTTAATTCGTCAAGTTTCGTATGTATAATTGAACGGCGTATTTACGGTAAAAGCTAGAACGGAGGGCAAAGGGAACTTATCCTACATATATCAGTTCTGAAGAAGATTGAATATTTTATAGAAGAAACGAACGAGAGGGGTGGCTAATAGATATCGATATTTGTACCAAAATCTATTGAAATAATGACACGAGGAAGAGTTGATTGGAATGCTATTCATTCTGTTTATTAATCCTATTAATTCGTTTCATTTATTAATTTTATTTATCCATTCTATTCGTTCATTCTACATATTTATTTATTTCTTAAACATTCCTCGCAAGACCTCCCCTCCGTCAACTATTAAATGCATATAATTTGATTTTGAATAAATATTAATAATTATTGTTTAATGCAATTATTGAGCTGATAACGTATCGTGTAATGAAGATGTCGAATTACTATATCGTAGCACTTGTAATGCTTATGGTTAGATTGCAAGTACAAGAATACATGATTAGCGCGCAACGATACATATTTAATAAATAATATAGCACGAGCTTTGAACTTACAAACCATTTACAATTATAATGAACGGTCAAATGGAATAGCTATGCAGCAGTAAACGGATCGAGATACTCTTGGAACGAATTTTATACACGCAGCGCCATCGGTGGCGAATTGTCTAAGTTTGTTCAGAAAGTGTTCTGCATTATCTTCATACCGACACAGTAGAACTTGTCCGTCGCGCACTCACTGCACCATTCATTCAAAATCGAATAAAAATCGGACACTATTAACCGTAACAATTAAAACTAAGTATACCGCGAGTTATTTGTTCGAAAACAATCAAAAGAATTAACCTAGATTTAATAAGTTACAGCCAAAAAATAGAAAAAATGTTAACTATGTCTTTTCTTGCTCAACCTCAACATCGATAATATAATTATATACCACGCTTAACGCTTAAACACGAATATGTATGTTATTTATCGAAGTACTTACCAATTCTCCGTTTGAAACGCCTTCGAAATGATTGATATCTGTCAAGGCGTCCACTTCGCGCCAGTGGCATGTTCCCCGCATTCGAATTGCAATCGTTCACTGTAATACAAATAGAACATAAATTTAAAGTATGTATTTAAATTATAATTAAGTAATAACCGAACAGAAGAATTGAAATGAAATATATTGTGAGCGGTTCCAATTTAATTTAGAGAGACGTAATGATAACCTTTCTCACGACTCCACATTAAATTTATATTCAAAGGTGTATTAATATTGTGCGAAAGTGTCGATGAAGTGTAAACAAGAGTATTAATACGGATAAGATATGATTAAATATTATTAAAAGAGAAGTACGTACCTTAGCGATCGCGAAATTCTCCGTACGCTTCTGACACATACTACCTCACCAAATTTCGCGGAAGAAATGGCGGCGCAGACCGAAGCGCCGCTAGGCACCAGTTTGGGCGGTGGGGGAACAGCCAATAGGATTCTCTTCCCTCTCTTTACATGGAAATAGCGGAAACATTCAAACCTTAATGAACTTTTGTATGAAGACAATTCTACTTCACAAGACTACTTTAATTTGTCTTACTAACCACTGGGAATGATCAGTTTAATTTGTTTAGACCTCTGCCAGCTCTTATTGTAGGGACTTCAAAGGTTCCAGTAAGAGTTTCTCTTCTATATAAGACTATACCGTGGTCGTTCATGCTAATGAAAATTCGCCTTTAATACAAGATGTGACACCTCGCGGTCAATGTTAGCGGGGATGCGATATTTTCCGGTAAAGTAGTTTTGGCAGTTTTTTGAGACGTGGTGTACGGGAAAAATACGTGTAAAATGTAAAATTGGTTTCCTCAAACGCTAATCGATTACGCTAATTTATAGCTCTCGTCGTTGCTCGAACCGCGATAAACTCTTGTGAATCATATCCGTGATCGTTGTGCACATTATAGTACCATATATAAGATAGGGCGCTCCGAACCGTATTAAAACATCGATCGGTGCAGTGAAAGTGATAAAAAGCAACGAAATTCAAGTGTTTTTTCACCATGTAGTCGTTACGTCTTCCTCAATAGACCTTTAAGCTTGTATCGCAATCCACTTTTTGCGTTTTTCACGTACAAGGTTAAAGCGCTCTGATTCACAATTATTGCATCTGACCAGGCCAATAATAAATAAAAATGAGTGGGGATATGTTTGAGGGAAAGGATTACCCAACCCAATGGGCCCTAAATCCTTCCGCTTACCAAAACATGAGTAACGATCAAGGTAAATGGAATAAAATGTATTTCACTATACGATGCATATGCAATTCATTTTCTTCAACCATCATACAACATTTAATTGATGTATAAAACTCTTGATCGTTATTCAGTCGACTGGGCTGCATTAGCTCAGCAATGGATCAAAATGAAAGAGACCGTAGTGCCACCGGCACCGCCTCCACCTACTATTAATCCTGTGTGTTCTGGGACTGATGGTAGTGGAGAAGCTCCTATGGACATGGACACAAAAGATGATGACATACCACCAGCACCACCTGCACCTACGATCAGTGGATCAGGTAGCAAATAGAAATTGAACTTGCAATGCTAATTATAGAGCATTTGTAAATCCTTCGTAATAATTACATACTGTACCAATGATTTTGCTCATTTTAATGATATTGAAATGATAGATACCTCTTATGCACAGTTCTTTATCAATTTCAGACAAAGACATGTTGTAAAATATTAGTTGTATTTTAAATAATACATTCAATAATTTGTTGTGTATCTAAAAGCAGGGTAGGGATAATTTCTTTGAGTTTCAATACAGCAAAATATATATGACTCTACATTATTAAAGTTCCATTATAATATGAATAAAAGGGCACTCTATAGTCGTCTGTTTGATTTCTTGGTTTGTTTATAACCTAACTTTTGTAATGTTAATGGAACAGTTTTACCATATATATTCTTTAATGTCAGCTGAAGGTTGGAACCAATGGAATCAGTGGGGTCATTGGAACAGCTCAGGTTCTGGTGCTGGTACTTGGGAGTGGACTGGTGTACCACCACCCGGTGTTTCTATAGGTTCTGATGGGAAACCTATGGGAATTCCCACAGTACCAGTCATTCCACCTGCTCCAACTATATCTACTACTACAGAATTTAGTGTACCACCTCCAGCAGCACCATCACTATATTCTTATAACTCAGTACCTCCAACACAACCTTATAGTCAGGTTAAAATTGTATTTCTAACATAATATATATCTAGACTCCTACATCTTCCAATTTACTTAGGCTTGGTAAAGAAAGAAAAAATCATGTATCTGAAGATGCATATGTAGCTGAATTTAGAAAATTCAATATCTGTAGTATCAAGTATAAATTAGGAAACAAAATGTAGATGAGGTTAGATATTTACAGATAATCAGTGTCTTGTATTTAGGTCAGTAGTTTTTGGTCTGGTGAACCCCCTGCTTCAATACCTCCTCAACCACCTCCTTTCATGAAAGGAGTTAGACATGCAAATAGAGCACCACATCTGAGACCTATAGATAACGTACGGTGTCGGGAAGATAGAGAAAAGACACCAGAGGAAGATACAACTACAACAATAGGTAAATTTATGAAAGGTTGTTTTGATGCGTGTGTGAGGGAAATATATTAAGTATAAGTTGGGTAAAATAGACTGTCATTTAGCAGTATAATAAGTGTTGCTATTTGTAAAGATATCAAGAAATTTCACTTTGGTCTACAAACGACAAAATTGTCGCGATAAATATTTATAAGATGAAGATATCTTTACTTTAGACGCGGCAAAACGTAGACAGTTACCAGCATGGATTAGGGAGGGTTTAGAAAAGATGGAAAAAGAGAAACAGAAAGCTGTTGAAAGGGAAAGACAGGAAATTCTAAGGAAACAAGAGCTGGAAGCCAGAAAACAAGCTGAAGATGAAGCTCGGGCAGTTCTGAATCCTTCTAAAAGCAAATTTGTAGGTGTCTTAATGTACAGTTAAGAGCTTACACCACTATAGAGACTATTAGATAATATATTCTTTGCTCTATATCTCTTATAATGGTGTAATCCCTCAAAGTGCAAATGAACTTGCATCAGTGTTCACAAACACGGTCTCTTCAAACACAGGACTCCGATTCTGAGAAGGAAACAGAGCAAGAAGCTGATGAGGGAGTACGTAATCAGCAAGTGGTTGAGAAAAATTTCGAACGTAGCCAAGATATTCTTCTTCGACCGCGAAAATCGCGATTTCGAGACGCAGATTCACCGGATGCTCATACCCATACCGATAGGAGTCCAACCACCCCTAACACGACTCTAAGTACACCCAAGCGAACCAGAGAGGAAATTCTACAAGATGCGGTATGTCTTATTTCAACTTGATTATTAAATCGATTATCACAATCACATTTACTGTAATCGTTTTCTCGCAAACTCCGTGGATGCAGCATTAAACGTGAATTGATCATATAGTAGACTTTGTGCATTAGATGTTGAAGGTGCGGAGATCCCTAACGGAAATTCTTCTGGAGGTAACGAACGAAGAAATCGGTTCTATATGCAGAGAGGTTTGGAGCCGCGCACGTGCCAAAGGTACCCCAGATACACACGATACAACTAACAAATTATATTTCATATTTTCGCTCATCAGTGCACAGAATCTGATTCACACGAGTCTTGTGCAATGTTGCGGTGAATTTTATTTGCCCATTTCTGTAATATAAGCCTTTAAATATTAAACAGAGATTATTCAATTCATAGAGTTACTTATTCGATAATTTCAGGATATCCTACTTTATTTTTCCAGGATTTATACACGTACTATAAGTGACACTCGTTTTTCTTTTTCAATAGAATCGTAAAAATAATTTTGATCGAAAGTACCGTTTCTTTTTTTTTTTTTTTTAAATTTCTTTTTCAAATAGAGACTAACTTCATGACCCGATATATTTCATAAAATTAAAATTTGTATTAATTCAAAAAATAAATTGTCGTTTAGTGAAAAAGACGAGAGGGTGGCGAAGAATTACGTAATAAGTACTCGATGTAACTAGCAATAAAAAAAATTCGAACGCTGTGCAATAAAATAAGTGAAACGCGGAAAGCATTTTCATTGAAAAAAAAAACTTGTATACATTGTTTGAAAATATTGATAAGACTTAGTCGAAACGTTTACATCGAGTTCTCGATTGTTCTAATCGATCGTAGATTACAACGAAGCACGTCTATAACTATCGATTAGTTCGATAAAAGAATAATCAAGGAAAAACATCGATCGTATGCTGGAATTATAAATGTTGTTTCGTTGATCTGTTCCAGATTCTAATTGCTTTCTTTTCCACTTTTGAAAAAGTTGTTTCGTCTCGTCTAAAATTACATTCTTGACGCGCGGTGTAGTTCTAAAAAAAAAAGTTACAGTTGGTCTTTATATTTTACACAAAACATCCGTATTTATTTTCACTGATGTCGAGCTACCTTATGGTCGTGCATAACTGTTAATGAAATGTTCTACTAACGTCATCTCTGAAGCAGTTTCAGTTTTGTATTTCTAAAGAGATTCGTTAAAGATTTCTTAAGGTGTATGAGGAATGAAGCAGGATCTCGGCTCTCCTTGTGTGTATCAATGATGATGATGATGATGATGATGATGATGATGATGATCAGTACCATTAAATTTTGGGGGGTATCCTGAGGATAGCTCTCAGCCATTGGGTACTAAATGCGTGTGTATTGTAAGTCCCTGCAGGAGAGACCCCCGTCGCATCCTTCAACAACATGGCCCCTCTTGCTCAGATCACTCGTAAGCTTGGTGAGTCCCTATGTCTTTACAATCTTCAACGCACGGTCATCCTAGGAACCGGTCGTGTACATGCCAGTCACTTGTAAAATGCATTCGTGCATTAACCGCTCTCAGTAGCCATGCTCGCTTATAAGTCTATCATGAAACAAAGATGTCTTTCAGGACATTTTTCAATCATAGCAGCAGCATATTTAGTGCTCGAGCGTATGTCTTTACTTTGAACGTGAAGAAGAATGACGTGCCGTGAGCAAGCGTAATAAACTACTCGTTTCGTATAGGTCTGGGCATCTATGGCGACAGCAACAGCGAGTCTGAGGAGGAGCAGAGCGAACACGTCCAGGCTCAAAACAACGACAGCGACGAGGAGCTGATAGTATGTTGCTTTGAATCCATAACGAATACGCTTTATTTTATTTTATTTAACGCCCTTATAATCCGTAACGACGTGACGTACAATAGTAGAGAGTGCAAGGTGAAAGATGAGATTCGAGAAACATCCTCAGGGGAGTGGTTAACAAACCACTCTCCTCCTGTGGATCCCCGTCCTATCAACGAAAAGACGGTGACACATAAAACACACCCCTAACGTATTGTTTCAGGAAACATTGAGACGGCGGCAACAAGCGTTCAAAAAGACGGAGGAGGAAATCGAGGCGCGTCTAGCGGAGGAGGATGAGAGGGATGAGCAACGTTACGAGGAGCATTATAATAAACAACAGGAAAATCATACTGGTAATACAAGCTGCAAGGACACAGGTATGTTTCGAAATGAAATAAAACCTAAGGCATTGTATTGCATCATTAAGCGTAACTCCGTAACATCACTACTTTAGTTGATGAAAAAGAAACGGTAAATAATCAAAGAGAAGCGTCTGAAACTTTATCGAGCGGCGGACAAAGTCCACAGCAACAAAGCGTGCCGCCTGATACAGCAAAGACCGATACTCCATCGGGATCAGCCGATTCCGAATCTAGCAGTTCCGAGTCGACGAGCTCTGACTCGAGTCGCACCTCGGCGAAGAAGAAGAGATCGAGCAAAGTCCGTGAACGTGATTATCGAAAGAGGAAGTCGAAGAGTAGGAGTAAATCGAGAGGCAGGAAGTCTCGATCTCGTTCATCCGAGCGTGGTCGCAGACGCAAATCCAGGTCCAGATCGATAAAGTCTTCACGTAAAGAGTATCGTTCAAGGTCTTCGAGCAATTATAGGTCCGGGAAGAAGCATAGATCGCGATCGAGAAACCGAAAACGGCGCAGATCCCGCTCGAGGAGCTGCCGTAGATCTAGATCCGTCTCGGCCGCGAGGAAATGGTCACGCTCGCGTTCCCGGGGGAAGAGGAAGTCCCGTTCTCATTCGAGGAGCAGAAGACGCAGTAGGTCCTACTCTGTCAGACGCAGTAAATCTCGCGCCAGGGATAAACGAAGGACACGATCACGATCCAAGGGCAGAGACAGAACTCGCTCACGTTCCAAGGACCGCAAGCGTTCTGAATCTTACGTTTCCAGGAGCAAGAGGAGGAGTCGATCTAGATCTAGGGATCATAGGAAATCACGATCGAGATCAAGGCAGCCGAATCACCGGGATGGTAAGAAATCGTCCTCCCATCGGTACAGGAATTGAACCTGACCAACTTCTAGCCAAGGTTGTATATAAAAATATTCATATTAATAACTTTTTCGAAATATTCGTGCATACAGAAAAACAAAGGAGAGATAAGTAACGAGAGATACTTTTTTGTTCTCCATAGATATATAAATATATATTATATATATATAGACACATCGGAAGCAAAGTTTTTCATTGTGATTGTCCATTAAAATTTTTCCATGCGCGCGTTAACAATATCGAATCGATTAGATGACTTCTGTCTAATTCATTAGGCACGTTAACTTGTAATAATAATAATGTCCAGCCAGTTTTGTAATTATATCAAAAGAACATCAGACTTTTTACCTCTGTAGTGCTATATCGAATAAACCTACCCCTTCTTCCTTTTCTTTTTTGAAATAATCAGGAACACGTCGCCGAACCTCTTACGTTTATCATTCTGATTGGTTTCCTTCTTTGGTATTCTTATTATTTTATAACAATAGGATTCGTTTTATACGAGAGGTTATGAGTCTACATTTTTCGCAACAGTGACTTGTAGCGGACGGCGATTTATTTGCGGCAAACAGACTTGCTGAATCCTCGGAAGCATGACTATTGTTGCATCGTGTACCCTTTCTTGTGTAACTTTTAAATAAATATTCCAACTTGTTGACATTGACAGCAAAAGTAACGATGGAAATTGCTTGGCCTGTGTCCGATGATGTTACGATAGGGGCCGGGGGGGGGGGGGGGGGTTACTTTGTAAAGTTGCCCAAGTTCGTGAAGCGTACTTATGCACAGGATGACGATAACTGCATATCACCTGAGATCTATGTACAATTTTTTAAATCAGAGACAATTTCGATTGAGATTGACTTGTGATTAATTAAATTCCATGCTTTGTATACTACCCATAAGTTTTGTATAACCTCTTATTCAAGCTTATAACGATCGTTTAAAAAATGTTTTCCTTTATTTTTTTTAATTTTGCTGGCCTCTCTTATCAGTGAAGGAGGAGGTAACACGATGTAACAATCGAAAAGCTACATAACCAGTAAGCGAAATCGACTAAGTCCAAACGTGTTTTATATTATTAGACACTCGAAGATACCTGATTTGAGTGTATAGGAGTCGCAATGATTTATTACCTTTATTCTTGTTTTACTATTCCGTTAGAATCGCGAGAATTATTTTTCGTTTGTCCCTTATGTATCCATTATCGCCCTATCGAACGAATAGTAACGAAATTATTACAACCCAGATGCCATCCGTAGCACGTACACGCAGAGATTGATCTAATGATTCAGTTACAGTTTACATAATTGAAAGTACGTTCAAATACATTAAAGCGATGATTTCAATGTATTGAAAGTACGGACCCTACTTACATACCGCTATGATAAGTGTAATGAGTCATTTTTGATTGAAATAAATAAAAAAAAAAAAAAAAGAAAGAAAACGAACCATACCCAAACGTGATAGAGTGAAACATATCCACCTTGTATAATCATTTTTTGCAAAGGTAAGCCTTCGATTTGTTTGAAAGCGGATGGTTTACATGTTCTCTCCGAGTTTTATGATTTTTTTTTCCATTTTAATATATATTGAGAACTAGGCAACAAAATACATTCGTTCTATTGCATTATCATAATTTATGTCATATAAACATTTGATACAGTTTTAAAATTTCATTTGTAGAGCTTAGCTTTAGTAGTAGTGTTAATAGTAATTAGATTCTATAGAATATATCGGAGATAAGTGGATGGAGTGATCGAGAGTCAAAGTTTGGTTTGGCATGATATTGTTAACGTTCACTTTCATACATTTGGATATATAAAAGAACATCTGCAGAACAGAATGCAACGCATTGGTTTTTTTTTCTCATGCGGAGTCAGAGGACGAGATTGCGAGAAAAATAATAACGCAAATGTTGAATCAAGTTTACGAACAATTGGGTACAGGTATCTGCAAGATGGTTGTAGATTTTGTCTCTTAACTTGAGCAACGTTAAAGTATTTGTTTAATCTTTACTTGAGGAGTTTTTGAGTCTTTAGCAGTAGATGTACCACTTAGCAATATTTGTTAATAATATTAATTTTGTAGCGACACATTTCTTTTGTATAAATATTCTTCTTTTCTGTAGATACATTTTTTTTTTTTTTTTAATTTTTATTATTTCTATTCTTAATCATCTTTCACTGACCAAAGCTGTTTTCATTCTTGGTTAAGATTGTTTTTTATTTTAATAAATGTAAGTTATCCAGAAACAAATCTGACTAGTTTTGTATTACATTTGTAATAGTTAATAAATTAAAATAAATAATTTCTATTTCTACTTAACAATTTTCGACAAAAATACTTAATAAGTTAGACAAATTTCTTAGTTCCTAATTTCATGCTTGTAATGAAAAAAAACAATAAACCTCTAATAAAAAAAATTTTAAATGTAATGCGATTGTTTTCTTTTAATTTA
>NC_071982.1:2780549-2840966 GCF_026283585.1 Hylaeus volcanicus
CCCCCCCCCCCCCCCTCCACCCACCCCCCCCCCCCCCACACCTCCACTCTTTTTCTACGCGGCTCTTTTGCTCTCTAATATTCCACCACTCCGCCATCCCCAGTCATCAAGAATTGTGGTTCTGCAAGGAATCTCAAAATCATCGCTAATAATCGCTACCAAATGACCTTAACTTATACGTATATCACTTTGGATTACAACGAAAAACGATCGAAATCGTGCGAAATTATCTTTCAACGTGTAATACTGTCTAGAGACAGTAAAAGTGTACTGAAAATGATGTACTTGTCAATTCGGTGTTCTATCTTTACTTGAATTTGACAGTAATGTGTATAACTGCCAGTACTTGTCAGTGAAAGAATTAAGAATAATTACGAACTAAATTCAATTAAACATTCAATATACCCTTGCGCACAGGTTTCCTCAAAACCCATCAAGTAAAGAAAGTATCACTATTTGATACATTTCGATCTCATATTTATCTCAATTCTTGTCTATGTTGGATACGTGTAATAGTGTCTTCTCACTTATTGTTACATTCGTAAGAAATCAACGAAGATTGGTCTCGAGTCTGATAGTCGTTTAAATTGAAGCAGGCACTCAGTGATGTTTGTTATCGATAAATGCTCATTGTCTTCAATGTAAAATAGAAAATGCGTAATGATAAAAGTCTCACTTTAATGATCTAGCCTGACAGGGTCACGATTAAATTACATATCGTCTGCAGATACCGGTTACTATAAAATAAGGTACGTATTTTGATCTATGTGGGTAGCTATGGGGAGTCTATATTGACTAATCTTATCTATGCTCGTTAGAAGATACCTTATTTTAAATATACAGTAAATATACATGTATGCTTAAACTGTCAAAATATTCTCACCAATGTGATCGTTCAAAGAACAGTTAATGTTTACCCTTAAACCATAGGATCCTTCTTTTCTATTCTTAATCCTTTTAAATATTCGTTTAGTAACGATAAAGAAGTAATTGAAAGTATTCCTTCGAATAGAAAGTCATTTCAAAATGTACAAGAGCAATCTTTACAAGGACTTTTTTTAATAATAAAGTTATTGCTCCATTGGTAAAATTTCGAAGAGGAACTTTGAATGCAATCCTGTGTGGTTTAAGGGTCGACAAACAATTCGAGAGTTGCGATTACTCGCGTGGACATATTTATAGATAAATGTGTACAATGGAGGGGTAATTAATTTACCAAGCAAGATTGTCGGCAGGGGTGAGTTGCTAGTGAGAACATTGTTACAATTTAAGCATAGTGGATATCGTTAATTCGCTTTATGTATGGACTAGACTCAATTACTTATAATAGTAGATCTTCATACGATATTGCAAAGAAACGTAGTTTCAAGCTGTTACGATTGAAGATGTGAATTTACAATGTGGATTGTCGACACTTGTTACTGACCCTGTATTCAACTCGTATCCTACGAACTCTTTATTTAAAAGGAAACTGGTTTCGCTCATTGTATCGATATGAATGAGAGACTTAACAGCAAGAGCTCTAATTAATTACAGAGATCGATATGTATAGTATTTGTATAATAGATATGTATAGTAGTAATTTATTGTCACTATTGCAACGCCAATTTTTCAATGTCCTTCAGAAGTGTTAAAATATTTTACTATTATTTATAATTTGGGAGATATCTGCGATTCTAAATGTACTTTTGAAAGAACCACGTCGGTAACAAATGTCGACACGTCTATCGCAAAGCCGATCAGCGGACTGGATGTTTACAAATAATCATAGCAAAATAGTTTCGTATATTGTATAACACTACAACGACACGAAGTAGGTAAAGTACAGAATAATCGCAGCTCAAAGGTCAAAAGACGCGTGGATCCGAAGGAAAAAGACGTCGTTGATAGCCTTAGAAATCATTACCATACTATCCGTAAGATTTAAACGTTCCTAGTAGTAAATAATACAATATACAGGCTGAAGCACCTATCGCTGTCATCGCAAAAAACTTCATTTCTTTAAACGATACAAAATAAAATCAGAAGATATCGATTGGTTAAGAGGGGGAAATTGTTTCAAGATCATATTTTTGTGTAGAGTGTTTTAAACGATATCGAAGTGAATTTTTAGCATTCTGTAGCAATTCGAAGTTCGAATAATCTTTAATAAATATTTTGTCATGGTTGTCACACGCAAAATAGTGTTTTGTATAGGTGTCAGTACACATCCAATTCGTCGTAACATCAATTCCAAAACCAAATACACAAGTATGAAGTCACGAAATGAATAATCTATCCCTCCTAAATAAACAATTTCTTTTTCTGACAGTTTTTTGTATCTTGAAAAAAAACGACGTATACTTTAGGGGTGAAAACGTTAAGTTCTTTAGACTGTATATATCTTTATATATAATATATATAATCTTTTTATATATACCAAGATCGCAGTAGAAAGAAAGGCGACACCGCGTCGTTTCCTTCCTGTTCTCCATTCTGATATGTATACTGTAACGTAACCCAAAATAAAATCACGTTTCTCTTCATTCCCCCCCAATTTTCCCTCCGAAGAGTCGAAGAATTGAAATTTCTCGAGTCGATCGATTCATTCCCTATCGAGATTTCCCATCTCTCCTTCTTCTTTCCGCTTTCTTTTAGAAGCTTTCATTTTCTTTAGAGCGGCGGACGTCAACGCAAGTTCGCGAAATGAGAGTACGTCTATTAAAATTATGGAAGGCCCGTCTAGCTTCGCTAAACGTCGATTACACATGTACATAAATAGCGTATAAATTAATTAAGTACAAAAATTACAAACTTATTAACAAAACAAAAAATACATATTGGCGAGACTGAGGGGTTCAGCTGAATTCGAGAGTTTCGCGGTTCATCTACTTTACTTCCCCCATTTTGTTTTCCGTCTTGGCCCGTTTAACAGAACACGCAACTCTATCTGTACTCTGCTAGTTTTCTTGTTTCTTCAATAGGAAAACGTAAAATGTGTGATCTACACTAGGGCTGGGACTATTCGAATAAACATTCAAATATTCTTATGCACTCGAAACAACATTTTCTGTGACTGTAAACGTAGTGGCTGCGAACGGAAGCTGGTTAAGGGAGGGCGTCACAAAAATCAGCTACCTATAGTTATTGAGGCAAAATTTTACAAGTACTTCGTACTTTTATGTAGTTCTTCCACGCTGAATTCGATGGTGTAGAAAGAAATTGTTTAAAAAATCGAATTCAGTGTGAACAAACTACATATAAGTACAAAGTTTCAAAATGTTGCCTCAATAAATCCTGGTAGCTGATTTTTGTAACTTTTGTCCCTGTTGTAATTTGTTCAAAAAGAACATAGAACAAATGGTCCCAACCTGATCCTACCCTAATCTACGCAAAACATTCTTCTGTCGAAGGCGTGCGAGATGCATTGTCGTTTTATCGAAATAAAATACTAATACTCGTTTGTTGATAATGCAATAAAGTGCCGCACGTTCAATTACCTAACGCATATCACAGAATCCATGTGTACACCTTTAAAAAATTATTACACGCGCGAACGCAACGACACGATTAACCCTTTCCCGGCCCCCCATCGAGGTTGGCTCGTGCATGATTATCTAATTTCGATTAATTTTCGGGCAAATTGTCTCCGAGCGATAAAAAATATTCCACGATACCGGAGATAGATTACGGGCGCACGAAAAAAGTACACGTTCACTCGTTGTCGTCAACGAAGACAAATAATTTGAACCGCATCAATGTTGAGAAAGTAAAAGAAATAAAGCAACAATGGCGGAGATGGGCGAAATTTTAATCGAATAATAGATAATAAATGAAACAAGTGCATAGTAATTTATTCGATTCTCGTTTGTTCATTGTAGAATATCTTCTGTAGGTTCTTTTATTCGTCATTCGATATTTTGATCTAACTAAAAATTTGACCCATCTCTCAACGATAGTACGTACAGCACGATCACACAGTTTATACGCAGGATTAATGAAAACTAAATTCCGTTTGTGTGTTGCGTTTCAAGGCAGACCTGGGCATCATTCGAATAAATGAAACAAAATTACGTTTGCTAAGTCGCTTTTAAAAATTATAAAATAAATAACAAAAGTTGCAGAAAACAGAAGTTACGTTTCCTAAATTATTTTTACAATGAAAGATTGCCATTTTTATCATCCTAGATATGTTCCATTTTGTTTTTAAAATAACTTCAGCCCAGGCCTGGTATCCCGTGGCTCGATCGAGGCGATTTGGTTTGTGCTCCTCGATGGAATGAAGATTTTTTAAATTTAAACATCAATTACGATCCCGGAAGATACGTTAATTTTAAACGTACGTTGAAAAAATCTAAATATTCCTCCTGCCCCCCCCCCCCCACCCCCCTATTATTCTACCGTTCCAACGTAAACGTTAATCTAAAATGGCGGCGAGATCGTAGGATGCACCGTGATGATCGCCTTTCACGCGTGTTCACGTTTGAAACTTCGAAATGCACGTCCCCCGGAGAACTTTTGTGTGGAACTTAACGATACGGATGAGCTAACGTAATCAGGCATACATACACATACGTCGTAGCAACGTCGGATACATTAACTGTAATGAGTATGTTATGTTACAGCACTATACGAGAATACTCTTAACAGTTTAACCAATATTATCTGTATGGTACAGTCGCGCGTCTTGCGATCCGGCCCGGTGAAACCATCTCCTGTGAGATATCTGCGAACAATTGAAAACAAAATCACGTTTTATTATGTGCAATTGACATGAAACCCACAATTCAAAGTGGGTCAAAAGTTCCTGAATCTCACACCCTATATCTCATTTCCAAACCAGATAAGTAAGAAGAGTCACCTTGATCACTAAAACGGAGCGATGCTGAGGTCACGAAGAGACTATTGGTTGAGCAGGGTGTTAGTCACCTCAGAGATGGACAGCAAAGGACTCCCGGCGTCCGGTTTGGAATCTGTGGGACAGTTGAGCCCATTCCCCCCGATGACCCCACGTGTTGGTGCTGAGGGTGGTGGTGCGGAGGGTGGTACAAGACGTTGCTGTTGTTGGTGTTGCTGTCCTGGCCGATGCCCATGCCGACTCCCGTCCCCGTTCCCACAGCTGACGGGGGTGTGCTGCAACCGACAGTGCGTTCACCTGTTATTCGCAACCCCTTTCAACCCCTCGTTCGAACCTGTCATTGCGGTATTACATTATTTCGCCTCTGTAGCTTTTCAATTCAACGCAATACTCGAGTCTTTTAATACAATGGATCTGTCCACATAACACAGACCGTTAGATAACATTTTCCACGATTCCTGAAGCTATTCTACGAAGAAAGAAAAAGACGCTTTACTCGGCAATAATTGTCAAGTTGGAAAATAAAAATGCGGACATGCAACATGTAATTGCCGCGCCCGGAGAGTTTGCACCTGAAGTCGAGCAGGATCCGTTGGATGGCGCCACCTCGATTTCAGGTGCGATCCCTCCGTGCGCGACTGATGTGATCGATCGATCGTGTTTACTTGATTGCAAAAACTATTCGGTGCTCGGATCATGCATGCCCAATAGACGAATACCTAGAGACGAGGTTCGATCGTATTCTACGTTAATTGTTCATTTTACAAAATAATCGGTATCATCAAAGTTCTCTATGTTTTCATAAAATCTGTGAGGCGGCAGTGACACTCACTGGGGCGCGTGCCTTGGTGGTGCGGGGTGGTGATGGTGGTAGGGATAGTACTGGTAGTGGTGGTGTTGCACTCCTTGCCATACCTCGGAGCCCGCTTCCCCGTGGCCATGGCCCGGATGAGAGTGCGCGTATCCGATAGTGCTGGCCGCTGCAGCTGCAGCTGCGGCCGCGGCCGCCGCCGCCGCTTGATACTGTGACGTAGTCACTGGGTACTGCTGTTGCTGTTGCTGCTGTTGATGATGTTGATGCTGCTGCTGAGACTGCGCCTTGGTTCTAGGGGAACTGGGAGCGGTCGTTTGTTGCTCGCCGGGGGATGTCTGCCGCCATTTGCACTCCCCGTTCATGGAGTTCATCTCTGCCAAGGATTTCAGGGGATCCCCGGTCGTGGCGTTGGTGGAATGAGTGGACGAATGGGTGGAATGCGGCGTTGGCGGGCTGTAGCTACCGTTGTTCCTCGGAGGTGTGCGCGAAGGTGGCGCCCCCCACATCAGGACTGTCTGTCGAGGCGCCTCGTTTCCGTAAACCTCGGGCTTCACATCTTCTATCTTCGGTGTGAGCACTCCGTTCGTCGGTCCGGTCACCGGAGAACTCCCAGCCGAATTGCTGGACGATGCACCACCTTCCAAGGAGTGCCTGCTGCCCGCGCGAACGATGTTGATGTCGGCTGTTGCCGTGTGCATAGTCGACGCGCTTGCAACCGGACTTGCCGCGTAAGGGGAACCACTAACGCTGCTGGGGTGTCTCGTCTCCACGTAGCTGTACTTGGGAGACTCGCCTAATTGCTGGCAGTACAGTTTCTCCTCGGCTTTGCTCGTCAGCTGGTGCGTCTCGTAGGTGGGCAGGGAGACGTCTATGAATCCGTTGTACGGGGTACTCGTGTGGTAATCTGGGTAGTAGGAACCCAGAGGCCTGTACTGGAACAGGTTCTCCGTCGCTGCAGTGAGGTACCTGAGGATTGGAATTTGTGGATTAACTTGCAGTGCTCTTATTAGAGTGGTCCTGGACTATGTAGCTGAGGACCATACTTAAACCATAGGTATAATCAAGAACTATTCTAAGGAGACCTAACTGGGGGTTGTGTGGGTCCTACATCACCGATAGGCTGTCCGGGGAATTTCCAAGTTAAAAATCAAAGCTCCCAAGCCAATACTCCTCTAATTGCAGATCCCACCATCCTCACCTATTGTCCAACGCAGTGGCCGGGTAGAGCGTCTGATGGTAGTTGCCCGTGTGACCAATGTACGTGGTCAACGAGGGATCCGTGCTCGCAGCGACCGCCGTTGGTGCATACGGTGTCGGGTACATCGTGTTCAAGTTGCTGTACGCTGCCGCCACCGCGGCAGCGGCGCTAGTATCCGCCGCGAGATAGTCCACGGACGCTACCGTTGGCGTGACTGGCGGCGACACCGACGACTGTGCGGAAAGCTTGGTGCGCTTGTTCCGACAGGTCGACAGGAAGTCCCTCAGTTGCGTCTTGTACCGCCTGTTCACTCGCTGGGACGTTGGCTGGCTTGGCAACGTCGGGGTCATTACGGACCCCGTGATACTATCGCTGTCCGAGAAGTAGCTGTTAGTCAGTCCGGCATCCAGGTAGCTTACTTTGAAGTCCATCGTTCGCTTCCCGAGGAGATCCCTGCCTTCCTCCTCCCTGTCGAGTGAAAAAGTTGGTCATCGTTTTGGCTACATGGCAACACCTTCAGGTTCAACGCAGTGACTGGGGTAGCTCTATCGATAAAGTTTAATAATCGATAGCAGAGGTTAAGTGCGTCAATGCTTTCATAGATACAAGGCAAAAGTATTTAGTAATTTTTTAATTCTGCATAGGACAGAGGTCTTGTCAATTACGCTTTGTACTTGACGCTCGTGTCCGGCCAGAAAGATAAGCATATAGCTTTTTTCTGACGGACTTGTACTCCCCAGGCGCAGACGTCGTCTTAACATGTAGCGAAGGTTGAATGAGATATGGCTCGCACGGAACCGAGGTACGATACGTGCTCGGTACCGCGGTGAGCGTGTTAAAGAACCCCTTCCCGCTGTACTTACATGAGGGGTCTGTGTGTGCTAATGACGAAGTCAGGCTTCGAGTTTTTGTAGACCAATCTGGAACTGGTCTGCAGCCACTGCCATCCACCGTCCTTCTTCTGGAATCTGTACGCTATCATGCCCGAGGCTCCAGTTTTCAGCACTGAAATCGGATACCAGAGATTGTACAAACTGTTTTCGAACTTTCGACGAGATCCACTGGCTGAAATTATTGCTTACGTTCTTGGTGAGCACTTGCCACGTAGGCCAAATCGTCGTAATGGACTAGATCGTAGCCACCGAGGTTCCCAAGCTCCGCGTCCGAGTACCCAAGCAGCATCTTTCCTCGTTGGTCCATCGACACTAGCGCTAGATCCAGTTTGTGTTTGCTCTTGAACATCACGTCCTTCTGTGGCACTTCCAGGAGGGATGGTGGTCCAAAAGGTGTACACAGGGCAAACAGAGCTAACGGTGGTTCTTCCGTTTTCCTGTTTTGCCCGTGAAGGATCTTCACGCGTCCTCTGATGTCCAGACGCTGAAACCGAGGAGGATCTGGTGAGAACTTAAGCAAAGAGGATGTCAAGACTACTTCGGTGTTTTAAGGTGGCTAGGCAATCATTTTATAAGAGTGATCTTCACAGGACAGATTGATTGAACCTTTGGTAACACTCGTGACTACCAGGTGCCAGATCTTTCTCGCCATTTAGTTTGATTACTGATGCGACAAAACCCTACACAATGGCGGTGCCTGTCGCAGGGTCGTTCGTCGTCCGCGAAAAGAGGCATAAATCAAGGCCTGGGCAAAAGCGGGTCCAGCCTTTGGTCAGCTAGCCGCAGTGGCGGCAAAACACTAATTACCTTACAGCAAACAGCTAGCAAATACAGAGGTACGCGGGACAAAGACTATAAAGGGCCCACGGGAGCTCGCAATTCGTCCTGACCCATGCCAACCGCGCAAAAAGACGTCTGCTCTGACGTTTATGAAAATGAAACTGTAATCGTAAAAGCTTTACGGCGAGAACGACACCCAGACGCCCAGGCTAACTCTCTAGTTCGAGTTCATTTCAAAGTTAATCCTTTTTTGTGTGAATTTTTTGAAAATACTTTCGTTGGTTATTTGTATACTCTTGAATTAATTAAAAATAATAAAAAAAAATGCAAGAGGATCAATTCGGAGAGGGAATTATTTTGTTTGATAACTATTACGTAATTTCCGAGAGTAAATGTGTCTTCGTCTGCTCCCCGCCAAAAATGAAATCGATATCGAGTCTCGAGAGTATCTCGCATGCCCCATCGCAATTCCGTGAGCATTTCACGAGTACGCAACGTGGCTTTACTTCATTCATTGAAACACAAGGTCACGCGACCGGGGATGATACTTCGACCTCCGAAGGACTTTTCTCCTCGTTTGGCATCTAACGATAACCACCTCCCTCCACTCCACCCCTATAAGAACGTTCGATAGATCGTCGCAACTAGTGACTGTGATTTTACTCGAAATGTTCAAAATAAAATCATTTTATTATGTTCGTCACGCATTTCAGTCTGTGTTTAATTTTTAACTTCTTCGTGAAAAGAGGACAGAAATTCGGTGTTGAAAAATTTCGAGAATTCTCGGGACGGGACTCTCGAGTACGATCGTTGGTCGCGAGTTATCGATCGGATTTTTACGACATCAAATTTTCATAATTGCTACCGAGAGCCGCATTTAACCCCGTGGCTCGCGATAATGGTACTTAATTGCGTAGGAAAGGGGGTGGTTTCGCCCTGTTCGCCAGTAATTACTCTGTTTTTTCTCCCTGGTATCCGGGTGAATGGAATTACTGGGGCTTTTTTCTTGGCGGAAGTGTGTTTTTTTTACCCAGAATTTAATGCTATCCTCGGTGGATTCTGTTGGTCATAATTACCACCCACTATGGAACAAAGTTTTTGCCATTTTTGGAGAAGAGAACCCCTTGGCGCAGGATAAAAACAAGATAGAGAAGGAATAGAACATTTTTTCCTCGTACTTCTTCTTCAGTCTATTTTTTATTCGGTCAACTTCTTAAAAAATATTTATTTGTACGCATAGGTGTACTTTCAAATTGCAAATTCGTTAACACGTTGACTGCCAGACTAATGCTCTTGAAGATGTCTACTCTGATTAAATTTTGTGTACTGTAACTTGATCGAAATGCAAGTATTTCATTCAAATTCATTTTCTTCGACACTCAACTCTCAGAATTCATTTTTTCAGCGAAGAAAAATTAAATATTTCTTAAATTCATTACTTGTATATTTGAAAACACATTATGTGTTCGCGACTTGTACACGGGACGCTGGCGAATAGCTTCGTCCTTTTTGCGAGGGCTAGAACAGGTCGAAGAGGTCCGGCGCGGGAGGAACAAAGGCAGAAGTGGAAGATTCAAGGCGCGACTGGAAAAAAGCAATTACTCGAGAGAAAAGGAAACAGAACCGGTGGCGGTCCCTAACTTCACTCCTTCCTCTTTACGACAGTGAAATTATTAATTATTGTTTTGTATACCGAGCGTGAAGAAGTCCCTCGTACCAGTGGCGCATTACCCTATAGGCAAAGGACGTTTACCTAGGGACGCCTAAAGAGAATCCTAGAACCTTTTTATCTTTAAACATTTTCCAAAGAAGGAATCGAGACAAACCTAAACGCCTCTTACAATGGAACATATCCAACTGTCCGACTCCGATTTTGATGAAACTTGGTGGGTACATTAAGCAGGTGAAAATAAAGGATACGTATTTTTTTTTATAGCTGCCCAATTGCAAGTTTAGGGGTTGAAAAAGTAGGAGGCAAATGTATCGTATTATATATCAATGAATTCGGAAAGCAATTTCCGTTCATTTTTGTCGTTGTATAAATTTTTGTATCTCCTAAAATAATGTAACAACAAATTTTTTTGTTATAAACAAATTACATTTTACAAAATCTGTAACCACTTTGTGTTTTACCTCATGAAACCATGAAACTTTTCCCTAAGAAGATTTCTTATAAGCAGCTATAAAAAAATACGTATCACTTATTTTCATCTGCTTAACATACCCACCAAGCTTCAACAAAATCAGAGACGGACAATTGGATATGTTCCCTTGTTAAACAGGATCTACTCTGTCTCTCCAATGTAATTTTTATGAGATTTCAAGGGCATCAAATACTCCCTTCAATGGTACCGTACATCTTTATTCATTTTCTTTTTCGAAGAGGAATTCTAATTCTGTCTCGAACCCCATGAAGGCATAGTGCGCTGCTGTCGTGTAAGCAAGCCGTTGCCAAACAGACCGTAGACCTTGTATTGCGATTATTTAACTCGAGTATCCGTCAGAGGCATTTGCATACACCTTCGTTTGCTGGCGTGTGTTCGGCGTTTAATTGATCGCGAGGATCGGCGTGTACAGTGGCGAGCCTGTATCTCCGACACGGGGAATTGGACCGAAATTGCTGTTTATTTTATGCTGGATGGTGTTCATTCTCGACGAGGAAGTATTGTGCTACCGTGTACTCCAAAGACGAACGTGATTGTGCGAAACAAACGATGAGAGGAGGAGTGTTTGTATCTCTTCTTACAAATTTTTGCACACGTCCCCGTTTACTGTTATTGTTATTCATTAATCATGTTGTTTAGGGATAGATAGATAGTTGAATAAATATTTAAATATACGAAAATGTAGGTAAAATTATACTAACCAGGAAACCAGACGTGTTGTCCAGAAGACACCGGAAGCGGACGGTGAAACTGCGTTCCAGAAGATGGTTGTGTTGGGGCGAGAGGGCGTCGTGAAGGGGGAGGCTCGCACTTTCCGCTGGTAGAAAAGAGTTCCACATCAACTGCCTTTGCAATTCCTCTCGATCTTCGCTGTGTACCAATTCGTAAACACTTTGATGGACGATGTCGGACTGCGACAGAAAAGGAACGTTGTTTCATGAATAAATAGAAAATTGAAAGAGTTTTGAGGTCGAGTACCAACATATATATTCAACATGTTCAAGGTGGATATTATTTTATAAATCTAAGATGAAGGCTATCTAACCTGCTGAAATAATATTTAGGGGTGGTTTTCGTCGAAGCAGAGTGGCGCAGTGGAAGCGTTTTGGACGGGGTCCCAAAGGTCCGTAGATCGAAACCACGCTCTGCTAAGTTTAATTTATTTTTTTTTTTCAAGTACATACGGTAAAAATTGTCGCGATGAACAGTGACGTATCAAGGTTGTACATAAGGAATAAATAAATATTTGAATTGTTATAGGATGAAGGTTACCTAGTGTAAATGTAAAAATCTAAAAGTTTTACGAAGGTGCCTAGCTCAGGGACGTTAAGCATTCGCCATTGTGTCCCTATTCCCCCAGTTAAACTTCTGAGATGACTGTGGAGGTATCCTAACCTGCTGAAAAAATTTTTACGGGTTGTTTTCAACGAAGCAGAGTGGCGCAGTGGAAGCGTGCTGGGCCCATAACCCAGAGGTCCGTGGATCGAAACCACGCTCTGCTAAGAACGTTTTTTTTTTTAAATTAACTCTCCCACTTCCGTTACAATCTTTTGCATACCATTTTGTGTAATCATCGACATTTTTTCTTTCATGTTTCACCGACATTTCGTTACATTTACTGTGATTAGAATAACTTCAGAATCTTCTTTTTCTTTATGGTCAGATAAAGTAGGGTGGCATTTACTATTATCCATTATACAGGGTGTCTACGTATAAGTTCGGACATACGGAGGGTGTCAATTCTGCAACAAATTTCCAACAAAAAATTACTTTTAGACATTTTCTTTGTGTCGCCTTATTCTCGAGAATTTTCACTTTTAATATATTTTCTGCGGTTTTGACTTGACACTCTTTAAACGGCCATAACTCCACCAAATTACAGTGCAAACTTAAAACTAAGTATATCATTCGAAAGAGCGTCAAATTTTCCAACTCCCTGGTGCGAAACCCAAATTTATTACGTAGATTTAACAAGTGAAAATTAGGTCAAACTTTACAATGTGAAAATTTAATAAAATTTGACTTTTTCTGTATTCATTTTACGCTTTCAAAGAGATAGTTTTTTGGTGGCACTCTTCGGGAAAAATTCCCTCGAAGTCTCAGCTTTCGAATAGTATTGTCAAGACACCCTGTAATCGACCCTCATATATTATTGCTTATCATGAAAATGTTTGCTATGTATGATTGAAAGAAAAATAAATAAAAAAAAAAGTAAAAAATATTCTTAGCAGAGCGTGGTTTCGATCCACGGACCTCTGGGTTATGGGCCCAGCACGCTTCCACTGCGCCACTCTGCTTCGATGAAAACAACCCTTAACAATTTTTCCAGCAGATTAGAATGATTACGTCTTATAACAAAAATTAAAATATTCATTTATTCCTTACGTACCGGCTCAATATGATACTGTTTGTCGCAAAAATAAATACTGTATGTGATTGCAAAAGAAATAAATAGAAAAGCAAAAAAAAAATTAAACTTAGCAGAGCATGGTTTCGATCCACGGACCTCTGGGTTATGGGCCCAGCACGCTTCCACTGCGCCACTCTGCTTCGATGAAAGCAACCTCTAAATATTTTTTCCTAGGTTAGAATGTTAATAATTTATTTTAGTTATTCACTGAAAAACTGTAACACTCGACCATATTTTATTTTCAATCTTCCACTGAGAAATAAATAAATAATGCAGCGTAAAAGGGTGTTAAACAAAAATGCATTCAATAGTATTGTTACTTCAGTCAAAATATTAAAATGTTTATCTATAGACAAAGACTCACACGCAAAGTCGCGTTTTTATAGGTTATATTGACATTATTAATGACATAAGTTATTGATTTTTTCTGTCTGGCTTTAATCCCCCTATAAGCGAAATTAAGAAAGTCTCTATCACAACAGCAGAGTGGCGCAGTGGAAGCGTGCTGGGCCCATAACCCAGAGGTCCGTGGATCGAAACCACGCTCTGCTAAGAACAATTGAAGTTCATTTTTTTTTACTTTTTTCTTTACAATTCCATAGCAAGTACCTTAACTTAACATATTTGCTAAATAAACAATTTTTTTAAACTGATTTGTCCTGTTATTTTATTGAAATTGTATGCGTTACACTATTGCATTGTATAGAACCCATATATTATTGCATTCAAATTCTATTCTTCATCTATTGTTCAATGGATAATGCAAATCTTTGTATAATAATTCTGATTTAAGTAAAAATTAGCAGGATATTAATGTATCTCTGAAGGTAATGCCTTATCGCGCTCGTCTCGAGGTATTGATCCGCTAGCTCACGTGATATACAACATTTGGGATGGGAACCAAAATGTACTAGCTTTCTGTATGTAAATGACAGGAAGGATGAAATTAAACTTTCGTGCAGATTTAACGAAATAATTGATGCCTGAAGAGGCACGAGAACGCTCAGGTCAACTAGGTACGCATGGACAGTATTTGATATATTGCAATACCACTTAATTAAAAAACAAAATTTTAACCCTTTGCACTCGAGCGACACCGATACGGCGTCCATCCAGAACTATCCAGCCGATTTGAACTGTCAACTCGATCGGCGCCCCGTGATTTGAAGTCTTAAATGGTGGCGTAAGCTTTGTTTGGGGAGATGGAAATTTCCCTGATCAATTCATACATTTTGTATAAACTAGAAAAGACCAAAAAAGAGGAAAGGCCACTGAGCCATCTGCGATTTCTGAAAACACTTGTCGAACAATTGAGAAAATTACATCACCAGCAACGAGAGCAAGCGTCTACGTCGCATTCCGATGAAATCCGACTAAACGGGAAGCTTCACGTAATACTAAAAGGATCAAAAAGGGTCTGCAAGGTTTGTTCTGACTGTAACACGCCTGGAGGTAGGCGGGAAATTTCGTATTACTATGATACGTGTCCTAACAAACCTAGGATGCATCTTGGATATTGTTTTCCAAAATATCACACCAAAATTAATTACAGAGTGTAATATTTATCGAAGTTTGTTGTTTTCGACATATAAATGAATAAACTGGTGGAATTTTATTACTTGTATACATTTGTTTGTTTATAAGTGTTTTTAAAGTACTTGTAAAGTGTTTGGTGAATTTGGCCGAAATCGTCCGGAGTTTCTGGTACGCGCAAGCGAAAAAGGCCTCGAGTGCAAAGGGTTGACCCTTTATATATTCAGAATTCAGAAAACTCTGCCTATACACCTGAGTACTTTGAGCACTCCCAAGGACTTAATCCCACAAGTGTCCTACAGGAATACCCACTCATCTTTTCAAGGATTCTCGATGCAACTTGCACCCCCGAATGCGTCGGCCAGCCACGAACCAACAGAGTCCGAGGGGAGCCAAGGGGGGCGCAGGAGGCAGCGCGCGGCATTATTTCAGGAAATATCTGATCGGTCGTGACGTCGCGACGGCGACATAGGCGCGCATACGGCACCGTGTAGCTACACGTGTCCGACGCACTTTATCGCGCATAATTAATCCGCCGGCCCTAGCAGCGACGGACGATGAGCCCGTGTGCACGAGGAGCCCATAGTTTCCTCGTTCCCTGCTCGTGGAAAAACGAGCAGAGGAAGTATCTCGGCAGTTACCTCTCTTTCTCTGTGTTTGGCGAATACCCGGTACGCGTATGACTCCCAATCGGGTGATCGCCTAAGAGACGCACCCCGCAATACCACGACACAACCGTACCCAGGCTAGAAAATAGATCGAATTAACAGGCCAGGTTGCTCCGTGGCCACGGTTGTCCGGCCTTCGACGCCCGGAATAATGCAATAAATCAGCCCGCTGGAAATGATACGGACGCTCGCCGTTCGAACCTGTACGTACCGGTCGTAGAAATAGGAAGAGGACCTTTACGATGTTGCCAGGGCTCGTCGGACCAGAGACTCGTTCACAGTAGGTGGAAAAAAGTCTCCTGCGGCGATTACTTTTAACGAAAAGATGGAACAGTTCGTTTATTTTTCTATTTATAGTATGCACAACCTGTTGGTTTCCTGATATCTGCTCGAATAAACAGATTGTGTTTGTTTTGTTCAATTAATCGCTACGACATCACTTTCTGCACTTGGAGTATTTGTGGAAGAGGTACATTATTAGTGTCATCGCGTGGGAAAGGGCTCACGCCGCCGACACTGGGGGTGTGACGTCAGACAGGTGGGGATGGCCAGTGGCGGCGACGCTTGGCCTTACCCGCGTGATGCCCATGGTCAATTCACACTCTAGTCTTCATTATGATTCCTGATCTTCGAATCTAGCAAGGATAGTGAAATTAGAATCAGGTAAATCAACCCTCAGGGGCTGTAGCATGCGCGTACGCAGCTACAGTACGAGGCTAGCGATCTCGAGGTACCCGAGCTATAGGAGAGCCAGCAGCTCAATCCTGGATCGTTGAGGTGACTTTTTATTTAATATTCGAGCAGCTGATATCAAGGGAAGTTGAATGCGAATGGATGCTGTGACCCAGAAGTGACCTTGGACTATTTGCGAATTAAATCTTCAGAATGATTTTCTTCGCTGGTATTCACTGGCGGTTTCAACCGCTAGTAGTTGCACCTTGGTACTTGGTAAGGAACGACATAGGCGGGAGAGCATCTACCTACATGAGGGCACATGGAACCCACGGTTGGATCCTTCAAAGCAGCTCGTTCGATTGCATAATTCCCGCGATGCACGCGTCCCGTGGTAGCCGGCGGAGGAACGGCTCGAATTGTCGCGATAGGCCATTAGCTGGTCATAGTTGTCCGTGGCTCGGTTAACCGGGAATAATATAATAAATCACGCGATAGAAGGGAACGGTAGGTTTCGAGGTACTGTTGCATTTCCGATAGGCGGAACAGCGTAGCTAGCGCTCGTGTCTCGTACTGTAACGTTCGTGTCGGCGGCGCACGGATCTCACGACTTCCATGTTACCCACACCATCCCCTGCGTTGCGATATTACTGACGGGTGTCGATAATGGAATGCCCCGGTGTGTCTGGGTTATTGCACATTTTTTTTAAATTCCTCCGAATTTACAAGGTGGAATTACGCAGTAGAAACTAGAATAGAAAGTAGAAGACTTAGGTATTCAAAATTTGGCACGTGCATTCGTGCACCTTTGGATATAAGAGGGGTTCAGAGGGGGGAGGGGACTTTAGTCTCGAGACGCGAATACTTAAGGAAGAAATTATTTTAATTTAAAAAAATAACTTACTTACACTTTTGTGATCAACTATGATTGGGACTCTCGTTTTAGTGTACGTGCGTTTGTAATTTTATTCCAGGGATGAGCAACTGGACACTGCGCGAGAACGGACACTACCTGGCGTCACAGAGGGGAGATATCACAGGAGTGGGGTGCACTTTCGTCTACCGCGGTTACTTACAAACTGACAGGCGTTCCACGTGACGTGTCATTCTTGCTATCTCCCCACCCGTCATTCATCACGCGTGCGCGTCGATGGTCCATGGTGGCGCCGTTGGCCCAAACGTCGCCCATCCCTATTCAGATGGCTGTATCCTGAATTTTCACTTAAGATTTCAGGATGACATTCACAGAAGCTTAAGTTTCAAGGAAATCACACAAAAATACGATTCCTTATGGATCTCTACAAGCATGAAAGCCTGCAGGATCCAGAGCACCCTATCGGGTAACTTAGCATCTGCTTCAAGATTTCAGTAAGATCTTTCTCTTTGAAAACGAACGAGAACTGCCCTCTTTGGATCACGATCCGACTTATGGTAGTCGAAGGCTCGGAGGATTACTACAGCACGTATCTGAATCGAGCTAACGAGCAATGGCGACCGATGAACCAGAACACAACGACACCGTGGAACACGGGTTCCCCCGTGGCCCCGCCGGGTGCGGAATACTCGACGGCCATAAAACTCGATCTCTCAATAAATATACGAACGTAGCGAGTCGCTTGGCGCATCGGGGAAGGCTCTGTGTCCTGGCTGAAGCCCTCTGCTCCATGGGGTCCTGAATTCAACCGGGTACCGGGATTCCCCGGCCGGTCTAGTCGCAACCCCGCTGCGCATTCCGTTTGCTCTAATTTTAATTAAAGGGTTATACACACGATTTCCGTGGTAATCGAGCTGGCGGGGCTGGCCCCATACTTCATCGGGACACAGTGGACGTGTAATTGCTCCGCGTCGCCCTTTATTCTGCCCCGCCAACATGGCTCGGCCAATTTTATTCCCGTCCCGCGGCCCTGGTCCTGCGTATATCAAGCCCCGGCGTACTGGCGTACGTGTAATTTTCATTAATACGTGATTTATTCCGGCCCGGCGTGATTTATGGAATTATATCGACGCCTCCTATCGTCGCCCGTGACGTACCAGTCGGCGAGACACCGGCCTCTCGCGGTGACGTTTCGATTCTTTCGACTCTCCAGACTTTCAGCTCGTGGGTGTGCATGGTAGAAACGAGGGGTATGGTTAAATTGTCTCAGAGTTTAATTGAAGGTATTAGTGGAGTTAGAAGACACTTTGGATGATGCCTGGAAGTTGGAGAATTTCAAGGTGGTCATACGAGAGATGCCGAGCACTCTGTAGGGGGAAGGTTGTTTTGTCAACTTTAATTTTAGTTGCCACTTTAAGTAAAGGTGGCAAGAAAGACTTCTCTATAAATGACGCTACAGTCAGTCCCATAAATATTCATATCCTCTATGTCTATTGAAGAAATGCATTTAAATCATTCATATACGTATTTGTAATAAAAAATTAATTTGGTAATATCAAAACTATTATTTAATTCAGTCAAGCTTCTTCGATAGATGGTACGAATATTTATGAGATTGACTGTACATCGAGCTATCCTAATCTCAAATGCGTTTCTCGGTGCAGGACTGTTGATACAAAGATCGAAAGATTTCCAGAAGAATACCCCACACCAAAGGTGATTCCCCTACAGGCGTAGGCGTTCCCAACTGTTAATTCGAGTCCCCGAGGACCCAGAGAGTCGAATCCTCGAAATCTAGTGTTCGAACCCCCATCAGTCTCAGCGATCGTCATCCCGGGCATCTGGGAAGCCAGGGGGGCGGAGGTGAAGGAACAGGACGGGCAGACAGGACAGAGACGAAGGGGCGGGCGGGTGGTTGGGCAAAAAAAAAAGAAAATAGAGCAAAAGAAGGCGAGGCCTTTCGCATTCTTCGCAGGAATGTAAATCAAGTCTGCCAAGGGAGCGGGACCGCTTCGATGCCGGCGGGGGTGCGCTAGCGTCTCCACTAAATAATTACAAGCTCTTAATTAACGACGAGGGCCGATCGTAAAGCCATCCACGGACTCGGCCGCTCCGTCCCGCGGATGCATGTTTCGAGATTATTTAAACGAGCAATGGTAACAAACGTTACCGGGCCTTACCGGCAAACCGCCCGTCGCTGGTAACTGGCCGCGGAGGTTCCAGGGGAAAAATAAACACGAACGGACGGCCGGGGGAAAATAAAATGGAGGGGGCAAGAGAGAGAGGCACAGGGTGGGGTCAACGAATTTCGCTGGGCGCTCGGATCTTCCTGCAAGGCGACCGACACCTTGCCCCGAGGATCGCTAATCGCGACCATAGAACAAGAGAAGGAGGAACGGTTCAAACGGGATAGAATCTGTTCTCCCCGATGCCTATTCTTTATGTTCACCCTCCACCACGCGACTCCGAAGTCATGTGCACCGTCTACTCGTCTACAGTCCCTATATATACAGTTATTATCTATTTGTTAATAACCCTAGGAATTTTCTATTCGTAAAAATTAAATTACACTAGTACGAGAAAAAAGATTATTCAGGTCTGAATGCGTTAACAATCAAAAAAGCTTTAATAACGACAGGAATACCCTGTGTTTACATCCACCAACTCTAAAAGTTTCTATAGAACCGAGGGAATCCATTTCGAAGCTTCTTTCCATCTCTGATGCGCCAAAGCTAGGATCACCGAGGTCTCCCCAAAAGCAAAAGACGTCTCCAAACGTAGAAACAAATTGAACACCGTTCCTCCCGTAGAACAGCCGCCTACGTCGTTATCGGACGAGAGGGCAACGACAAACGGTCGAACGGGATTGCGCTTGGATCGCGTTCACGTAAATCCCGACGCGCGTCCGCGAGGCTCGGTGATAAATCAGCGTGGACGCCGGGTGAAATCGACGTAAACACGATTCGGCGCGATCAAAGGACCCACTACAAATTGAAACAAATCAGCCGGCTAATAATAATTAATCCGCGGGCCGCATTAATTATCGAAAGCCGACTGGACGACCACCCGCCCCCTGGACGGGGGTTCCCTCGGCCCGCCGCGCATGAAACCTCCTTACGGGGCCTGAGCACGAACACGCGCGCGTTTTTTGCGCGATACGAGGGGCCGGCGTGCGCGATAATGCGAGGCGGAACGCGGCGATACCGAAAGTTGAGCTCTCAATTACGCTCGAGAGTTATGAACGAGCCCCCTTCCACCCCCTTTTCGATCTTCTTTGTATCCACCTAGCGGACCTTGTATAGACCAAAGGGGAGGGGAAATTGCTCCGGGCCAGGCAGGATCGCGTCTTCATTAGCGGCTATTAATTGTCAAAATGCGCCACATAATTCAGCGCGTGCGAACCGGCCGCTCGTTGCCACGGCTAAGCTGTATTTAAAGTTAACGCGGCCAATTGATTTCTAATGGATGCCTCTGGGCCGCGGAGATCCTTTGCCGGGCCCTTCGTTGCCTGGACGAGGCGGAGGGCCGCGTTGTTGTGGTCTGTGGGGAACACGAGGATCGTAGAAAGGGGATTTAATTCCTAGCTCAAGTGCCGGGAGACATCGAAGGTGGACCTGCTGGTACAGTGCTCTGAGATGTTGAGAAGAAGGTTAAATTGCGAGTATCAGTTGTTGAGATTCGTAAGACACAGTGCAGAGGTTGTGGTGTAAAGGAAGGAGAAGAATACCAGTCCTCCAGTAACAACGACTTAACCCTGGATGCCAAGATATATAATCAATATAACCGTATCGTCTAAGTTATTATTTTTATAACAAAATCCTATCTAATAATTCCTAATCCAAATTGCAGTAAACATATTCGCTGGCCAATTGTAATCAATCTGAATTTGTAGCATAGATGTCTACACGCGAGGACTTCCACCCCCCAAGACGCAATCCCAGATTCCCTCTAATCCCAACCCAGACCAACTTCCCTAACCCCCACATCTGGAAACTGTCTCAACCCCATCCCTCCTTCAGAGAACTCTCCCGCCTGTCTTTTCTCCCTTCCTTCCCGCCATCAGATTTTCCATGGTTCGCGAAGGTCGGTCCCGCGGCCGATAAGCACCCTTTGACCTTTCAGTTAAGTTATTACTTTTATCCGACGCGGGTCACGAGCCGCATAAAGGCTCGTTGAGCATTGAATCGACTCTATCAGGCCAATTAAGCCGCATGCCAACTCCGCGAACAATCGCGAGTCGGTCACCCCCGTCTCCAACCCCCGCTTTCCCGTCGCTTTTTTCCTTGCCCCCCGTTTCTCGCGTGAGATACGGAACTAAAGAGTACGGAGTCCCGGCTCGTGAATTACCGCGAGGAACATTGCGGCCCGACGCTGTCATTACGCGGTTTTTCCCCGAGTTCTAGGTGATATCGAGTGGCGACCTGGGCAGGAGGGAGCGAGTATGGAGGTACGCTTTCTGCGGAGTTACAGGGCCGTGTAATCGCGTCATCCGAAACGCCCCGCGATTACGTCGGCTCGGATACACGGTCATCGAGTCGGGAAATCATCGGCCACACCGTTTCTTTACAATGTGCTTCAACGGTTACACGTTTGCGTGCTCTGACCACGTTCTAGGAACTCGTCAAGTGTCAACCAGTGCTCGCCGTTCGCCGTTCGAGAAGCCGTCGGGAGTCTGAGGTTCCTTACTCGTCGTTAATTTGCTCCGGGATCTGAGGATGATGACGGCTGGACTTGGGGTGGTTCAACCCTTCCATTTATAATTAGCTTTAACGAACGTATATCGTGTTCGGCAGTGTCCTTCGTCATTTCCAAAGTATTCTTAAGTATTTTTAAGTGTCCATTATTCTTTAGGGTCGCTATATTCTCGAGGGCCTAACATTGATAACAAGGGAACCGAAAGGAGGAAGAAAGTTGAGGGAAAATACACCCTCGTGGAAATCGCTGCGTCGCACACTTCGTTCCTCTTAAATATCCCCTAATCGGTAAGAAAAATCATCGTCGTCCCCGGGTATCGTGACGTGTGTGCGAACCGTTTGCGTGCCTGGTTACATCTCAATGAATGCTGGCGCAAAGTCGACCGGAGGAATTATTCCGACCTGCCGCTTTTCCTTATTTTATATAAACAAATTACCTGTTAAATGCGTTCGAGAAACGAAGCGCGAAGAAAAAAAAGGGGTCGAATCAAGATTGCCGCGGTATCTCGAATAACATTTAACGACCCCTAACGTTTTTCAAACGCTTCCTTTTCTCTCTATAATATATTCCTTGATATCGTGCTCAAGATTACTCGATAGTCTCAGAAATCGATCTCAAAGCATTTGGAATTTTATTATTCCGTGTTTTCTTGAAAACGATTTCCAAGGTTTTGTATTAATTTAAGTGTTTAAATTTAAACTGTCTAAGTAAGTCAAACGCTTTGATAATTTATGTTCGGTTAGCCAAAAGGCACAAATTTCTGTGTAAAAGTTTAAATTTGTACGTGTCATGGTTCTCCGGACAAAAATTCTCGAAATATTCTAACCTCAATTCGCGGGACAGTCGAGCGGCCATTGCTGTGAGAGCCGAAGTGGAGGGCGAGAGCACGTGGTTCCGAGCGATCGCCCCGCGAAATTTGTTTACAAGGAACGCGAGATTGTAACGCGTTTTCCTTTGTCCCGCGGTACACGGGATCATCGGATCGGAAAATCATCATTCGTCGTTTCCTGCAATTACACTTTGCTGCACAAAAGCGCTCGCGTGCGTTTCTGGTGTACAGTCATCGTGCGTCGGGAAATCATCATCCGTCATTCTTTTTTTCCGCGCTTCTCCTCTATTTTTCTTTTCGTGGTTTCTTCTCCCAGTGTGTCGCGCGTCGCGTGCGTGGCTGCGTGCGTGCAGATCGCATTTCGGTGTGTTCACCGGGGGTTGAACGATATCGTTCTGTTCCGGGTAGGAAGGCGAATTGCTTTTTCTTCGTTTAATCCGTCACTTCCCTGATTTCATGGAGTCTGTTCATCGTTCCCACTCGCATTACTTGTACCTTGGACTGTCAGCAGTCTCAGGATTTCCTCGACTCGTTATTAGACTGGTTACCCCCATAGTTGCACGAATCTTGGTACTCGCGAGGAAACCTCGTGCTCGTTTCTGTGGGACTATCGGGGCTTTAACTAACCGTGCCCTTATTTTCATAAGCACGATTCCATTAAATTGATCAAAAAGCGAGGCAATTCTTGGGCGAGGGATATCAGAATTGCCACCTACCCCGCTTTCAAGTTAAGTATGATTTTGTCACTCTAAAGTGCGACTTATTGTTCTCCTAGAACTCTGAATCTAGTACTAGGCGTAGCCCAGTTTCCCTCGACTTGGCGTTAACGGTAAGGGTGACAGCACGCGTCACCTCGATATTGGACGTGGATTGCGGGAGGTTGAAGGTTAGGGTAGGCAGCGAGTGGTCCGCGACAGGGAGACGGTCGTGTGACGAGTGAAAGTTGGACAGGAGACGCGAAGGTATCGGGCAGCCATGATGATAGTCCGCTTCTTTTAAAAAATGTACGCCCGTCGTTCAGTCGAGGGAAAAGGGTGCGTTGCTGCGAGCATATGGGGGATGCTTGCGTAAACGTGACACGTAGAACGAAGCTGACGGGCCTGGCGTGACCGGGGAGTGCTGGGTGTGGACACAAGTCGACTGAAGATAAACGAACGCTGAGGGTGTAGGTACTGTGCCTAGAATTACGCTGTAATGAGAGAATGGGAAGGAAAATATCACCGTTCGGCCCGATAAATACATTGTTTTCTCCAGGTTTGGAGACACGCAATAGGCGTGCGGAAGGTTGACGACGTCCTAGAGGCGACGTTCTGATTGTCTGGACGGTTGCAGGCTATCGGGCCTGATCCACATTATACCACGGTTATGTTTGGTCAGAGGAACGTTAGGCGTGTCTTTTTGAGAGCTTGTGCTGCCTTTGACTATGGTTGTTTGGGTCGTTTAATATTGAGTGAGTCAAGACATACAGGATTTGTTTCCTGATGATTCGGATCGATGTTAGATCATGCACTATACGTTTCATGGCAGATAGGCTAGAAGGTCTGTTGACAATTTCGTGGAAGATTTATACCTGATGGAAGCCAAGGTAACTTTCTATGCTGTGAGTGGCGAAGAACACCTCCCCGTCGCAAGTAAGTATGAGCAGGAACCCGTTCAGTGCCTGGAACAAACGAATCATTTTGCGGAGATTAGTATCTGCTCGTACTGTGGAATCGAAAAGTCATTTACCATTTTGCAATCGGAAGCTTCGTCACCGAGATACGAGCGATTAAAGTTTGACGGAGTTGTGCGCCATTTTGTAGTCCTGTCAGCTGATCGGATGGTACGCATGCGCTCACTTTAACTGCTTATATCTCGGTAACGAAGCCTTAAATTGCAAAATGGAAAACAACTTTTTAATTCGTATCGACACGACGAATTAAATGGCATCGATGAATCATACCAAATTATTTTCTGGTATATTATTCATACCCAGTGAATATTGTATCTGGATTGTTTTTTTTTATTCAGGACGTTTTAAAGAAGAATTGCCAGTGAACTTTCGTTTCCTTTTCGAAAACGAGAGTTCCCCGGCTACCTGAAAACGTTTCAGAAAGTTTTCCCATTAATCGACGTTCCGATATACCAGGCTTTCGAATACCAAAACGAGCTGGAAACTCGAACGTTCGTATCGAAGCCCGAAATATCCGTCCTAGTTTAAACGGTCGAGCTATATCGCAGACACGGGGAGTCGTTTAAGCCTAGACTACTTGCTTTGTTTCGAGCTAAATGTGTATTGTTTTGTTTTATTTCGAGCCGTTGCCGTAGGTGCCCGTGCCTGGCACGCTAGACAGACGTTATTGTTCTGAAATATGGAGAGAGATCCGCCTCAGCACCGATATCCTTCGGCTCTGACGACCTTCGAATGATTTTCCCTTTACCGAGACGTTTCACGCGGTAATTGGTCGATCGTGAAACGTCCGCGGAGTGAAATGCGAATTATTGTTGCGAAACGCGTGCTGCTGAGTCGGAAGTTTTCAAATCGGAAGCTTCTGAATACTTCAAATTGGGATTATTTCTAAATCGAGCGCATTTAAATTTGGCTCCGTGGAATTGAGTACCTTCAATTCGGATGTTTGAGAATTGAATTTTTTCGAACTGAACGCTTCCAAATTGGTTTATCTCGAATCAAAAGCTTTTGAATTGAATTCTTTCGAACTCGATACTTCCAATTCGAATGCACCCGAACAGAATACTTAAGAATCGATTTTTTCTGAACGATATGCACTTTAATTGACCCTCGCTATCCGAAGCTTTTAAGCAAAGCACAATCCATCGCATCAACCCCTCCAATTTTACGCAACTGAACGAAAGCCATCCCCTGAAAATGGAGTCGCTCGGAAACCCATCCCTTGAGCGCCAGGGACACGATACACCATAACCGATTGACCTGGGGGATGGATATCGGAGCGATCGCATGCGCAACGGATGCTGCGATTTGATTGGTTAATCCGGAGGGTGGGTTCCTCTCGGTGGTCACGTCAATACGGATCCGTGCGGAGGGTGAGATTCCCCCGAGCTTCAATCGAGCCCCCCTGTACCACGAATATAAGCTGTAATAGGATTTTCTCGCCCCCTGCCCCCACTACATCCCATCGAAATGGCCGACATGGCCATTTCTGTGAAGCGCGCCATCCCCTAGGGATTCCATGTAATCGGTCCAATTGAGTTCGGACTTCGAAACGGATTGAATCGTTGGGAAATCTTCTTCCTATGGCAATGGAGCATCGACGTAAAATAGAGGGTTGTTAAGAAATCCAAAAATGGAAAGAATAATTGATTGGCGCCATTTTCAATGGGTTGCTTTCAAATCAAGTCCTATGGAACTGAAAGCTCCAAATAGATCGCTTCCAAATTACGTACTCGAGAACTGAAACCTTTTTAAACAGATTGAAAATCTTACAATTGAAGAAGTTTCGCTAAAGATGCCGTGACACATGAGCTTTGAAACGAACTGGTCAAAACAAACGAGGCCTGATACACTTCGTCGAAAAAGGGGTCCAGATGGCGAGAGCTTGTGATCCAGAAAGAGGGGCACGAGATGAAACGAGAAGAACAGAACGCGAAGAAAAATGGAGGGATTTTTATTTCTCGCGTGAGCTGACCAGCAAATCAGTCGCGTGCCGGTTGCGAGTACTCGCGTGTTCCGTCCAAGCGTGAACTTCTAATACCCCTTCATCCTCACCTTGACTCTCGTGTATTAGCGGGTCGCCAATAATACTTCACGCACGAAATCTTTCTATTTTCTTCGCTCATGCAACTAGAAGTCACGGGCACGGACACGGCCGGTATGCAGATCCTAGAAATAACTAGGATCGGAATTACAGCTCTCGATACCGATGCCTGGGCTTTCCTACGTAGAATTTTCCCATTTAATTTGTACCTCGTTCATGCGCATCGTTAACACTTTAAACCAGCGTTTTCAAATGTGGGGGGGGGGGAGGCGTGTTATCGAAGAGGGAGGCGTGACAAAAATGTTTAGATAGAAAGGATTTAAAATTTTAAAAATGAATTAAGCAGACGAGCTAGTGATGAAAATAAATCTGGATAGGATTCGTGAATTTGCCGAGGTTAAGAAATTAAATACTATGAGAAATGTTACATTATCTCATATTCAATAGCCTTCAGACAAAATTTTAACTTAACGATCATTGTGTTAAACACATTTCATAGCGAAATTTCAATTATTTTTCTGTTAGATGTCATTTAATAAATTTATCAAAGATAAGTATTAGATCTTTCACAGGAACTATCTTTTGACACTTTTCAAGAGAAAATTCTATTGTTATAAATGAACCATCTCGCAATGGACAAGTAAAAATTGGCCCGTTCTCTCCGAGTAAACATCACGATTAAATTGTCACATGGTGGTAATGAACGTTATCTATAATTCAAATAAAATTTCACCCATCGCCGACAACACGGGAGAGACCTCATACATCTATTTAATATTAAATGCCTATTTGTATTCTTCGTAATTTCTCTACATCACAGGTGTTACAGATTCCTATCGGGAGACATGTAGCAATAAATTAGATGTCGAGATATACGTTAATATTAATTGTGTTTCGTTCTCGTTAAGTCTTACGAAGTTTCATGAATTCGCCCGCCCCGATGCATTGGACTTTGCGCATTAATAAGGCAATCGACGCGGGTTCTCTGCTGTTGCGTTCGGAATTACATTAATACAAATAGAACGAGACCTTTATTCCAGCGCGATCGCGATCAAAACCGCTAAGTTGAATTATCATGTAATTTACTCAACACATAATTCATTATACGCCAGCAATTAACATCCTCTTCCATCTTATTATGCGTAGATCGACGTGTAGGTGCGCGCATTAACTCTACACATTTTACGAGAAAGAAGTGGTACACGCAACTCCGAATGAATCTAGACAGTCGTTCTTCATTTTACAAGTTGCACCTCTTTAAGAATTACATTTATCAACCGCTTCAAGGTGATAGAGGTAACCATTTTTTAACACTTCAGGCGTGTGGAGTTTTGATTGCGAAATCGTTTATTTAGTAATTGCATAGATGGTTTGAGGAGCTTTTTTTTCAAATGTATTTTTGGGCCATCTTTCCTGAGAGAGAAAAGAATATAGAGAATTATTTTAAATAATTTACACATAATATTTAGAGTTCCCTTGGAATTGGAGTCAGAAGAGAACGAGCATAGAAACCGTCGCTTTCAACTCTTGGCTTTTTGTGACATGGAGGAGGGTGAACGTCATTCGATGATTCGAAAGGAACTGATTCGAGGATCCATGGCCAGTGTCTCGGCAGTGCCGACGCCAAGGTAAGAGGAAAGCTGTACGTAAGGCGCAAAAGTGGGTGGTATCTAAGGGAGGAAAGGAGCACGCGATCAATACGGGAAGGACTAGCGGTGCCAGACCAAGGCGAGCCCCGTCGACCGCCAACCTAACCTCATATCATCCCATCCCATGCACCCACCTAACCTACAGTTACCTTTGAATCAGCCCGTGTCTCACTGACTCACTACACTCTGCCGATCGCCTCGTTTTCCCTTGCGCCCGACTTCCGGTTATCAGTCTTAACCGCCATTACGGGTATGAAGGAACGCGATCACCGACCAGAAACTGTTATTTCAAACCACGGCTTAGGGCAAACCTCGCTTTTACTAGAATTTACTCGTTTAATCCCCCGCAACGTCCGCATCGAGCCACTAGGGGCAATTTAGAAATAATTATTTAAATATTCCTCGATGTAAATCTAAAGTTTTAATGGCTGCAAATAAAATAATACATAGCAGGATGAAGGAAAGGTCAGGGATATAAATAATTACCCCTTTCCTGCAATCGATTACCGGGGGGCAATTATTTACTCCTGACCTTAGCTTAATCTCGAAAATTTCGTGTGATACGATGCAGTGAAATAGTAATTTGTTGGCGAATAGTGTCCGAGTAGTGAATTTGAAATGCAGGAAGTTCTCCAGGTACTGGAGGCCCATGCTCACTTATAATTAGACTGCGGATGTTTATGCAGATTCATATTTTTACAGGATCAAATAAATAATTGAGATTTAAAAGAAAGTATGTCTCATTATCTAAACAGTACGATATTTAATATATGCTTGTTTACTTTGTCATAAATACGTAAACATCCGCAGTCTATTTATAATATTTAATTAATTCGCGTTATTACTTTCGAGAGTAACTAACATTAATTAATTTCCATTTCTCTGGACTCTACGGACGAAGCATTGCTAATTAAATTACTAACTATAGAAACAAGATCTCCCAGTTTAATTTGTCGGTTGGTTTCGAGCTACGAAATATGGCCTCAGGTTTCGGCGCGAAATTTGAATCCTGCTGTGCCCGTTTCTGTTATTTTTGGCGCGCCATCATCGACATACCAGTAAGTTCGCCATAGATAAAATGATCGATGGCGCATTTGAATTTGTAATGGACACCGTTTCGAGGATCCTTTCGTGACCGTCTCGAGAACACTCTCGGTACCGAAATAGAAGTTCGTTTAACCGACAAGCTGCCGCTCGGTGTTCGACTCCTTTCTTCGTCAAGCTTTGACACCTGCCGCTCGAATCACTTGCTTCATCTCGTGCGACGGTTTTTCGATCGCGAGTGCAGATTGTCCCCGTATCTTGTTTGATTAATCTTGATACGATGTACTGTATCCGACGACGGACACGGGAAGGTTTCCAAGTACTTATACAACCGAGCATTTACGACTGTAAGGTAACAAGGACCTATCATTATCATTATTCTAATTATATCATCGTCTCTTTTGTACCGTGAACGACTTTCTCCCCACTCATGCCGATGATGCCGAAGATGCACGATGTGCGCACGCTTTTCTTTCAAAAATATTCAAAACCTAAATGTAGTTCCTGTCATGGAACAAAAATTGTACCTGTGTAAATGTAATTATGGAAAAGTGTCATATTTTTGTGGTGTGTGCGAGTGGTCTTTGCGTGGAATTTTTTCTCGGTTAAAAATGGAGGAACCTCTGTCGTCGAACCGTTTAAGCTTCACGCAAGCGGTTCACCACCGTCGACTCGAACAGCAGATCATCACGCTTTAAGCTAATACTTGTTGCTGATGCTTGCATGTCTGCCCCTTCTGCTTCCTGGCTGATTGCTCCACTTCGTCCTAGCTGATTTCCTGTCGTTGAACCGTCGAGGAATATTCAAACCTCAAAAAGAACCCTCAATTCTTTGTAATATTACAAAGACGAAGAGTAGATTGTACTAATATTACTTAGAAATTTTATGTTTGTAATTGAATTATTGAGCCGATCCTAGCGGCACTGCAATGCCAGGCCGACTCGCGACAGAGGTGGAGCAAGCTCCAACTGCTCCGTCAATTTCCAAAAATCAGATTAATATTCTGACTCCCCGATGGGGAGTGTATCAGATATTAAGCTGATAAGAACAGATACTACACTTTGATCTTAGCCATAAGGCCGAGAAGCGATACTAACCCAAAATCTAGCAGCCCTCTTATACTTTGAGCGTACAATAATGGCTGCGAGAAAGTGCTGAACGAGTTCTCCGCCTAGCGACGTACACGGGAACTACACTTGCCTGCATAGGTCGCAAATAAGGTATCTTGATTTACAAACGGCCACAAATTTATTATTTAACCTTGCTGATCACGTAACGCTGGTGGACGAATGTATTTTATTTATTTAGTTAGACGTGGAAGCGTCTGTTGCGTAAAGCGTCGCCATTGATTTCTTATGTAACGCGTTAACGATTTGGAATAAGTTTCGAATTTGTTGAAACGAGGCAAATTATTGCCTCAGGATTGTTGTGCAAGAGATCTTTCCAGAATCATAATATTTCCGATCATTTTCAATTTTCACTATAGATTCCTAGATCCCTGCAAAGGGCTTTATCGATAGAGTGCTCTGCATTATCAGTGCACTCATTATCAGTGCAGCATTATCAGAACGCTCTACTTTGCCGATGTTTTACCGACAAATACTCTATATTGTCGATCAGATGCACCCTTCTACTCATCTCGATCTACCCCTTCGCTCCAGATCTCTAATAATTAAAAGAAAACGAACAACGTGTTACCAAAGGATGACGTCTTGAGCATCTAATCGAGCAATCCTATCTTAAATGGTAAGTAGGTGCTGCAATAAACTTTGACTAGGTTTGTTAATGAGGGGACCAAGGTGAAATGCGATCGATAAGGTTGTCCAAAGGATCCAGGAGATGTAGGCGGCAATTGGAAGTTCGCTGGAACCGGCGGCGTATAAGTGCATAGCGGAGTATAGTAAGAGGCAGCAGGAAGAAAAATAGCTCGGTTATGATTACGGGTTACCGGTGGCGGGGGGTTGTTCCTGACCACGACCCTCTTTTACCGCTACTGCGGTGTGGCTGGCGTATTAATGCGATACACGATAGCCTGCTGGCTATTAAATAAAAAATATGAGAGCAAAATGGCTGCTTTCGCGGGCGATGCGTCACCGAGAGGCGTGATTTGTACCAAACCGCCGCGAAAAATCCCTCGATTCCGCGCCACTGTTGTTGCGAACCGCCTGGAGGCGCTCGCCGCGTTTAGCCCCAGGTATCCTATCGACGGTTAATGAGCAGGTAGGGTTGTCGATCTTTCTAGGGTATGAGCGTAACGATAGGAGATCGTGCGAACTGTTTCGGGTTGAATCAGCTTCGAACGGGACGGGAGGATTCTTATTTTTGACGAGCGGGAAGCTAGCAGGAGAGGATGGAGTCAAAGAGCAACTAGGAATAAGATGATGAAGATGGTTCCACTTTTTTTATCTACTACCTAAGAGGTCATTCCCTCGAGCTTACTCTTAATCAGGAACATAATTCCTATAATAAAGTATCTACAATTAACAATTCTCTTCGTCCTCTTCAGGTCCCACGGTGCACTATCAAAAACTAACCACAAGGACTTGCCTTTGGCTTCAAAGCAAACTCATTGATTTCATTAATCAGACGGTCTGATGAAAAAAAAAAACAAAGTTATCGAAAAATTGGGGGGAGGGGGGAGATGGGGTGGTGTTCCTTTTTCCCGTGGCGCATCATTCACCGGTCGCGGTGTCAAGAAAAGTATGTTCGAGTTTCATAAAGGAAAGCTGAGAGGCGCGCTCTCGCGACGGGGGGCGCGTATCGTGCGTTTGCTCGGGGTGATAATTTGCAAGAGACGACAGAAATGGATTGGCGAAGTATGTTCTTCTCGCCGATTGAAAAATCCCTCTCCTCCGGCCCCTCCCTCTGCGCCCCCTCCACCGGCGGAACGTAGGTTGGACGAACGGTGTGTGTTTTATTGGTTTATCTTCAGCGATTTCAACCTGTTCCAGGACGGGGCCCGTGCTGATTAATGCTGATACGCTCGTGTTCGCGACGATAAAAACGAGAAACCCGAGAAACCCGCCGCCCAATATTATTGTTAACGAACGAGGATGGATGGCGGTCCCGATGGAATCAACGTCAGGGTGCTCGGAAACATGGCGCCAACCGCGCGCGGACGTCGTTTGTACAGAAAAATTGCGTCGACGAAGCATCGAACGAAGATACTTTCTATTCTTCGCTCGAAGGCTCGAATAAGACACTCTTTCTATAAATAAAAAATAATGTCACGTGGATGTTGGAGAGCGGAGATCGGTCGCGTTGGAAAACCGATGAAAGGTCCAGAGAGCGATTAAATCATCGCGTGATCCTTTAATTACGCGTATTAATAAGCAATCGTTCGTCGAGATTATTCTCGGAGATACGAGAAATACCGGATTCGGCGGATGGAGTCTGTGAGACGAAAAGGAAGAACGAGACTGGGTGTACAGCGTTACCCCGCCGACAGATTTACAGTTTCACCGTCGGCGAAACGAATGCAATTTTCTGGCCGCAGGAACGCGTCCAGGGGTGTTGGAAAACGCGCGGTAAACGTCTCGCGCGAGGAAACCTTCGCAGGAGTAATGCATCCGCGGTAACGTCAAGAAAATCGTAAGTATTAAGCTGGGAAAGTATCTCCGCGCACGCTATCCGCGAGCCAGCGATCGCTATCTGCGAAATTGCCTTAAATATTCCGGCGAAAGCGACCACGGGGGGACTGGGTTTCGTTTCCGTAAATTATGCAACGATATTTCGTATTGTCGCGTCCATGTGGAATCCTCGCTGCCAAGTGTCCATGCTCGAATTTCACCGTGTCGGGAATTTACGGTGCGCCGACTAAATCACCTCCGTAAGGACCGCCGTGCTAAAAAATCAACGAATCGAAATTGTTTGAAAATGGTCGACAACGTTGCTGAATTGTGTCAGTATCAGTTTTCGAGCGTATTGAATTTTCTCGATTTTACATGAAATAGGAATTCGATTTAAATGAATTTTGTTTGGTCCGAAAATTTGATAGGATTAATGTCTTATATACAAAAGTTGCCATACGAAATTTCAGAATTTTCTGATAAGCCACTGTTCAGATATAAAGCAAAACCTAGTCTGGAGAAGAACTACGTAGACTCCGCCCATGAAGAGGCGCCACAGGTCACAGGGGCGGAGTCTATTGTACTCTTCCCGCGCGTGGACTGTACATGTACACATTCCATCCCCTAAAGTTTGCTACAAGCGATCTTAAAAGTAGCACTGATCCCCCGAATACAATCATAAACCTAAAACCATAAATCCAACATAAACATTTCTCCGCATATTAAACATAAACCCAAATCAATGAGAGTTTATCAAACCTAATGATAGCCTGGAGAAAGTAGTCCCCTAAAAGCGGCATCCTCCGACCAGAGAAACACTCCGTAGGTGGTTAAGACGATGTCCCTTCGATCTCTCGTGCGGCCACGCTCAAAACACTCTAATCGGGGGTGAGGAGGGCGGAAGGTTAGGGGGGTATAAAAATTCGATCGCTCAGCCGTAATTTCGAGAGTGCCTGGTGGTGGCGGTCGGCTTGTCATAAACCGGATTTACTGTCTGGCTTCGTAAACTTTATGAGGATCGGCAAAACGCCGTATAAACGTGGGCATCGCGGCGGGACGGGGGAGGGGGATGGGGGGGGGGGAGGCATCGAAGGGGATGAGGCGAGTGGTTGGAAGGCAGGCGTAGGAGGTCGAGGGAAGTCTTCTCGGGAGGACAGGTTCAAGGAACTCCGCGAATTATAGAAAATACGAGCGGTTAATTTCTGCTACCCCTGCGCGACTTCTGGCCCCCATGGAGTTATTGAAACTGCTTGGGCGAAACTTTTATCGGATTTTGTTTCGTGCCCGGGGCTCGCGCGACATCCTCTCCCCTCGCCCTCGCCCTCTCGGCCCGAATGTCTCGTCAAATGCATTATTGTTATTCCGTTGTACTCCCGGTATTATTTAAGCAAACTGCGAGAAAGGTTCCCGGTTAATTGGAGGATCGAGTTGCAGAAGGAATTAAAGTTGATTTGGTGTTCCTTTCCGATCGACTCGTGGTCCCCGTTCCATGAGACACTGCCCTTAGTGGATTATACAAGTTTGAATCTGACACACATGTATGAGTGGAATAGTAGAACTGATACCCTGGTGGTAAGATAGAGTATTCTGTCGATAATGTCGTAAAGATAGTGCATTCTGTAAGACTCGGTAATGTAGAATCCTAATTGATTGAAAGCTTTACCGACAGATCGTTCTAAATTACCAACAGAGCACACCTGTCGCATCGACTGAATCTTCTACATTGTCAACAAGTCAACCTTTTTGAGGAACATCTAACAATGACAAAGATAAGAAACTTCAAACTTATATTATCCTTCAGAAAGACATTCGAAGAGCAAGCTGCGAAGGAGTTCCATCGAGTACGCTATCAACGATCACTAGTCATAATCAGAAATGGCGCGCGTCGCCTTCAGGGCCGTCATAGCGTCCCGTCCAGGAATCAGCTCGTGGCACGAGCTACGTAACGCAATTAACGAGCGAGCAATTAATAACCAGCGGTTATAGATGCTGGCAGGAATCGTTCGATCGCGTGGAATCGTCGGCTTCGTACGCGAGAGCGTATCGTTTACCCCCACCCTGTCTCCCGATCGCCCCCCACTCCCCACGCTTGGAATCCTCCCCTCCCTTAACCAGTCTCACCCTCGCACTGGTTCTCCAGTGTGTGCAGCTAAAACGCAGGAAAGGGAACGTAATAGCCTCGCATGATACACCGCCATTAATCCGTGTATATACCCTTCCATACTTTGGAGGAATAGACACCTCGTACGCCTCGGTTTCATAGCCGGTTCATCAGCCGGATATCTCTCCCCGCTCTCCTTCGGCTCTTCCTGTCTTTTCCTCTCATTCGCGATGATTTAATTTCGCCTCGTTTCCTTTGATGCTTTCGCCTCCTTTCGATCCCAGCCTCTCGCCAATTGGATTTCGGGAGGATCAGGCGATTGACTGAGCTTGGGGTTAAGGGACTAGGGGTTGTTTCTTAGGATTTGAAGGCTTGGTTGATTGCACGTGTAAGATAATTGCGATATGAAACCTTTATTCCCGATGGGCTGCTCTGATGTCTGTTCGGTGACAAGTATGGGTTTTCTTCGTGACTGGGTAATGTAGAACACTTCGTCGATAAGACAGATCGGCCTGTTGGCAATGTGGAGCACTCCGTCGGCAAAGCCTTCGATCAATTAAGGTTCTACGTTACCGAACCTTACAGAATCCATTGCATTACCGACGGAATACTCTATCATACTGGTTGAACATTTCCTCTAACTTCCCATATATAAATTAGATTCGAGCTGGATGCTCCCTATTAGGTTTTAATCTCAGATTCAGGAGAATATTAATTGTACCATTCCAGATAATTGTATTTTATCGATTCCTAATTCAAATTCTCCCCTATCCCAAATCGTCATTTAGCGGAACGTCGTTTCCCTTTTCACTGTTAATTCATCTCCCGTCTCTCCAACCACCCACTCGCATGTGCATCGATCCATCATGGAACATGGTCGAGCGTACATCGGTAAGTGAACAGACGCTGATAAAAACGCGTTCTAATTCTGTTTTTCTGCCCCCCCCCCCCCCCAAGAGCGTGATGTGTAACCGACCATTGCTCGAACAACTGTATTGCAGACCTTAAATGATGTATGAGACGTTGATAACGAGGTAATGGTAAGCTCGCGCCACGCATTAAAAACCTATCTGCCGCCTGGTAATTTTCGAATTTTCTCGCACGCTCTTAAACACAGTACGCGCAGCCACCTCGGTCTCGATTCTGCGTTTCAGAAGAAACTCGATGATTGGCAATCTCTTAGTCACTCACCTGCAGGAACATTTCGCCGTCGAGATGATGATGGTCGTACGCAGCGAACGCGGCTAATTCCCTCGCTCTGTAGTGCGAGTCGTGGTGCGAGTTTTCCTCCTTCTCTTTGTGCATCACCACTGCAAATGAAAAGTAAAAAAATCAGTTGGACGAGTTAATATTAATAGCGAGGTTGGTGTTGGCTGCTGTGTCCACGATTTAGATATGAGTTCAGTGTCTAAACTCTAGAGTGATGGTATTACGTGCAATTAAATTATAGCTTATAGGGAATATGTATCAGAAAAAGACTGATTTTACGTTTAAGAGTATTTTCGCCAGTTTACGTTTAGAATATAAATTCTATATTAGAGAGGCCAGACTCTGGAATCTAGGCTCTAGAAAAATCCTGATTACTAAATCTGATTTCAAATCAGGCACATTCCTTCCTCTCTAGCGTAGAGAGACACTGGATCGAGATATAGATCTCCTTAAGCACTTCTTAATAGCTCCTCGCGGTGGATGGAACCAGCCGTTATTATTATTATTAAATAGACCGATTTGGTCCCGTACATCTTGCAATTATGTCGCGCATATTAAGCAGAGGAAAGGCAGGTGTAACGGCACCAGATCGACGGATTATTGTAGGGCTTAAGAGGAAGTGTCGCTCACATCCTGTCACGTATTGCCGGATCTCCTCGAACGTTCTCCATTAATCTCCTTCCGTCGTTTGATACTTTCGCCTTTCAAACGACTCCTCTTTTTCCCCTCGAGGATTCGATTCGATGATGGGATTACGTGTGCTGCGATAAAGACGACGCTTCGACGGTGAAAACATTCCGTTTCTCTCATGCGGAAGAATACGATTTGAGGTGATAACGAGGAGCGCGTTGGAGTACGGAATTAAAATTTATTTTTCGTTTATTTGTTACCGATTCAGCTGGATAACGAAGGCTGTTTAAGAACGTGCTTAATGCCAATGGCGCTTGGAAGTGTATACAGGGTGAGTCCCGAAAGAAAGGGACACTTGGATGTCTTCGAGATAAAAATTTTCAACGTCCTCGATGCTTCCTCTCAACGTGGCACGGGCTTCTTTGTTAAATTGAAGCCAACACTCACCACGACACCTTCAAGTTCAAAATAGGGAGTCCGATGTCGTGACTATTAAGCATTAGTTTCTGAAGCAAGTCCATTATTGAAAATGTCATCGTGGGTTACGTTTGATCCAAGCTGTTCCATCAGGTTGTATTTAAGTCGAGCGTGCGTCAGATGAAAATTAGTGAAGTTCGGATCGACCCTGTTTCGCGTGAATGACAGGTTCAGTTTTCCGAGTCATCCACCTCAAGATCAAGTGCGCATAACACTCTCACACATCCAAGTGAAACGCATCCCATCGCGCGGCATCGGTGTCCGGGCTTTACACGATTTTCGTATCATTTACACGAAGAAACCGATCGCGGCCGGATAAAATACGATATTTCAGGAGTTTCAGACCGAGGTGAAGTGAAAGCACGGTATCACCGAGTGGCGGAGACCCGGCACGAATAAGAACAAGACCACCTGCGAGTTTCGAGCTGAGGCGATGGAAGGAGCCGACGATGCGTTTCGAAAGTGAACAACCTCTCGAGGAGCATTTAGCGTCGAAGGGCATCGATGCGTGCATGAAAGATGTGCGATTTCGCCGACGGCCGGTCATAAAAACCTGCACGCAATACTCTCTGTCAAGCACGCGTGCGCCACGCGACCCTTCGGGGCCAGTTTTCATCGGCGGAGTCATCACTGGTGCGCGGTTATCCTCCTTCGTGTCCCTAAGAGGATCTATTAAGCCGCTTTAAAGCCGACTTGAACACACTTCTGACTCCATTTTGCCCAGACGATTCGCTCAGTCGCGGATATTTGCCCAAGGTCAGAGCTCTGAGGACAGAGTCTTCAGACTCTACACCTTCATCTAGACTCTACCCTTACAATGGTTATTCCTTCCACGAGTGTTCGTTAAATCTGGCTAGTCCTAGTGTCAAAGACGTCATCAGACGTTCACGATCCACTTTTATCAAACTTCCTCCACCCAGCAATGCCCCAAGCCTGTAGACGTAGAATCTGGAATTTCCAATCCTGGAGATTCCGGACTCTACACCTCTAAATAGACCCCAGGCTTTCGCCAGCCATTCCGCCTGAAGATATTCGCAAGAGCCAGACATTCCCATGTCGAAGGGATGGCGCAAAGTGTGGTAACAGGTTGCATCGAGCAGGAAGGAAGATCGCCGGTCGATTCGAAGCCCCAGCGTGGAGCGTTTCAGAGAAGAAACGAGGCCCGACGACGCGTGCAGGAAGGATGAGCAAGACGGAGGTTGTTCACTCGTAAATAGTCGCACGCAATGTCGTGAAGCGGCCGCGTTCTGCCACGCGACCCTCTGGGACAGGATCCCATTAGGATGACCGTCGGGATAACGGCGTACCGCAGGATGCGAACCTCCGGGCTGCATGTGCTTTATTTACCGTCACGACAATTCGATTTCCAATACCCTTCGACGGGCCCCCCTCGCCAGCGACTAACGACCGTGGCTAATGCTTCCCCAATCGATGACTTCTTGCTTCCGGGCGATCGTTGTCTATCTGGTCAAGGGGCCAAGTGCCTAACAACGATTTGGGGAGGACGCGACGAGTGGACCCAGTGCGTATAAAAGGGTTTGCTTAACACCCTGTTGACTCTAGTTCTTTGGTCAAATTTTGTGGTGTGATCCTTTTGACACGAGTGATACACTTCAAGAGGGTTTTCTAAAATAGCAAACAAGTTTCTACAAAAATTCAAATCATACAAGGAGCAAATCACATGGGTTAAATAATTGCGAGAGCGATTTAACAAAGAAATTAATTTTTTTTAATGGAAAGAGCTTCGTTGCTAATTGGAAGGCTGCCTTTTATTTCCAGACGTGGGACGTTTTTCTGCATCACGTGGATTTTCATGGAATTCTACCGCAATCTCCGACAATTTCCAGGGTTGGCCGAGCTAGGTACAATGGAGAACACGAGAGACGCGATTCCCTCGTAAACAAGGAACAAAAAGAAGCAAAACCGCCCGCAGATACAGATCGTTGCTCGATTCGTAGCACCGTGGCCACCGTTGAGCTATCGCGATGCGCCCGTGAGATCGGCAATAATAATTGCGTTTCCTCCAGCAAGGTCAGCTTGCGAGGAGGGCCGAGGGACAGACCGGAAGCGACGGTATGAAAAGAGGGCAGAGGCCAATAGGAATGCGCGAACGAGAGCAATGGCGAACGCCCTCTCCGCGTGAGTATACGTGTAACAATGCATAAATTGGCGTCTGAGACTTGCGCTTCAGTTAACGATTCGCTGTCTTTAAAAGCAGCGTAGGCTGCGAGCTGTAGATGGAATCTAGACCAACTAATTAACCCTTGCTATCTCCAAACCTCGTACAAACCTCCCTTTAATGTTGAAATTGGGAGTTCAAATTTTGCTGAAATTTTGTTGTATGTATTTGCAAGGTATTTATGGGGTGCGATATATAGATTTAAAAAATCATTAAAACAAAGACTGATGAATATGAACTTGAACTACATCCCCTGTCAATCAAATATTGTTAATTATTTTGAAGGAAATTGCGCCTGCGTTTAATTACCTCGTTCGAAGGCCACTCATACTTAGACGTCCTCGGAGTCCAAATAATGACTCCGTCAGACACCCTTCACCAGGGTTCCCTCTTGGGGATGACTTGCGTTTTACGCAGTCTGACTGGTCCGGGGCGGGCTAAGTGAATGGTTAAGTAAGTGATTATCTCCTTGAGCGTATAATCGATCAATGATTAATGGAATCGTCCTTGTCGGATGCGATCCCAATTAGGATGTGTCCCCAGCGATCAGCGGAACGATACGCGTGCCGACGCTTGATTGTTTCGATCCACGTGACCTGGACGCTGAGTCGATTTTTAATTTTCGCCTGTCGCTTTACAAATTTACTAAAAATGGTTTGTGCGTAGACATAGAACACTCAGTTTGGGCTGCTTAGATTATAAACAATTTTTGTGTGTTTCGAATCCTTAGTTCTTAAGGAGAGTTCGGAAATCAATTCTTTTCAAATCAGAAAATCTTTCTTTTGAAATCCCGGTGTTGAGAAACACTGATCCAGAGCCTAATCTCGAAAGTCATAGAATCAATGGTCACCTAGCGCGACAACCCTCCATGCCAAACGGATCAAGGACTTTCCAGCCATCAATTAAAAAGTCCGCGAGAGGCGCAGATTCGCATCGAAGATAAATAATACCCGCGGAGTATGGTAAAGGAACGGCAGCGAGAGGTCACGTCACAGAGAACACCGGCGCAGGTAATTGGTTCGCGTGGGGAGGAAGAGTACGGCGATAATTAGCCAGGATAAGGGATTACGAGGTTCCAGGGGCGCGGATCGTCGGTTTTTCAGAAAGGCCGCGGCCAGGATCGAAAAATGCCGCAGACTGACCTGACGAAAAGCACTTCGTCTCGCTTATCGTGGAAGCCATTCGTTTCCGCGACACAATCGGCTCGGCCAAGGAACAAGTATATTAGTGCGCGTGCCTGGTGCTTAATCTTTCATATTCGTTTGACTCGGCAGGAATCTCGGGGTGAACCGACTGTTCTCCTCGTTGGCGTGCGATTAGACCCTTGTGTCGCCCCGACGAAGCGACGCGAAGTCGGCCGAGGATCGAAAAAAGCGGCCGGGTGATCGATCACGCGGGCTTCCCTCTGAATTTAATGTTCGTAGATTCACCGTAATTGATGGACGTTTATTCGTTGCGCTCTTTTTAACGCTAAATGCCCAAAATGGAGGCTCCGCGAGGGCTTGGGAAGATCCTCGGCGACGATATACGAAACGTTGATGCTGTTATAATGTCCGCGAAATGGTGTTATGTTAAATTCAAATAGTGGAGTATAACCCAAGAGGGAACTTGGAAAATTCTCTGACACTGAGATTATAGTCGACCGAAGCTTCGACTGTCCATTCTCGATGAAAGCTCAGTGGTTTTTGAATCTTGGAGGTTATGTACACGAAGTCCTCGGAGCTCTTGAGCGCCACGCGGGGTCCTTACGCTAACTAACGCACTACGAGTTCTACCTGTGGCGCCACTATCCCGAATTAATCATCTACTATTGCTTTAAACTCGACGAGTAAAAAATAACGAGGAGTGAAAAACAAAAGGAAACGTCTTTAACGTTACTATTAAAGGGTAACTTCTAGCCTAACAAATATAAAACTATTCGAACCTAACAAGCTACGTTATGGTAGCTTCGAACTGGAGAAACCCTAGGACACCAGCACTGATTTTGCGAGCCTTCTTCTACCACTTGTGCAATTTTCTTAACGATTTGTCTCTGGCTAGCGTCGCGTTTGTCACTTACCCTGACCCGTGAACGACAAATCGGCGCGCAACTCGGAGAAATCGTGGCCGCGTATTCCCGCAGCCGATCTGATATCGCGACCAGAGCCCCGGACGCCGACAGTTTTTATCGAGGCGACGAGCAGCGAGGAAGAGAGTAGTTTCGCAAGCGCTCTTTAGTGCTCGACGCCGAGATACACAACCACGACCCGAGTCTGTATGTATATGCATGTACGCTGACCGTATAAAGTAATCCGTCAGACAGAAGTGGGGTGATAATGCATGAGTGCGGTTGCCCCGCCCTATCCCTGTAACCGCGATAAAATCTCTCATTACGCAACGAAACAGACCCTCTGCCTGCTAGACTGTTATCCTTAGACAGGAACTCTAATAAAGCATACGTATGTGGAAATTTATATTTCATTTCGGGGCTCGGTGTCGCGGCGACGATCGAACCTCGCTGCCCTTCCATCCCTCTCACCCCCTGTCCTCTTCCTCGAAGAGGGGTGAGGCTTTCGAACCAGTTTTCTGGTTAGAAGGACTCTGACTTCTAAGTGGACTTGCTTGTGGAACTTTGAGGTGTTTCGACACACCCTTTTGACTGCCTTCGGGCTAGATAAACTCTTTGATGCCAAAGATCAGAGAACAGTACGATCCTATGGGTCGTGAAAACTTACCAAGATGTGAATGGTGTAGGAATTTACCGTCAGACCTAACCCAGACCTAATCAGAACCGATTGTTTTCAAGTACCTTTCCACTTAGGGATGACTGTGAAAGTCAACCTAACCTACACCCAACCTAAACCACGTGACTGTGCCCCGTTCGAGTACTGTGAAATTGACAGCGAAGTGTCCTGGTATTTTTCATCGAACCCAGTCATCACGAATGATGAATCGTTTCGTGACGACGCAACTGTGCGAAAACCGTTGGAGCTGGGTGCCCATTGTTTTTCAAGCGAGGGCGATTAAAACGCGCCGGATCGGATAGCATAGTTTTCCGTGCGTTTGAACACCGAACCGCTCGTTTACGGACAAAAGTTTTGTCTGATGACACACTAGATTGACATTCGCCGTCGTAATGCCGCGGACAGCCGGGAACAGAACTATGTACCAACCGCAATTACGAATGATTACACGTCGCGGGAGGAAATGCGCGCGCGGCACGGCATGCGCATGTGTCATAAACGCGACTAACGTGCCAATTTGTATCTATCATTAATTACCTTGCTAACGGCGAATTATTCGCGGAGCGCAAATTGCATTACGCTCGCCGCTGCTTGTGTTTTATCGTGCGTCGCGTTTCGAGAGGAGTTGACGCCCCCATTCGTTAATTAATCTCGTTGAAAGCGTCGGGTCTTCGGAATCTATCGAAATCGCGATGCGTCCTGTTACCAGGCGATTGTTCGTAAGAAAGGTAGTTACAAATGTGGAGTGACTTTTTCCGATCGGAAGCTTCGCTTGCGAGAGAACGACGACGAAGGTTGTTTGTTTTTGACAGAAGAATAAATGTGATGTAACATTTATGACGCAATTATAGAATTTTCGAATATACGAATATCAGGGAATTTTGTATGAAAAGAACTCTCGCGGTGGAGGACACACGAACACGGAATCCCAGGAAAGCAGTTCTTAATGCCGAGGGACTCGTGTCAAGGTGATTTCAGCTGCAATCTCGGGCCGGAAACGCGGCGCACACTAACTCAGCCGTCTATCATCATCGTCGCCATCATCGGCTATCGCGTGGCCTACGACGCGCATTACTTTCGAGTATGGTCGCATCTCCCAGGCTTCGCTGATGGGATCCTACGTCTTTAAAAGCTCCTGCGCTAAACGTGGATCGCTCGGTGGCGGGACACTTTTTTTCCGAGACGCGGCAGTCAGGTTTTAGAAGCTACGGTGATAAATGTGCGCCCGAAGTAGGCCGGGCGGGCAACTCGCGAGCACGCCCCGCGACACATAATCGCGATAAATAACGCGGTGTCGGGATGTTTTTTTAAAAATATTTCAGAACGCGGCGGATCTAAATTCACGTGGCAGGCTTCATGGTAATAAGGCGACGCGACACGAATTGCTTTCTAAAAGGCTGATTGCGCCGAGAAAGGGGAAAGGGGAGCGATGGAACCGCCGAGATACAGCGTCTTAAGTGGATCGTTCGGTTGTGGAGGCAGTACTCGACTTGGCGAGTAAACAGTAGTCCTGCATGAGCGTTTATAGAATTAACCTAACAGCTTTCCTTACAGGTGCTTAAGTAATACAGCAGAACCTCGTTTATGCGAACGAAATCATGCTCAGTCTCGAATATACGAACTCGCAGCTGAGCCCAGTACCCTCTAGCTCCCTATAGTTGAGCTCAATACCCTCTAGTGGAGGGTACCTGGAGGTCCACGAAGGGAAGCTAACCTCTATTATCTAAACTATTCGGATATCAGAACTGCCTTCTTCCCGGACTTGTTCAAATAAATGAGATTCTACTTTATTAACAGAGAACTACAGTAACCAAGAGATATAATCGGATGAAGTTCGTCCAAACCAAGAAGAGGCACGACCAACAGTGGTGTCCGTACCGAGGCATGTCCGTACCGAGCGTTCGAAGCCACTTACTCACGTCTTCCCTCTACTTTCACCTGTCTGGGAGCCTAAACTCAGTTGCACGGGACACCGCGATGCGGCAACTTTCAAGATAGCAAACGCGATCGTTGCTGCGTCCAGAGTACGTCCACGTAGTCGGCACGCAAATGAACGAAACTGATGTCTATCTTGTGCCTAAACTATAAACCAGGTATCCCTGCCTGCTCCCATTAAAGTCCATGCGACGATCGCGATCAAAGACCACAGACAGCGTGCCGCGATGAAGACGAAATTCGGAAGGAGGGCGGGGTCGCGCGTCGTTCTCGAAGGCGACGCGACCGCTCGAGAGGCAAATCACATTATAATTAGTGCGCACAGCTGTAGATAGAAAGGGCGAATTGTATTAATGCATTCCGTTGTAGGGCTCTATCTAAGCGGCCGGTATGGTGTCCCTATAGCGGAGGGCCCAGCTGTCGGCCGGCGACTATACTGCCCCGCGACACGACATCGTCATTTATCACCGGGCGCCGGCTTCTCACGTAGGTTTTGCTACATTACCTAATGAGTTTCATAACCGAATTAAATTTTTCGGCCCGCACCGGGGTGAAACGGGCTGGGCATCGTTAGCGAGCCAACGGCATCAAACTCGCCAGGATTAATCTGCGCCGCCATTAGCCTTGATACGGTCCTTGACGGGGAACCACCGCGCCCTTTACTGGATCATTCCACATACGCGGATTCCCGGTGATGAGCGGTTAGGCATGGTGGTAGGGGAGCTACTGGGTAGACATTTGACCACATATAGATGGTGAAGGTCATCTGTTGAGTGGCGTTGCATTTGGTCATTTTCTTGAGATGCAATTATTCTTGCAAGGATAAGGGAACGTAGTCCATGTTCCTGTCGCATCAAGATACCTCTTAGGATAGTTTTGTGGACTGATGAGGTCTATCCTGAGGGAATTCCCCTAAATATCAGACCTAGAACTAACCTAGAACTATATCTCGGTCTATAATAGCCGATTTTCTTCCTCAATAATACCTAGAGTTGTACATTCGAGAGTCGAGGTTACCATCCGAGAGAAGACGCCTGGGAAAGTGAATTTGCGATGGTCGCGCGAGGCAATAACATTCTCTGAAGTGGTCCATTCGGAAGCAACGCGCCGACACTCGACAAACTGGGCAAACACTCGCCGATTCGTCAGTCGTGGCGGTTCAATTGAGCCAGGGTAATGTACTTTGCTTGTTCGGGGCACTCGCATTCCGTTCCGCTTGCGGTTCCACTCGTCTTTCGGCTGTCGAACTTCTGCGCGAAATGGATCGCCTTTCGCGGCTCCTCTTCGTGTCTTCCTTTCAGCGGGCCGCCATTTGTCTCGAGGATTCGATGGACGAAGATGTTCCTTCGGGGATTCATCAGACTGATACGTATTCGTACGTCTTTATCATGGTACGGAACTAATTGGAATAAACAAAGACAATCGTCAATTGCACACGTATTAAGCATACTTTATATGTATGTACGTACTTGTAAAGCTTGTTTAATTTGTATCCATGTCTAAAAAAAATGGAATGAGCTACATATTCGAAATACAAGTAACCCGGTGAAAAAACATTGACGACCCCAAAAAAAGACCTTGAGACCCATTATACATCCTGCCACTTCGAAAAAATTTTCTTCCCAGAGTTACATATCATAAAATCCTACTTTCAAACTTTTTGATTAATGATGTCACCCAAGTCCACCTTCCTAAGGAGTCCTGATAATATTGATGCCCATATCAGGACTTTTTCGACGCGTTCAATTTTCCCTTCGGAGATTGGGTCCAGGTAACGAAGCAACAAGAGCTCTTTCCGCGTAAAATCATTTAGAACCGCGCAACCGAGGGGAGTCATGGTGCCGTGGATCATTGATGGCCGGCAGCCTGCGGGAATCCAAGGAAACAGCGTCCCCCTGCACGCGGTTTTACCGGCGCGTCTAACTAGAATGGATCGCCATAATTTTTCAGCTAACCGAAACGTCCCGGACCGCAAACGAGCCTGACAAAATACGGAAGGTGGGAATACATTATCTCGGCCATTTGTACCGGTCCCCGAGTTTCCATGTTCCGTGCTCCGGCGGCTTCATGAACGCGTTGATGGTCCGGCGTTTGTGCTTGTCGTTCCGCAAACAGACGAAAAAACTGCTCCGCGCCGGCGGGGAATCCCGGCTCTCAAGGATCGCCAGCCACGAACGCAAGTCATGGGAGTCATGAACGCGTAAGCGCTCAGGGCTCGGGGTCGCAATAGTCGTTCCGACTTGCGAGCCACTCGGCTGACTTCTGTCATCAATCGTTCTTATTCCATTTGTCTGAGCGTCTAAGGAGGATAGGCCTTGGACTCTGGCGAAGGATAGATAGGGGTTGTCTTTGGAGGAGTTTATTTAAAACTCTGGGGGTCGGGTTGCAGATCTATTAGGTGTGAGTGTTGATTAAATCCTTAGATCTAGGGCTACGAATGCAAGCCATGAAGAGTGGTCGCGTTCTCTGTTTAGGATAGAAGAGATGGTTCTGAATCCTGAGCTACCTAGGCGAGCTACATCATAGTTGAGAGTTATCTCAGCCAGTTCGTGGGTCAATTGAACTCAAGTTTAATCAAAGATCCCTCTTGTGAACTCTATTTACATCTCCAAGTCTAGGACAGGTGACTATTCCTCTTCTACCAGGCCCCAGTAAAAAAAACTGACCCTGTCTTACCAGGTTACGCTACTTACTTAAACCATTTTACTTCACCTGAACATTTTTTAGCTCGATCCCCAGGATAAATGGATTCTCTAGAAGACTCACGCCTCCAGAGAGACATTTGCCTCAACAACGGGTAACTGGTCGTATCATAAAAATTGCAGGACGACCGAGCAAGCTGTTCACTGTCGCGAGGTTGTCTCTTGCAACCCTCGTCCCACGCCGTCTGTCGCTGATCATCCAGGATCGTTTCGCGATCGAACTACGCGTCATCCTTCTGATTTTATCGAATTTAATTAGCAAACGAACCGGCCAGCCAATGACCGTGACTGGCGCACTCGGACCGGCAGCCTGCGGCCATTAAATTTCGATTAATCCGTCTTGCTCTTCCCTTGTGTGTAATTATTTTGTCCCGTCGGAAGAGGATCGGCGGAGTTTCGTGGCGGGATAGGGCTCCGGGCTGGTCGTTCGAGTTACCCGCATTGCTGGGTATTTATTTGAGGGCTCATCTGGAACATTCTTCGGGAATGTTCCACTTAGGATTACTTGACCAGGTCAATTCTCAGTCTGAGGTCTACAGAGGCTAGCATCTGCTTATAATTTGACTATTAATCAACTCTTTGGGTACTTCATAGTTCGTTATTTGACATTTATGTAATTTAACAAACGAGGATACCAGGAGTCTAGGTGTAGGATAGCTAGGAGTTGGTTTTCGAGAAATTTGACTGAACCTCTAAATGTAGGATGGTGTAGAAGTCTATCAGCTGTTTATTCAAATCTCTAGGTCTAGAGAAGCCTCCTTTCACAGTGGTTAAGGTCTCCCAGAGCCCCAGGCAGATATTTCTGTTACTAATTCACCCAGGATGAATTTCTAGCTTCTGATGGACTATACCAGTTTTCCAAGCGGACCTACTACATCTCCCTCTATCACCAAACAATCCCACACAACCTGTTCACTTACTACACAACCACAAATCCACAGTTTCATAGTTTCTAAACGCCACTTAGGATTTCTAGGATGGCCTGTTTAATGGGACACCCAGTAGGATTGTCACGGGTGGCACATACGTGTCAGACGTTAATAAACGAGCGAGCCGCGATCGGTTTAATTTTCTCAGTTCAAATAACGACGCTTCCGTTTATTATTGCGAGCCGGTGCGGTGTATTATTTCCGAGCGAGAACGCGCGAGCGGTAAGCAAAGGAAGATGCGGCGTCGATAAAATCTGTAATTGCGATGCCGCTATTAGCCGATGGCTCCCTGCGCCGCGCTGGATCCCGCATTAAAGTCTGCAAACCAAGCAACCCCGCGTTTTTTGCATCGCGCCGCGTGCGCGCGCGCATGATAAAGACACGACAGTACACGCTCTATCATTAGACTGCAGCGTCGAATTTCGTGTGCCCGATCGCGCTGGCTTCGATGCCTAATTAATCGCGACAGATTACGCGCTGGATTTTCATCGGCCGACAGTTTTCGCTGAAAAAGGGTTCCGCGTGAATTGTGGCGCGAACAAAGATGGAAACCAGAACTTCCGATGGTTTGTAACCGTGTGTCATTCTTATTGAGAAATTCAAAGTAGATTTCTTATCAGTAGATGTACGTCATTGCAAACGTACCTACAAAAATTGAATTCAAATAAGAATTTATTTTGCAATTTTACTCTGCAGATATTATAATATGAATTTTACTATCGATACTTTTTTTATATTATTGCATGGTGTATGCATTTAGTAGTTTCTTGCACTTTCAAATTTCTTATAAATGCATGAAAATCCGCAGTTTAGTTATCGGTATTTTCGACGTAAATATGATTAATGTAAAATGAGTGAAATATTGCTTGAAAACAGATACAACAGAAAATTATATAAGCTTCTGTGTATAAGTAATAAATTGCGAGCAGGTACAGTAGAAGAGTCATCCAAAGGACCTTTTTATAAATTAAATATACGTCTCAATTATGAACATTACAACACTGTGATGCAGTAAAGCAAACAGTCCACAGTGTGGACCAGTGGGATCGATTCGAGGAACCGTCCATCGAAGGGTCGATCATCGTTCGAGGACCAAAAAGAAAGGTTGGACGAAGAAAGCGTTCCGCCTGGGAGCTGAACGCTCTTCACGAGCTCGCTCGCCGCGTGCAGCATGATTCGATTACACAGTTCAAATGAAATTTGTAATTTAATTAGTTTCGTAGTACCATCGAGGCGTACTTTTTGCCTTCTTTTAGAGCTCGCGTGCTCCGTTCATACACGTGAGCCAGCCGTCGGGCTGCCGAATTCAAATTAACCCCCAGGCCAGCTCTCGTAGCAGCAATTTTCTTTTCCCACTCTGTCATTCCTGATAAACCGTGCATTATGCTCGAGCAGCGCGGGATCTCGAGCGGCCCGCAGCTAAAGGAGAATGAAGAGATAACAGAATTAGCCATATTAATCAGGAAACGGGCCGCTCCCTCTGCGTATCGTAATGAAAGACCGCCCAGAAGACATTACCCGCTGCTTTTTCGACCGAAAATTGGCGGATTTGCGTGTTTCGGAAGACGTTGGTCTCGACCAGGGACTATCAACGCTCGGAATCGACGAAATTTCGACGAAAACATGTGTCAAGTATCAACCCCTTAACGCGAGGCTCGGAAATCCGCTCGATTCTCTCCGAGACTTCAAGGCTCAATCTGGAACGTTCACGAATTTTTTTAAAGAATAGAGATAAATGTAGGAACAGAAAACTCTTTGACCTATCAATTTCAAATTTTACACAAAAATTCGTTAATGATTCATCTATCTACAAGAATTATTTTATGTACATTTAATTGATATTGTTGTAATAACAATTACCCTCATGGCTACTTCGTCAAGTCAATACTTATTATTATTCCCCGGCTGATATTCCCTATTACATTACGCTTAAATTATTTGCCATTAAATGGACGAAAAATAACGAAACAAGTCCAGCCTCATCTGGGTTGATAACTACTCTGGTTTGAGCACACACTAGGCAGATGCGGCTTAACGCTCAAGGCAGCTCTATCCTGCAGCTGCCTGTTTACTGTGAACTTGTCCTGCGGAACACTGTTTCTAACGAACTTCTAGATTACCGTTTTTGCGACTGATTACGATAATATCTACGGGCTCGTTAGTGCAGCGAAGAACTGGCCTGTGAAAACCAGGCCGAAGGTTTGTTAATGTCTCCCGCATGGGACAGTGGGCGTGGTTTCGAATAGATTGGTGATGCTCTTCTTTAATCAGCTACTTACGCCGATGTGTCTATAAAATTTACATAAAGAGGTTCTGCAGGGAAATTCACTTTCGTTTTGCCACAGTTCGTATCAAAGGAAAGGTGAGTAGGAAGATTATCTGCTACAGAAACGATCGCTCGCATGCGGTCATTCGAATCACTCGCGCAAGCGACACCTTCGATTCGCATTAACACATTCGCGACCGGCAGATACTTTGCGTTTCGAGTACTGACGAAAATAATGAAATTCTGTAGCTGGACACCGCAAATTTCTATCGTTAGGACGAAGATAAAAATTTCAAAATATGTTTTCAAGTATCAATGTTATAAATATGTAGTGTGTAAAATAAAAAGATTTTCATAATTTCGTCATAAACAGAAATAGAATTCGAAGGGACGTAAATTCACGTCAGAGTGTTCTTTTATTAAAACAATTAAAAATTTTTTTAACAGAATCCAGTGTAAAAATTCTGTTCTAAAATAGACTAAAGAAGAGTTAAAACCTAGCGATCGATACCTTCGTCGCTTAATGTAGAAAATTCAATTGAAAATCATTGGAAGATGAGGGATCCATTCTCGAGAAGTAGACTTTCGTGGTATCGTGTCGAGGGTTCGAGACGTCGTTATTCCAACGCGCCAACGTTGGAGTTGCTTGAGCTAGGGGGTTGAAAGTTATCGCCGGGCTAAATCAGCCCGCAATTAGCGAGCGAAACCGGAAACAGGCATACCGCGATACCGCTCAAATTCAAAATTTCATTAATTAATGTCGCCCCAGTATTTTTCTTTTTTATTCGCCCGCGTCCACCACCCTCGAACACGCCCGTTTGCAACGTTTACGATATACTTATTACGGCTCGGCTGTGCGTCGTTCCCTTTATTCGCATGCTTTCGTGCGTTTCACGTTAATTTACTTCCTAATAATATTAACATAGAGAACTTTATTGCAAACTGTACAACGAGGGGGAGTACGATACAGAAATAAAAATGAATGATTAACACGACATGTTCGAGCTGACTACTTTATATGGAACAAACAGAATTTCAAATTTCACACTTAATTATGAATATTTACTCGAATTAAACAAAATTGGACGAGAAAAGAGTTCTTTTGTATAGAAGAAAAATAAATAAAGAACAATTTAAAAAAGTAAAATACAATGAATAGATGCAAAACTTCCGCAATTCCACAATTGGTAGTAGATTATTTTACATTTATTTTGTTCGTTGCGTTTAAAGAATAGACCGAGAGTGTCTAATCTTTCCGTAGCGTTGTGAGGCCGCCATTTTGTAGAAACTTGGCGGTGCGAGCGCGGATTTCAATTGCTCCTGACAGGGTCGAGGTGGAAGAAGAAAGCCGATCGTTTTGAAGAATCGTGGCGTCGCCACAGGTAAGAAACATGTTTCAGGGTTCTAAGACACTGGAAACCTTTCGCGGTGGATCGCAGCACGGACGCGGATCTACAGCTAATCCACTTATGGTATCCGATGTCGAATACACCGGCCGGTGTTCGGTTTCACCGTAAATAACGAGGCGAGCCGGCTAATTCGCAAATCTTCTCAAAGCGCGAAATCCGATGTGAAAGGCATGGATCCGCTGTTCGCGAAACAGAGAACGCGTCGCAGAATGAACTTTTAGGGGCTCGTTTGCGGATTACCACTAGACGACTGTACTCCCGGAGCTATCGTCCATCACTGACAACACGGTTCCGTTTCGCGAACATAACTGTGCACGGAGAACCAACAATTCCACAGCACCCAAAGACATATACAGATCTCTGGGATTGTTTGACTACTTGGGGTGGTGCAGGCTCATACAAAAAAGGATTCGGGAGTCTATAGAAGCTAGGATTGGCATTGTGACTCCGTTTCAAAGAAGTACCAATGGTCCAAGAGTCTAGATCCTCACCGTTATCAAAGATATTTATAGACTTATAGTGTAAGACGTTGCAACTCTGAGCTTTAGTTCCCTAGAGTCAGCAAGAATTATTTTTGACGTACCAATGCCCCAGGTGTCTAAGAACCTACAATCACTAAAGACATTGGGATATCGCGATGTATTAAATTTAATTTAAGCAACGTCTTCATGAAGTGAACGTAACATTCTGCGGTGTACTTACGGCCACGAGTGAGGAATCCCAGCGCCTGGAAGCGTCAGGGTGGTCCGAAATCGAGGAACGCGATGTTACCTTACACCTCGGCCGCGCGACGCGCCACGCCGCGTCGGATATATACGCGCCACCAATACGCATCAACTGCGCGACTCGCCGTCGTAAATACGAGCCCAAAGACATAGGGGCTCGTTATTATGATGCTAATGAGCGGTCCGCCCGCTGGAATCCGCTTGGGGACCCAAGTGGGATTCACGAGGCCCGCGGTGACGTGACGCGATAACGCGGGCCGTGAATTTTTCAGAAGAAGGAGGGCCGAGGGAAGGGCGCTGGGATCGGCTGGCGGGGCCCAGGTGTCCTGCCAGAGGGCACGCGTCTACTCTGGAGACTCTCCGACTTCGGAGATCAGAATTCTCCGTGTACTAGGCCTTCTTTATCGAACGAACGAATTGGAAGTTGCACTCGAAGAGACTCTTTGCTCTTGGTAGACTCAGGGACAAATGTTAGTAGAAGGAATAAAGATGGTGAAAATTACAACTGACGTGTACTGAATACGAAATACGCGACGCAAATAAAATATAAAAAGAACATGGGAGTGGGATGTAATACAAGTGGAACGCCAATAAAATATAAAAAAAAACGTATTGGGATCAAACCTCCGAATTAGTGGGCAGTTCCGCGGAATTCCAAATCGCCGAAAGCACCGGCATTAGAAAACGAATGCACGAAGGTGGAGCAGCGTTCGCAGGGGTGGAACGTAGGGTACGGCCGGAGAGGAGAGATCATCTGCATAATGACGAGCCCCAGCGGAACGCGGAGCCGCCATTTATTTCCAGCGATTGCCGTGCATCTGGATTGGGGAGTCCGACAGCGAGACCGGGTTTATGAGCGGGCTGATTGATCCCTTCGCGACCGATATCGATCGTTATCGATCCTCCATGCGCCGGGGTCGGAGGATGTTTCTTTAATTACGCGCCAGATTGCGGACTTTCCGGGCAGAGTCTTCCAAGAACCGTATCCGCGCGGCCATTTTCGTCGAACCGCTCGCGAATGGACGGAAAATCGATCGCTCTTGGGTCGCCAGGGGTTTTGTTGGAACCTTTTTCGGTTGTCCAAACGAAACTACTTGCTGGAAACGACGCAGGAACCAGGCACAATGGAGTATCCATTATTCCAACGCTATAGTACAGGGTGGCAATCCGCAAACTTTTTTGCCTCTGCGTCGGACTCGGTAAATAAAAGTTCCCTGTTCGTTGGTAATTTCTAACGTAATGGAATTCGAATTATTTGTTAAAGATGTTAATGCGACGAGGAATTTTGTTTAATAACGCGTGAGATACGTGGCACGAGTCAGACACGTCGTGTGAACGTGGACAAGGGACTTTATACTTAACTATGGCACGTGTGGTCCCACAGTAAACCGTAGGCAAGGGGTTAAACGAAACGCCTGTATTTAATAGTTGCAAGAAATTGAACAACCTGATGAGAAGTTTACCGGTAAGTCTTTACTGTTGAGTTGAATTCTAGAAAGATTCTTTGCCTAGCTGTGTTAAAAAATTGATAGAAATTTAAAAAACAGGGGTTTCCTAACATTTCATATAGGACGTTTCCTGAAAGAGAAAAAATAAAATAAATATCAATAATACCAAATAAAATGAATTTAATGAACACCTTTCTTGGGATCCAGAGATAGCAACCCCATACCCAAAGTGCTTAAGACTCCAAGCTTAAACACGAGGTGCCAAAGAAGGAATGAAAATCTCCCAATTCTTGGTCTAGTTAAAAAGAATTAACTTGGTCCTATTTTTCGACGGGCGAGCACCCATCGACATCGACATCGGGCTCGATCTCCGCTTGTTGAGAGCAGCTTCGATAATTCCAGCTAGGACAGGCTGGCGCACGCGCCTCCGGCCGGAAGTACTTAAATCCATCATGGCGTCCACCGGAAACCGCCTGAGTCACTCGCGTAATCGTACCTCCTCCCGATGTATCGATTTTCCTGGACGCTTCTGCGAGGCCTGCTTCGGCCGACTTCTCCTTTATCTCGACTCTTTCGCTCGTGCTTATTTCCCGCCGGGCGAATCGACGTCTGCGCGGAACTCCAGACCACCCTGATGGTTGATGGAACTCCTGTTGTCGTAAATTTTCAAACGATTCATACCACCCGATCTTTGAGGGGAGCCTCGGACTAGCTCTAAACGATATCCGGACGAAAATATCGAACGGGTAGGGCTGTAACCTCAAGAGAGATCGCGAGAGGCTTGGAGGGATTTGTGGAGGTTCTCAGATTTATTTAAAGACACCTGGTATATTAAAAATATTTAGGATGTAACCTCAAGAGAGGTTGTGAGAGGCTTGCAGAAATTTGTGGAGGTTCTCAGATTTATTTAGAGACACCTGGTACATTAAAACTATTTAGGTTTGTGTAATAAGTTGTGTTATTTACTACTAGTGCCATGCACAAGGCAGGATCAGTTAAGCAAGCCTCATCCACAAGTGCAACTATTAGCACTATCCCAAGATGGGCAACTCGAGCCATCGAGTCTTCCAAAATAGGATAGTGCCACATACTGGGCAAGTCTCTTAAACAACCCTCAGCCATGAGTGCAACTGGACCTCTATCGCAGGATGGGAAACTCGAGGCATTTTACTCCAGCCATTTTACTCGAGTCAAAACACTTACAGGGAGTTCTATCACGAATCATACAAAGAGCGACACTACTCAGCTTGAAGAACCAGCTCGAGCCACTCGTGTACTAATAAACAAACGAATAATTGAATTGAAAGTACCAGTTACGGTGGCCCAGAAAAAATAATTGCGAGGATGCAGAAGTGGCTTATCAGAATTTTCGTGGAATCTCGGTCGCCCCACTTATTCGCAAACCGATCGTATCGTATAATTTCGGCGCAGTGTAATTGCATACCGAGACGCGTGTACGCGGACTGTTGATTTATCGCGAGACTTCTGGTTACGTTTCAGCCTCCGTCGACGTGTCTTTTTCAGGGTGTACATGCTTCTTGCAGACGAACTTTACTTTGTCCGACGAAATTCTTGGAAGAACAGGGGTAGTACAGTGTCGTTTACGCAGATGACGTTCAATTTATAATGACGGAATAAGTCGTTCTAGTCAACATATAGCTATCGTAATCATCTACCTTTAGTAGTTGCTCCTCAATCAAGTGAAAGTTTCTTTACTATTTCACCGAAAGCCCTATTCGTCAAATACACCGATCAGGACTCGACGATACGAAAGCAGAGGCTCATTTGCGTTTCCTACTTCGAAGGATTCCTCGAATGACTCCCTTCGAATGACAGTTTTCAACTGCTCGACAAATTCGCCGCTAATTTATCAGACCGAGTCGGCTTCGGTGTATTCCGTGCCGTGAGACCACGCGAAGGCTGCCAACGGCTATGATTCCCGATCAGGAGCAACGATTAATCATTAAAAATGACTGGAGGGAGCATTACGCCGGGGTCGTTCGAAAGCCTCGAATCGTAGATTCAGGGAGGATCGAAGGTAACAATAAGAAGAGAGATACAACGAACACGCCCCGGGTTAGTTTATCGTCAGCGTAGAAGGAAGAAGAAGGCACCAGGGTGGTCGTTTCAGGCCACACGAGATCGATAAAGTCTGCCACCGAGAAGGTTCACCGCAACCCTCCTCGTAGGTTAACTCTGCCAGTCAATTGTTCTCTAATCGTAAACTCCTGGAATGGTTTTCGTCCCTAAAAATCGATCCTGCCCTCTGTCGCGCAAAAATGTTATAATTTCTTTTCCAGACGCCATCTTGAAATAATTACTTTTCATTATTTTTAGAACCACTAGAGTTCGTAAGAAAATATAAATTGTAGTAAAGCTCGTGTTGTAGATAGGTATCTGTATTGAGTTTAACTGTGTCTAGAATAGTTCAAGCCCAGAAAAAGATAGCCATCGCAATTTAAAAGCCCCCTGATCCCGATTCTGATATCCTTCTCTGCATGTGAGTCAACCTCAACGAATTCCTCAGTCCTCTCAAATTATCAGTATTTAAAATGAAGATAAGAAACACAATAGACATCGATAGAAGGACTCCAATACTTTCCCAAGCGACCAGACTGGACAAGGATGGCGATGTTTCCAGTAGCCGGTGAATTACGGGAAAGCAGAACGATGAAATCAGCTGAGCATGCAGCGCCACGTGCCAGGCGTCCACGGAAAGGGGAATTCCCAAGAAATATAGACCCAACGACAGGGGTCAGCGCCATTTTTAACCAGCGGTTCCCGTCCCGACTCGCCGCACGATGAGATCTATAAATCCTTCCACGGGATCAAGGCGGGCTGCCTTGCCCAGGGATCAATCGCGGCGCTCGATTGATATTAATGACACCTTTTAACCCCTTGCCCGGCTACCGAGCTCCCAGCAAATCGAGAAGTCGTCCGGACAACCGACATAAATCTTCGTATTGGATTCTGAGGATTCCAGAAATACCAGTCTAATCTACAAACATCTAAGTGACAGGATAGTGAATTGGATTAGAAGCCTGGGAGCGTCTGCGGAGACTAACTGGCCCAAGTTTGGGCTGCAATAGTTAAATCAAGTACCAGTTTCTGGGATACTAAAGAAACGTATGGATATGTTTTAGGGTCGAGAGTTAAAGGTACTCAGAGATGCCCCAGGTGGCTTGGGCCTTAGGGCTCAAGGATAAACGGAGATAAACATTACCCCAAGTGTCTTGAGTCCTGGGGTCATAGGACCCAATACTAAATGAAACTACGGATATCCCAAGTGCCTAAACAAATCCTAAACAAATCCAAATGTCTTGAATCCTATGATCTAAGGCTCAACGAACGTGGACCCACGTGGCCATTGGGTCCTAGTGCCCATGTAGGACCTAGTGAACATTCTTAAGGAATCTGTTATACAGTCTCGATATCAAGTACACTATGGAACTCAAACTCCACTCTTGGATCCTGGCATTTGTCAGTCCCAAAGGTTCCTCTCCAGCTGGAGGCCGAACGGGCCCACCAAAGCTAGCAGAAATTCGATCAAGGATAGATTGACCGGGACGGGACCGCACGCCAATCAACATTAGCAGAAATGTATTCATGCCACGAATCATTTAATGGCCCTAATGAAATGCGCTGGTAATTACAGTGTGTGCCGGGAGTCATTCATATTGCATGAGAGGTCCGAGCGGGCAGCGCGAGGTGATGCATGCCGCCTCGCTGTCGCTACATTGAAACACATGTTGCGAATTTCTAATGGCGCCGCGGCGATGTCAAGTCGTTCTTCCTTCGTTTTCTCCTAGCGCGGCGCACGCCACCGGCCGGATAGTGTTAATCTGTTAATTACATATGCGCTTCGGCGGTGCCGGTTGACTCAGACCGCAGACCTAGCCGTTAAGATGAGTTTGCTATCGGACGATGCGGAAACATTTTGAGGTGACAGTCCTTCCGTATAGCGGGGGACTAATTTTGGTTTCCAGGTGATATTGAACTAACATTGGAATGTCAAGGCTAGGTACCCTACACCAATGATTGAAGAGTATGTCCAGAGCCTAGTCAGGATTACAAAGGCAAATGCCATTTGTGACTACAGGAGACAATTATTATCTTTTCAATAAAACATCGACTAGCTATGACTTCACTTACAGGAAGTCCCAGCTCTTTGAGTTCTCGAGTCTTCCATGTTCGTGAGTATTCGATGAGTCGATGGACACTCAGTACCCACGAAAGAGCGTCATCCCAGCAGAGTCATTAGCCAGGAGTCACCCGGTTCGATCAATGCTTTTCGATCGAAATGCTTTTATTCCAGCCACTTTGTCTTTGTCCGTCTCCGCGTACCTGGCACGTGTGCCTTTCTGGAATCGTAACAGCGTCCCCCACGGCCACCGTACCTACGGGATACCGCCCTTTTCGTATAATTGCTTTGTTTATCGTCCCCAATCAGGACGCCGCTATTAGCATATACGCGGGCCGCGTGTTCCACCGTCAGCTCACCCTTTTCTCCGTCCTTTTTCCTCCCGTTCCACCGGCGATCCTTCTTCGTGGTTTCGTCGGCCTCCGTAAAAAATCCACGGCCGAGCCAGTGGGCGCGTCCTTCGACGGCATTTTCGGCACTCCGCGGCTCGATATCTGGCCACTAAAGTGGCGGTTGGAACGCTGCATTCGATTTGAAGCCTCCACTGAAGACTCACCCTGGGTGTTTAAAACCTAGGTGTCCTATTCGCAAGTCCGATATAGCCCAGATGTTTTATTGTTATGTCTCGACACCAAATTGGTAGATTCCATATTCTTGCTCTGGGAATAAGTCTGAACCCTAGATGTCCTATGCCTAGAGTCTAATTATCTTAATTGTAGGTATGTACAATTCTGAGTCTTCGAGCCTCAATCCTGAGCTTATCCTGTATCCTGATCCTGAGTCTAGATGTCTTAATCTTACATGTCCAAACCAGTCACCGGAATCCTGAATCTCACATAGCCAAAGGACAACGATTCCTCAGGCCTAACCTCCAAAGTTTTTACGCTTCCACCCATAACCACCCCTTGCAGGGGGTCTACCGCGAAACCATAATATTTCAGAGGCAGTTTTATCGTCCACTTTCGACGTCTCTTCGAAAAAAAGCTCAGCGATGCGGCATGCACGCGTCGTCCCTCGCCGTTCCGCGGCCACGGAGCTGGTTCGTGCCACCGCCAGAGAACAATTAACATTTTCATAGCGTGACGCATTTCGTCGCCTCCGGCTGTTCCTCGTTTTTCAGCGCTTCTCCGGCGATTCCTGGGATCTCGTTCGCGGCGTCGCCCGAATCAATTCCTCGCGCCGATGCATATTTATGAGCTCGGTTCTTCCATCCATTTCCCCGGTCGATACTCGCAGGATCCTTTCTGCTGGCTTGCTGAATAATTGAGTCGTTCGGAGGTGTAGTCTCCTCGTGAATTTTTCTACGTGTGTCCATTCGTTCGACCACTTCGATACGGTGTATCTGTGAATGAGGGAGTCGATGTTCGACGCCCTGGCTGGATTAATCTCGAGGAATGGCGTGTTATCAGCTCTGATCCGCAACTTGGTCTTGAAGGGGCATGCGTAGCTCGGGAAGGGGAGGAGCTTAACTTCAGACGTCTGTCTCTTTGTCAAAAATAAATTTTTTTTTAATCGATTCAAGTAGAAGTTTGATTTATTCTTGCTCTTTAAGGAACATCTTTGATTTTTAGTTTCAAATGAATCCTGTGAAAGGTGTGGTTGGTATCGCAAACCACTGCGCTGAAAATATGCAATTTCTGAATTGGTGGATTAATTTTTTTAGTCAGAAAGAAATCTCAAAACTTCACCCGTTTTAACCACTCCTAAAGCTCCAGGTTCCAAAGCCCCCAAGGAGCACTTATCCAGGACCCTGTTACTCCATTGATCTTTAATAGTCCTCCAAATAAGCATGAATGTACAGGAGATACAAGAGCATATGCATTAAAGCTTTCTGAATATTAAACTCTGACTTCCAGCCACCCATTTCGCGCGATTATTGATGGTTCGACGATTCCGTGTTTCACCATGATTACAAAGTATTCCCTGGCAACCCCTTTGATCACGAATTCATGGGCCAGCTGATGCAGGGAGTAAGACGTTCTCCACGGGTGTGTAGGCGGGAGGAATCAAAACACTTCGAGGTGATTCAGCAAGAAAGCCTGGCCGAAGTCGAACACAAGGTGTGACGAACGAAGAATGACATGGTAAGCTGGTTATCGCGACAAGGCGAGGCGCGATTAGCACCGCTTTTATTCCTGCAGCTGCATTGGCAACCCTGCGGAGCCCTAATCGAACTGGAATTGACACATGCTGGAGTGAAATTGACCAGGTGGTATCGAAAGCCGTCGTGAAAGGAATACCAACTACGGAGAGCTGTTCCTATCACGTGTAAATTCATTTTAGAGCGCAAAAGTTTTCACCAGGGCGTTCCTGAGTGGGGAGCTCCCTTGGGAAAGGAGGGGATGATCTAAAGGGATCACGTGAAAAACTCAAATCCTACTAATACATTACGTATTTACTGCGGAATTTTTGGAAGAATTTGAAGCAGCCTTCTATATTTTTGGAGGAGGTAGGGGGCAAGAAGGAGGGGGCCCCAGATAATCTTCCTCAAGCACCTAATCTTATTAATACACTATCCATTCACACAGCTTTCTTTTCCTATGGAGGGGACAGGGGGACAAGGAGGTTTTTCGAGAAAGGGGCAATCGCGTCGTCAGGCCCAAAGTAGCGAAACAATGCGAACGGAATATCGATGTTGTCCAGGTATAGACGGTGATCCGTTGAATTCGCGCGATTTGCCAGATTCCTAATCGCGGTCCCCTTTGACGGCGCGATTCTTCTCGCCGCGAGAGCCAGAGCTATACAGGTCGTTTCACGGTGATTCCAGTTCCCGGGTCCGAAGGGGTGCGTGGCCTGAAAGACGATCACGGTCGCTGGCGTCCCGCCGTGTCGGGCCCTCGTGTTACCTAGAGGCCTTCATTAGACTGACACTGATGGCGAATCGCCGCTACGAATCACGTAATCCCGCCGGTGCCCTCTTTCATTTGGCAGATCGAGGGCCAGTCTCGTTCGCTCGTCTCCTTCGTCGTGATTCCACGGCCGTTTCACTTCAGGCGCAGTCTTTAATGAAAGGGTTCTTACGGCAGAACGGAGAACAAGAGGGAGGCCCAGAGTACACCGGTCCGATTCCTTTCTCGCGGCTGCGTCCCCCCTAGGATGAACGTCGATGCTTCGTTTCCTGGGCGCCACTGAGAGAGGAAAGTGTGCTTGGAAAGAACTATCATTTATGTATGACAAACGCCTCACCTAAGTTTAAACAA